>NC_059145.1:46274054-46582071 GCF_020740605.2 Lemur catta
TGGAATCTCAGGGAGGATGGCTTGAGGCCAGGAGTTCAAGATCAGCCTGGGCAATATAGCAAGATCCCATCTTTACAAAAAAAAATTTTTTTTTAATTAGCTCAGTGTAGTGGCATGCACCTGTCGTCCCAGCCACTTGGGAGGCTGAGGCAGGAGGATCACTTGAGCCCAGGAGGCTGAGGCTGCAATTAGCTGTGATCCGGCCACTGCACTCCAGCCTGGGTGACAGCGAGATCCTGTCTCTAAAAAGCAGAGGGGGCCAAGCAGAGGGCAGAGCACAGACCTGTGCCCAGCCCGGCCCCATCCTCTCGCTGACCGCTCAGTGTGGGGCATGCACAGGGAGAAGCCGCTCCTGCCTTCCCAAAGCGTCTATCTGAAAGAATTAAAGCCCCGGGGAAATGGGAGAGCAAAGGAAACTAATGTTCGCCGAGCGCCCACTGCACACCAGGCCCGATGCTTACCTTGAGCACATTGTCGCAGCCTATCGTCCCAGAAACCTTTGGAATAGCGAATGGCCCAGAGAGATTCAGTAGCTTGAACAAGATTGCAGAGCACGGGCCAACCCTGCAGCCTGAATCCTACGGCCCGGGCTCTCCCTACCCAACCTCCTCCAGGAGGGAAACCAGGGCCGTGTCTACACTGAGCTTTGCCTGCCCGTCGCTCCCCGCCCAGCTCTGGGATGAGGACTGTGCTAACGACCCTGAACCGATCACTACGCACTGTGTGTCTCAAAACGTCACTAGGTACCCCACATATGTGGACAAAACTATGAGTCAACTTTTTAAAACGATTGAAAACACAATCACCTGGGGAGCTTATTAAAGCACAGGTTGCTGCCCCACCCCCAGAGCTTCTGATTTGGTGGACTTGGCAGGGGGCTGAGAATTTGCATTTCTAACAGATTCCCGGGTGATACTGATGCTGCTTTTCCAGGGAACACACTCCGAGAACCGCTGCCCTAGGCTAACAGTGTTGAGAATCATGAGAGTGAAATCATTTCACAAAAAAGGCAAGTTTTACTGAAAAAAAGCCAATTTCTCCCTCCCTCTAGGGAGTAAACTACAGAGACCCACTATGTCTCTCTCCTGACGGTCCACAGCTCATCCCCCACCCGATGTCACCTCCTCAGCAAGACCCTGGGAAGACAGAGACCCACCCCCACAAAACCAAAGCTCTTAGATCCTGCTGTTGGCCCAGCCAGAGAGAAGACAACCCAGATCTCTTCCCTTCTCGTAATGACTGTCAGGCCTACAATATACTCCTAATGTTCCTCACCTGCTTTATTAGAAAGTGCCAACTATTGCAATGCAAATGATAAGCCCTGCAGGGCTCCTGAAGCAGGAATTACTCGTATACCTGACTGTCCACCGGTGCCTGTAAGGCGTTAGCTGATGGGCGAGGTGTCACTTTAGCCTCACATGGGATGAAGTATGCAAAATGCTTGACGCATCACAGGTGCCCAGTCCTCGTGGGGCCTCTCCTTCCTCCGGCTGAAGACCTCACAAGACTTAATACGCAGCAAGGATTGTTCCTTCGGTAGCTTGAAGAGCAAAAGCCTTCGGACACAGAGGACGAGGCTATCGGAGAGTGGCAATGGCTCAGTGTTTATGGTGTGAAACAGAGAACTACGTTCCCACAAGGTCTCCCAGAATTATGATCGTGGGGGGGGCTCAAACATAAATCTTGAAATGACCCCTCTCGTCAATGAGTTTGTCCCAAATCCTCCTTCCTAGAATCTAATACCATCTCGTGGTGCCCTCTTGTGGCTGCAGAAATCCTACATTTGAATTACCAAAAGATAAGCACATCCTAGCCAGAGAGAGTTTTGTTTGGGGGTTTTGTGTGCGTGTTGTTTTTTGTTTTGTTTTGTTTTGTTTTGTGGGGAATGACTAGGAGCCAATGCTGTGCCACGACAGACTCATACTGGCCATTGAGAGCGAACGGTCAGAGTTTCAGGAATTTTGCAAACTGATTTTTTAAGCACAGCCATTATTAAAAATTAAAGTACCTAAACTGACAATGCAATAAAGTACATGAAAAGCAAGGGCCATAAATACTAAAAACTAAGCACTTCCTAATTATTTTGCTACGTTTTGCTGCTATCTCAGTTCTCAGGGTTATTTCGATCTGTCGTGTGCGTGGTGGAAATCCCATTGATGACGGCCACCACGCATCCCTCCCCGGCTTAGTGTTCAGCGGTGTCATGTCGGTATCTGGAACCTGGGCTGGTGGGAGAATGGACCACGGAAATAGGCATCTGCAGAGAGCTGCTTGTTAATCGTTACCAGCACACCTTGCTGCAGGGCAGCGCCGAAGCAGACGTTCCCGTGGGCGAAGGAAGGACGGGGAAGGGTCTAAGAGCACACTGCCCAGTGCAGCGGCCACGAGCCGCCCGTGGCTGTTGAAGTAGCAACTTAAATAAATGAAATACAACTAAAGGTTCAGTTCTCTGGTCGCATAGCCACATGTGACCACCTTACCAGAAACCACAGGTACAAAAATGTCCACCATCTCAGAAAGTTCTGTAGAAACTAGGCATTTCAGTTCATGCAAATCACTTAGCACATCAGCTGCTATTATTATTCCTGTCCCACAGCTATTGTCTTCCATAGAGTTTTTAAAAACTTTATAGACCATTTTCTAAGTGCCAGGCACTGTGCCAGGTGCCCAGAGATGAACACGTCATGGTCCTGCTCTCAGCAGCCCGCAGGCTAGTGGCAGAGAAGAGAAAAAAATTCTAATTTTAAATAAAATTTGTTAAAGCCTAAGACTGAGGTGTGAGAAGAGCAAAGAGAGAGGACCCGGCGTGGGGGTTCAGAGGCAGCCTTAGAGTCGATGGTGCCTGAGTGTGTGAGGCCAGGTGGAGGAAGGTACCGGGAGTGACGTGGCATGATCACCTGTGTTTGGAAGAGGCCAAGCAGTTCTGAACAACTGAGTGTGAAGTGCCCAGGGGCAATGGTGACCCCGATGCCATGCCGTAGTCACAGAAGATCTGGAAGATTGGGCCAGGCTGGGGAGTTGGACCTTGTCCTGAGGGCCACTGAGAACCCCAGAACACTTTCCTTAGGAGGCAGATGGTGGCGCAGCCACTCGAATGGTTGGGCTACAGCGTCGAGCCCGGGTGTAAACTGGGTAATAGTGGTGGGAGTCTGACCGCATTACGATGGAACAAATCCACAGAGGAGACCATGAAAGCTTGAAGGAGGTCAGGGCATGTAAGTTAAAAAGGAGAAAAAGAATCAAGAAATACGTAAAGGAGGTCAAATTGGCAAGATTTGTTGGCCGAGCAGAAGTGAGGGTTAAGGAAGACGGGTGAGTCAGGGATGACTCTGATACCAAAGGGGTGACTGAGACAAGAGTCCCAATCACTCCAGGTTTGTTAAGCCAGCTTCAGGGCACGTCTGGGAAAAACCCAAGCCACAGAAGCAGGGTTTTCTTTTGTGTTTTCTTTTTTGGGGTTTTTTTCTTTCTTTCTTTTGAAGAGATTTTTAGGAGGTTCAGCACTTACAGGTTTCCTGAAAGGGGGAAGGCAGGTGGAAAGAGGGTCTCTTCTTTGTCCTGCACCTGGGAAGATAAGCTTGTAATCATCAGTGTGGAATCAAACAGACTTCAGGTTTAGGAGCTAGCCTTGGATTCCACACCTAAATTCCCTGTCTGTGGGAGGATGTGCGTCTAGAGAGGTTTCCAGCCAGGAAAGGGTTTACCTGTGAACGATCTGTGGAGGCAGCAGCGGTGCCTGAGGACTTTCGCCTGGTGGGGGCAGGGGTCTGGCTAACGTAGAAGCTTTGGCACAAGGTTGTGAAGTAACAGATACTCATCTGGAAGAGGCTGTTGCTGTGACTCAGCCTCCAGGCTTAACTTTCCCTTTGGCACAAGGAGTGTAGTGGTCCTGAGATTTTCATTTCCTTTTACAATTCCCAGGTGTCCCTTGTGTTGATAGTGGGACCCTGTAATCACTGTGTCCTAGAATAAATTTAAAGTGAGGCTCTCAGCCTGGTGCAGTGGCTCATGCCTGTAATCCTAGCACTCTGGGAGGCCGAGGCAGGAGGATCGCTTGAGCTCAGGAGTTCAAGACCAGCCTAAGCAAGAGCGAGATCCCGTCCCTACTAAAAATAGAAAAATTAGCCGGGCATGGTGATGCACACCTGTAGTCCCAGCTACTTAGGAGGCTGAGGCAGGAGGATTGATTAAGTCCAAGAATTTGAGGTTGCTGTGAGCTAGGCTGACGCCACTGCATTTAAGCGTGGGTGACAGAGTGAGACTCTGCCTGAAAAGTAAATAAATAAGTAAAGCGAGGATCTCAAGCAATACACCCTGTTGGGGATGAGCCACAGCAGAGCCTGTCCTATAGTTCACTGCCCACCCCTGACCGCCTTGGGGCCTGCAGGGAGGTGGGAGGGCTTCCTTGGGCTGAGAACCACAGACCTGCGGCTGGGCTTGGGCGGCCAGTCTTGGCCTCTGGAGGGACCCAGAGACCTTGTGGTCAGATTTCAGCATGTGGGAAGGTACCAGTAGCCTGGGGTGGAATTAAGAATTAGCAGATCATCTGGGACTAAAGTTGAGTGCTCTGCTCGTGTTGATTTAGGTGGGGACCGTATTTTTCTTGGTGTGGTATTACACTTGGTGTTGTTATGTCACCCACAGGAGGAAGAGTAGAAGAACGATCTAGAAAACCAAGAGAACAAGAACTTCCCGCTAAGAAGCCAAGAACAGCCAACCCACAGAAGTCACGAAGCACAAGCAAAATCAATGAAGTTCAACACTCGCCCGAGAGGCATCTCTGTGACCTCGTGGGTTTTGGAATGCTCTGATGTGACATCACAGGACGCCGGGCAACGGCAGCCCCATCACTAAGCCACCTCTGCGCTATCACAGAGTGAGCTCCACCAGCTTCTAAACGCAGTTCCAAGGTCTTTGAAGGAAAAGGGAGAAACAGTCAGGACTCTGCCTTATTGTCATGTAGATGTGTGCATGAAAGCTTGAATGGCACGGAACTCTCCACACTTTATGCAGTATAAAGAAAGGTAGCTTTATATTAATTTCATCCCAACTTCCCCATGTAGGAATCCCAAGTGAAGCCCCAGCACTAATGTAAACAGACGCCCGCGAGTGCACACTCACTCCCTACCTTACGGAACCGGCCTCGTCCAGGTGGAGCCTCTCCCAGCCCACGGCCGACAGCCCACTCTCCTGATCACATTGCTCAACGCACCTCCTGCGAGAACTCCGGGCTGGTAACTAGATATCTTTCCGTCTTTGGCTCAATCCTCCAAGCCAGCCTTCTCTACTGAGCTTCCAGTTTTGAATTTCCGAGGAGGAACAGAGGCCACGGCAGAATGAGCTGTGGGTGACACCAAAACGGGACAGCCAAGCCCTTGAGTCGATGTTGGGAACAGAAGGATAAACTAGGTCCTGGGTGACGACTTTCACTTAATCAGAAAGGTTTACCTGTACATTACCGATAGGCCTCTGTAAGAGTTCGTTTCTTGGATTGCTGTAAATGATGCTCTCAATTCGGCCTGCACTGATTTGATGTTTACAGGTAGACACACGATGTGCAAATGTGTGCATGTCCCAGTTAAGTGCCTAAAAACACTGAAAACGAATTCATACAGTCAATGTTTCTGGAAGAAAGGAAAGAAAGAAGACGGAAGTGAAGAGGGAGGCTGGAGGGAGGTCACACTGATAGGATGTCACCTTGGAAAGGGGCACAGACCAGTCGTGCTCCAGCCGTACCAAAGGCTCAGCAAGTCGGAATCGCCCGGGAGCCTTGTTAAATCCTGACTGCTGGGCCCGCCAGAGTCTGAGCGCGCAGGTGTGGGAAGGAGCCAGAGAACCCACATTTCTAGCAAGTTCCCAGATGATGCTGATGGTGCTGTCGCAAGCGTCCTACTTTGGGAACGGCTGTGTTGTGGCTCTGTGCACCCGCCCCCCCTCAGCTCCCGCTGAAAACTCAGCATCACGAGCGGCGACTGAGGTGCACGTCCTTGTTCGACATTCCGCGTAGGAGCTCCCCTCCCAAACCAGTTACCTCAGATGTTCCAGTTTAACAACATCACGTGCTGAAGGAGATGGACACGCAGTTTAAACTATCAGCCGGTGTTCATTTCTGCAAGCGCAGGAAAGTGTTAGGAGAAATCACGGGCAGTTTTTAGCAGGGTCAAGATTCAGAGGAAAGAGCCACTTTCTGTCTTTTCTGTGGCCAAATGAGTACAAACCATACTTCCCCGACCCCCTCGAGCACATGTTTTCTGAATAAAGTTGAGAAGAATCTCAGACCAGAAAAAATATATATTTTTAATTCTTCCTTGAGTAACATGGAATTGAATTATCATTACTCACTTTGGGTGGGTGGGGGGTTTAAGAGATCACATTTGTTTTTTCATGATAATACTAAGATATTATTTACCTTTTTCTCTCTCCTTCTCTCTCAAGTGTATGGTGGAATTTTCCAGAAGCTATTTGATACCTGATATCATCACTCTGTGGTTAACATATAACGAATTTATGACGATTGTTTATAACAGGATTAATAAATGATATTTTTTAAATTTCTTGGCTTTAATTTCTAAATATGGTAAATACTGCTAGATATTATCTACATAAACAAAAGCCCTTTGGGATCCTCCACAGCTTTTAACAGTTTTAATCATTTTTAATAACGTAAAGTGGTCCCGACACCTGGCCAGTTAGCACAACAGTAGCAATATCCGAATTTGTCATTTCAGAAATGCAGATCAAAGCCACGATTAGATATCATTTCATACGCTCTGAGATGACCTTAAGAAACGCTCACGCATTGTTGGTGGGAATGTAAAATGGCGCCCCCGTTATGCAAAACAGAGATCGGCAGCTCCTCAAAAAGATAAACATCAAGGTGCCATGTGACGCAGCAATTCTGCTCCTAGGTGTATGTAGATGAAACAGATGGCCACGCAGAACCTTGAACACAGGTTTGTAACCGCATTGTTTGCAATTGCCAAAAGGCAGAAACAACCCAAATATTCATCAACAAGTGAACGGACACGCAACTGCGGCGTATTCACACAGGCAGGTGTTGACCGTGGGAAGAAATGAAGCCCTGGTGCGTGCTACAACGTGGAGACGCCTCAGAAACATCATGCTAAGTGGGAGGGGCCAGGCACCAAGGGTCATGCATTGTGTGGTTTCTTTCATGTGAAATATCTTGAATAGGCTACTGCACAGACACAGAAAGCAGATTAGTGGCTGCCAGGGTACCGGGTGTTTTTCTGCGGTGATAAAGTATTGAAACGAGAGGGGTGGTAGTTATGCAAGGTTGTGTATGCACTAAAAGCCACTCAACTGTATACTTTATAGTGGTTAATTGTACGTTATATGAATTCATCTCAATTTAAAAAAAAAAAAAGAGATCCTGAGACCAAAATATTTGAATATTGCTGGGCTCCTTCGTGATTCTCAGAGAAGGGTCCTCAGCCCACAGTGGAGGGTCGGGAGGACCCTCCTGAAGTTTCTACAGTGACCGACTTACTGCTATTCTATTAATAGTAAGCAAGTTATTAAGAGATGCTGAACTTTTATTCTCAAAAGCTAAAGTTAGCATATTCCTAAGGTTCACTGAAGACTCGAATTCAGTGTTCTATTGAGAACAGAAACTTGGCACAGCTTCCAGGAAACACGCCGTTTCTGGTACGTTCCCAGAGCCCTCTCGAGCTGGTTCTGGGTTTTAACTGCTGCAATTCTTTCAGCTAAATCGTGAATTACTGTCAGTGCCTTTCAGACGAGGGCTGTGTTTGTTTGCTGGCCCCCAACGTGCCATCCTCATAATCAATTCAGTTTGCTGTGGGTTGAAAACTCAGATAAACTAAAAAATCAACAACTCTCCATAGATCCGTGGGAGAAGTGAGATCACAGGGCAAACTGCCCTGCGGGAAGTGGAGTGACAGACAGGTGTACACAGACAGATCACAAGTTCATGGAACAGAGGCCAGGAGCAAAACCCGCCTCTGGAGCCAGTCGCGGGCAGGAGAACATAGACTAACCAACAGAGACGGGGTCCCCACAGGTTCCTGAGTCTTACCTCCGGGAGCTCACCAAGGACCTCTCAGGGAAGACAGAGAAATCCCCTAGTGCTTTCAGCAGGGGGAGGAAAAAAGAAACGATTTTGAGATCTGCCAAGAGCACTCTGTTCTTGTGAGCGAGGCCTGCCCTCAGGGGAGAGTATTTGTCTAACTAGCTGGATTTTACCTGCGGCGCCTGCCCAGCTGGGGAGGGAGGCTCCCAGCTTCCCCCTGCCGCTGCCGTCCACGCGGACAGACCAGGGGCAACTCTAGCCCCTCTGCCCTTCTCCGTGGGAGGGGCTGAGAAGCACTTGCGAAGGTCACATTGGAAGACTGAGCCCTAATCACAGGACTACAGAGTGTTTCCCTACAACATCGGTAGGGAAGAGATTGGGGTCACCACGCCCTGGCCAAGGCCTGCCTGGGATTGCCAGCGACAGCCAGAAGTTAGGAGGGGCAGGACAGGGTCTTCCCCTCAGCCTTCAGAGAGAGGGTGGTCCTGCCGACACCCTGATTTCAGACTTCCAGCTTCCAGAACCTCGAGAGGACACATTTCTCTTGCGTTAGGCCACCCAGTTTGTGGCACTTTGTGACAGCAGCCCTAGGAGACAAATACAGAATTTTTTTGGGCTGAAGAAAAATGGTACAAGTTGAAAAACTAGAGCTTTACAAAGGAAGAAAGAGCATAAGAAATGGTAACTCCATGGGTAAAATTATGAAATTTTTTCCTTGTCACTTAAATATCTTTAAAAGATACTTTACTACTTAAGCAAAAATAATCCCAAGGTAGGAAGGAAGTGTAACGTAAGTACATATGTTACGTGCAGCAACATATGTTACTGTAGAAATAGAAATAAAATTTGTGATGATAATAAGATAAAAGCCAGGAGGGGAGAAATGGAAGCCTCCTATTTTAGGGTGTGTGTACGGTATGTGCACTGTTATCATATCACTTGAAGGTGGATAGTAATGAGTTAAAGATGTATACTAAAAACCTAAAGCAACCAGTAAAACAACACAACAAAAAGGTTTAGTAGTCAACCGACGAAAGGCAGTAAAATGGAATAAAAAATATGTGATCCAATAGAAGGTAGACAAGGACAGAAAAGGGAACAAGGAACAGATGGGATACATTGTTTAAAAAATAGACCTGGCCGGGTATGGTGGCTCACACCTGTAATCCTAGCTCTCTGGAAGGCCGAGGCGGCCTGATTATTTGAGCTCAGGAGTTCGAGACCAGCCTGAGCAAGAGCGAGACTCCCATCTCTACTAAAAAAATAGAAAGAAATGATCTGGACAACTAAAAAAATATATATATATAAAATTAGCCGGACATGGTGGTGCATGCCTGTAGTCCCAGGTACTCAGGAGGCTGAGGCAGGAGGATCGTGTGAGCCCAGGAGTTTGAGGTTGCTGTGAGCTAGGCTGACGCCACGGCACTCTAGCCCGGGCAACAGAGGGAGACTCTGTCTCAAATAAATAAATAAATAAATAAATAAATAAAATTAATTAATTAATTCTTTTTAACACATTGTTTATGACACAGCTGGAGAAATTATTTGGGGAAAAAAAACAGAGACAGAAATTATTCTAACCCAGGAGATAAATAAAATGGTTTTAAGTTCATGAAAAGTTTATGTTTCAACTCAAAAATTTAAAAATGCTTACATTAAAAAAATTGTAACATCTATAAAGCATTACACCTTGTAGACAGTTCATTCTTAACATTTTAGATCGACCCTTTTGAAAAAGCTAATGGGTGCTGTGAGTCCTCTCCGCAGAAAAGAGCATATATGCAAAAGCTTCTTGTAAAATGTTTTAATAGGTCATTGGCCACCTACTGTGATTGGTCATATTTTTAAATTCATGAACCATGAGCTCAGAGAAGTGGAGAGTAGAATTACCAGGGGCCAAGGGACAAGGAAGGAATGAAGCAGAGATGTTGGTCAAGGGATACAAAATTTCAGTTACACAGGAGGATTGAGTTCAAGGAATCTATCCTACAACACGGTGACTATAGTTACTAACAACGTATTATATTCTTGAAAATTGCTGAGGGTAGATTTTAAGCATTCTCACCACAAAAAGAAAAGCATGTGAAATAATATGAATATTAATTAGCTCAATTTAGCCATTCTACAATGTATACATAATTCAAAGCAACATGTTGTGCACAATAAATAGATACAATTTTTATTTGTCAGTTTAAAAAAAATAATGGGGGAGTTTGGGGGTGGACAAAAAAATTAAAATAAACAGATAAATAATAATGAAAATAAAATCCAGTAAAATTTATGAACCAAACATTTCAGTAAAGTAAATGTTTCTAATTTCTAACATGGTAGAGGAATAGAAATGCTTCTACTATCTGCCCGGATTAAAAGATTATTATACATTATTAACAGATGTTGCAAAGACTACAGATTGACTTTGTATGACTTGTACAGTATTTCGATATTTTTCCTAAAATGATCAACACTATTTGCGAACCAGGAGATTTCTCACAAGGACCTATATTTCCAAAGTCTCTTCATAAACTAAAAATCTTGCCGTAGCATAACTGCCCCTGCTCCCTCACACTCTCCGGGGTGCAGCCCAACCCCTCTGGGGACAGACCCCCGCCCTCACAGGCCGGCCCCTGAAGGCATTTGGGTGTAAGATTCCCAGATACATCTTGGGTTGACATTTTTTTAAACCCTAAGTTTCTTTCACTTTCTCCCTTTGTTTTATCCTGAGATTATTAAGAGATGAACCGAAGAACAAAGGTGAAGGCAGGAGGCTCCTTAGAGATTTTCGTCCGCTCCCCAGCTCTCCTTACCAGGGCAGAGGACGAGGACGGAAGAGGAGTTGGACGGTACCCTGTGAGGTGCACAAAGAGCTGGGTGGGGAGAGGTATGCAGGGCAGGTGAGGCAGCAGGGGTGCTCCTGGTGGACTGGCAGACCAGGAGGGGACACAAAGCCACTTCACCCTGGGGCGTTGGTTTGCTCTGTGGTGTCACCATCTTAGCTGGGTGAGGTCTTGCCATGGGAAGAGCACTGGTCCCAGCCGTTGGGACATCCAGGAAGGGTGGAGCTCTCTCCTCGCCATCTGCCCCCAAGGCCCCCGCCTTCTCTCTGGCGTCCTGCCTGGACAGATGGCTCTGTTTAGAATAACAGATAGTATTTCTCTGAACACCTTCAACCCCTCACTTGAACTTAACATTCTTAACATTTTCAGCTGACGACTGTGTCCACGATCATCTTAGGTGGTTTACAAAGGGCAGCATATTACGTATTCTCTATTGTGTATTACATCAATACTTACTGGGAGTTTACTCCATGTTAGGCACTGTTCAACTGTTTTTATTAACTCATTTGATCCTCACAGACACCCTATGGTGCAGGTCCCCACTTCACAGATGAGGAAATTAAGGCACAGAGAAGTTAGTAACTTGCCCAAAGGAACCCATCTGGAGATAGACATATGCAGACAGATATATAGCTGTATATGCACACACAGGCATATAGCATATATAAATATGAAAACCTTTCTACCTCATAATTGTCACAATAGGTCATGCTCAAAAGCAGATATTCACTGGGCATGGTGGCTCATGCCTGTAGTCTCAGCTACATGGGAGGCCGAGCAGGAGGATCACTTGAGCCCAGGAGTTCGAGTCTGCAGTAAGCTATGATTGGGCCACTGCACTCCAGCCTGGGCAACAGAGTGAGACCCTGTCTCTAAAAAAAAAAAAGTTTTGTTTTTTTTTTAAACAGATATTCACAGGGCTCCTGCCTGAGAGGTGCGAGATATTATAGAAATAACAGGTAGAAAAGAAAGAGAAGCTTCTGACAAGTGAGTGGTAGATACAATTCAGTTGTTCTTGAAGAATCGAAGAGTTCGAGAATTATGCAAAGCTGCTGTTTTCTCCATGTGGTTTCTAGCATTGTCCTCTCACTTCTAGCCAATAAAATACGAAACTGGAGCGACTATGCTTTCAAAGTCAATTAAAAAGTAAAATTTCAAAACAACTTTAAGTTCAAAAACAATAAAACTTGAACACAGTTGTTAAACTCACTCTACTCTGACATGTTCAAATATTTAAAATTCAAAAGCCTTTTCATAACTTAATTTTTCCAGCTGCAAAAGTGATTAATAATGGTGATGAGGCTCCAAATTCATATAATTGGGTGAGTTCTTAGAAATGGATTGTGTGGGGGATGGGCATACTTGGAACTCTGACTTGGGTGGTACAAAGGCAACATGTGTAACCCAAATGGTCAAACCCCCATAATATTCTGAAATTTAAAAAAATTAAAAACAGAAAAAATAGAAAAAAAAAAGAAAGAAAGAAATGGATTGGTCTCTTGGGAATTTTTGCTTCCAAAGACTCATCACAGGGAAAAAGTTGAAGGGTAATTCCCAACCCCCCCTCCCCACCCACCCACGCACACACAGCAGGCAAGTTTTTGTGTTCTAGAATTTGAGGTTTTCTCACCCCAGGGATGCAGTTCACAGATTGTTTATTTGTTTGGTGTTGATTTGTTTATTTGAATGCAGGTTGCCAAGGAGGCTGACCCAAATATGAGGTTTTTGGAGGAAATCCCAGGCTAATTGGGATGATCTGCCTAGATTGTCTGTGAAGACGAAATGAGGTGCAAAACGTTTCTGGAAAGGGGGTAGACTGCCTCGGAAGGAGACAGGTGGCTGTGCCGAGGCCAGAGGAAGAGGTGGGGCTGGTTAAGGATCATCTCAGCAGCGAGCAAGATGACCCCCTAGGGCCCAGGCCACCTCCTCTACTTGCCCTGGGTCCTGGGTCCTGGTGCAGCCTCCAGGCAGGGAAGAGAACCATTTGCCACCGCAGGGGTGGGGGGAAGAATAGTGTCAGATTTTTGTTGATTTTGACAAGTGGAAGCTCAGATCTATACATGATATGATTTACAAAAATGAGGAAGTGTGATGTTTTTATACCTAAGTCTTAAAAAGCAATTCCTTCCTGTACATCCAACATTTTTTTCCACTTGTACCCAAAACGCCTTGTGCGAGTGGACTCATTTTCTTTCATCTTCTCCACCTTATTTTAGGTGCAGTGAGGCAGCTAGATCCCCTTATCTGGACCACTGCAGGTTCTATCTCGCCTCAGTTCCAAAATCAGTAGCTCCCAAGGCCAAGTGTGCTACCTCCCGTGGGGTACGCACCAGCATCGTCATCCCCAGACTGAGAATCAGCTGTGCCTGGCTCCTCTGAGGCCCCCCAGGTCTTCTTGCTGGCCTTCAGGAATCTTAGAATTCTCACCCCACCCAGCCATCCCACCCCTGGGAACATGCCCGAGAGTACTGAAAATGTGTGTCCAAACCGAAGCTTGTGTGTGGTGTGTATAGCAGTATTATTCATAATAGCCAGAGAGTGGAAACAACCCAAATATCCACCAACTGGTGCATGAATAGACAAATTGTGGGACACTCACTCAGTGGAATTTTATTCAGTCATCAAGAGGAATGAAGCCCTGACACGTGCTATGACACAGATGAATCTTGAAAACATTATACCACCCGGAAAAGGCCAGAGACTAAAGGACATCGTGTGTGAGTCCACGTGCATAAAATGCTCAGCGCAGGCAAATCCATGCAGATGTGAAGTAGGTCAGAGGTTACCAGGGGCCGGTGGGGCGGGGAGGGAGGTTGGGAGCGACGGCTAACAGGTACTAGGTGTCTTTTGGGGGTGATGGAAATATTCTGGAATGAGCTAGTGGGGATGGTTACACCACTGAATATGCTCAAAAACAGAGTTGCTCACTTTTAAATGATGAATTGTGTGTCATATGAATTATATCTCAATTTAAAAATTTAGATCATGTGTGGTGGCCCACACCTGTAATCCCAATACTTTGGCAGGCAAAGGTAGGAGAATTGCTTGAGGCCAAGAGTTGGAGGCCAGCCTGGGCAACATAGCAAGAGCCCATCTCTTTAAAAAAGAGAGAGAGGGAGAGATCCATTTGTTTTGAGCTACAGCTGTCTGGCTGTCTCATTCCCCTTCTTGGTGGCCCAATCTGACATCTCTGACCCTTGGCCTGGCCCCTCCCCAGCTCTGAGGATCCTCTGTCTACACGCTGCCCACGACCGCCTGTGCTGAAGACCCTGCTACCAGGCCTTTTCTTTCCTGTCCGCAGAGCCTGGTTCTCAAGCCCAGCTCTGCTCTGAGTGCCGACTGCTGAGCAAATGCCCATCTCTGTACAGGTTCCCCAAGAGGAGCCCCCAAACAGACTCTCAGCTGGGTCTCCCCTGAACAATGGACATTCTGCCTAAGGACGCCAGCTGTCTGGAGGGCCACTCACTTCCTCTGGTCTGAGAAAATAGATGTTGGACTTTGTTCTCAAAAATAAAGACACCATATTATTATGGGTTGAAATGTGTCCATCCAAAAATATATGTTGAAGTCCTCACCCCTCCCCAGCCCTCAGAATGTGACCTTATTTGGAAAGAGAGTCTTTACAGAGGTAATCAAGTTAAAATCAGGTCATTAGAATGAGCCCTAATCCAATACAACTGTTGTCGTTGTAAGCAGAGGACATCTGGACACAAACAGGCACAGAGGGAGAACTTGCGGAGAGACACAGGGAGGAGACAGCCGAGTGGCTGGAGTGCCGCACCTGCAGGCTAAGGAATGCCAAGGATTCCGGCAAAGGTCAGACACTGGAAGAGGCCAAGAAGGCTGCTCCCCTAGAGACGTCAGAGGAGGAAACATGGCCCTGCTGACAGCTTGATTTCAGGCTTCCAGAGCTATGGGAAGACATATCTCTGAAGTTTTAAGCCAGGCAGTTTTTGGTACTTTTGTTAGGGCAGCCCTAGGAAACAAACACACCTGCACGGCAGATTCGTACGTTCCAAAAGGATACACTGATATACTCACAGAAAGGAACGAACTGTCTATACATGCAACAGCTTGAATGAATCTCTTACACTAAGGGAAAAAGCTGACCTCCAAAGGCTGTATACTGAATGATTTCATTATATAACATTCTTGAAATGACAAAATTGCAGTTGAAGTGCACATCAGTGGTTTCCAGGACTTTGGGAGAGGGGGAAGGGGCAGACAAGTGAGGCTATAAAAGGGCAACGTTACTCAGATCTTCTAGGAGTTGTTAAAAGGACATCATGGGGGATATTTGTGTGACAACTGTTCTGTATCTTGACTGTAGAGGTGCCACACCCTTCTATACATATGACAAAATTACATAGAACCAAACACACACCCACACACATATGAATGCACATAAAACTGGCGAAATTTAAATGTCTAAGGATTGCATTAATATCAACGCTTGCATGGGTGTGTGCAGAAAAGATCTATCACAGCTGAAGGGGGCTGGGAGGGCCTTTTTGCCCTTGGGGATGCTGAATTAGCTGTGTGTTGTGCGCCTGTGTTTGGACCACGACCCATCACATGATGTCAGGTGTGGGATTTTCCATTTGTGCTCAAAAAGTTTCAGATTTTGGAGCATTTCAGGTTTCAGATTTTTGAGTTAAGGATGCTCAGTTAGGACCTGTATCGTGCTATTCATATGAATTTTTGAAGATGTAAAACCATATTGTCTATTGTGCATGGATATATACATGGAAAAAAAGCCTAAAAATGCATGAGAATAAGTACCACTTTCAAGAAAGATAATCTGTGAGAGGATGGAAGAGAAGAGAAGAGAAAAATGCAGGAATACAAAGGGGCTTTTATCTGTAATGTTTTCTTTCTCCTGAAAATTGTCTGAAGAAAATATTTAGCAAATGTATTAAGATTTGATAAGACTAGGTGGCAGACATAGGGACATCCACTGTATTTACCACAATACTTTGAAGCGTGTTTGAAATATTTCATAACACATATATATGTAATGAGAAAGAGTTCTTTTAAAGATATCAAATGAACAAATCTCTTTTCAAATTTTAAAATTCATTTCTGGCCCAGAATGCAGTAAAATGAGTCCTCTAACACAATGTTAGCGAGAGGGTTTGTTGGTACAAGACTTTTGACAAGCAAGCTGGCAATATTTGTGTAAAAGAAAACAGTCTTTAAAAATATTCCCTACCAGTTGACTCAATAGTTCCAATGTAAAAAGTCTATTTCTAAATGATCTTAAATTCACAAGATGCATTTTGTAGAAATATATTTATTACAATGTTATTTTAAATATTGAAATAATTAGGAGGAATATTAAACTATGATGATTTGCTGCCATTAAAAATGTTTACAAAGAGTTTGAAACAATAGGGAAATCTCTACTTTATAAATGTTCATAGAGTGTTATATTTTATACATGTCAGCATGCATTCAATAAACCCTGAATATATTTGATGATACTATAGAATATTGTTAATTTTTTATTTGACCTGATCATCTCAAAATACATGCCTAAGTATTTAGCGAGGCAATGAAATGTCATCTGGGAATTTCCCAGCTGGGGAAGGATTGCTGCATAGGAGAAAGAGTGGGCTTCATGTGGTCACTGCTGGGCAGTGGGTACATGGCGTTCATTATTTTTTATACCTTTGATATTTGGAAATGTCCATAATGAAAGAAGCTCTCCTAAGTCTGAAACGCACAAAATGTTGGCATTGAGGATATTTACAGTTTGGGACCAAGTGTGATTTCCAGCCCTCCGGATTCCCTTATTAAGCATGCTGTACATGTACGTCAATTTTAGACTTTTTAGGAAAAGAGGAGCAAGTGCAGTCACGCGGGGCTTCACGATGCGGCTGTGCTGTGCCGCGTCCTAGCGCGCGCTTAACCCAGACGGTGCGGCCTGCTCGCTCCAGGCCACACACCTGCACGGCACGTTCCTGCACCGATGGGGCAGGTGGGACACAGGGGTAAGTATTTGTGCGTCTAAACGTTTCTAAACACAGAAAAGGTACAGTGAAAACACCCTTCACCACCATATGGAACCACCGTGGGATATGCTGTGCATTGACCGAAAGGCGGTTATGCCGCAGCGAGACTGCATGGGAACCAATTTCATCTTTTCTTTTCCCATTGTATGTGGGGGAGAGATAATAACTTACATTCACACATCACTAAATTCCTTCAAAGACAGTTTGCAAGTTTTATCTCACTGTGAGATTTTAAGAAGCAACAGACTGAAGCGCAGGGAGATCTCGTTTTGCCGAAGCCCCGGCCCAAACCACGGTTTCTGGCTGCGCGTCAGGGAGCCCGCCCAGGGCAGAGCCGGTCTGGAGCTTCAGAACTTTGACTTGAGACCCCAAAAAAGAAAAAACCCACCGGCCAGCGAGGGGGGTGGCAGCTGGGAGGACTTGTCCGGGGAAATGAAATGAGGGGCGGGGAGGAACAACTGGGGTCCTGTCCTCCTCCCGCCGGCTCCGCCCCGTCCCTTCAAACGTCTGGCACTGTCTCGGGAGGACAGCGGCAGGGTGGCCAACCTGCGGCCTCTGGTTTTACGTTATTTTTTAAGCACCAAATGAGGCAAGAAAAGCTTCATCTTTCCGTGCTGCACCCCTTTTAATAAAAGGATTTGTTCTGTAAAATTTGGATTCAGCCAAAAGGCCGCACTTGAGGACCTAGAAGGTCACTTAGGGACCCTAAGGCCGCGGGTCCCCACCCCTGTCGGGAATTAGGCAGAGCGGCGGGGCTGGAGCACGCGGGGTCGCCGGCACCGCGGAGCGAACAGGTGTCCGGCTGCGCTCCTGCCCTGGCCCGAGGGCGCCGCGCAGGTGACCGGGCGGGAGGTCCGCCAGCCGTACCGCGGCGACACCTCCGTGGTCACCCACCCACCCTGGCCGCTGACAGCCGAGCGCAGGGCCACGGGAGGGAAACTCGGGAAGCTGAAGTCGGAGTTACCGGAGGACACCAGCAGGGGAGGTGACAAGCGAGTGGGGCGAATCCGGTAGGAAGGCGGAGTATGGGGTGTCCGGGAAAGAGTGCGCTCCCACGGCTTTGCCCCCTCCCTCTGCAGGGGGGACAGTAGACCGAACGGACGTTGGGGGTCCCGGGGGACGAGGAGGAGGAGGTAGAGGAGGGGAGGATCCGGGCTTGCGCTGCTGAAGTCCCGGGGTCCCCGCTGAGCGCGCCCGGCGGCGCTACGGGGACAGGGGCGGCGGCGCGGGGGCCGCGACGGCCGCCGGGGCTCCTTCCCCCTCAGGGGTGGGGATGCTGAGTCACGGATCTGTCACCGCTCCGCACCTCTCCGCAGCCTTCCCGGGACTAAAGCAAAAGCGAAAGCGGATGCGCCTGGCGGGCGGCCGGCCCGGGAGCAGCGCTCGCCACATCCCCCGGGCCTCGGTGTCGCACGCGAGGCGGCCCGGGGCGTGCGGCGGGCACTGCGGGGCGCGCGGCTATGCCCTGGCTGCTGCCCCGCGGCTGCCCGGCCCAGGCG
Organism: Lemur catta; assembly: GCF_020740605.2. Taxonomy (NCBI): domain Eukaryota; kingdom Metazoa; phylum Chordata; class Mammalia; order Primates; family Lemuridae; genus Lemur; species Lemur catta. Next base: position 46,292,455 of record NC_059145.1, read on the forward strand.
CTCCCCGCGCTGCTGCTGCTGCTGCTGCTCCGGCCGCCGGCGACGTGGGGTAGGGAGCGGCGTGCGCCCGGGCGGGGCGGCGGGAGGGGGCCGGGGCGTCGCGGGTGACCGCACCGAGCGCCGCACCTCCGCGCCGGGCTGGGAGTCCGTCCCCTCGGGGACGCGGTGCGCGCCCGCTCGGGCCGGGGAGGGAGCGGGGGACACGTGCCGGGGGACACATGCGGGGAGCCGGGGCCGGGGCGGGAGAGCTCCGCAGCCTGCGCCCGGCTCAGCCACCGGAGGCAGCGTGGCGGCCGGCGCGGGCTCCCCAGCCGGGGGAGGACAGAGGCTCGGACAAGCCCGGCTTGGCAAGGGCGCGCGGACTGGAGGTGCGATGGGAGGTGCGCGCGCGCTTCTCCGAGCCCACCAGGACGCCGGTGCTCGTGTCGCGCGGCGCGTGAACTAGGAGGGTTCCTGGGAAGACCACCCCTCTGGACCCTCAGGCAAAAAAAGTTAATTATGTAAGTGGGTGGCTGGAAGGATGGGATAGGGACTGCGTCCCTGGAGAGGAAAACCGCGTAGGGCAAGTTGCATACCTGGGACGTGGAAACTCCCGATCCTCTGGCGAGCAGGAGGCTGGCAGAGGGCGCGGGACGCAGGGGCAGCCTGGAGTCCACTCTCCCAGGAAGTGGGGAAGGAAATCTGGTGATCGCTGGGTGCATTCCAGAAGGACATAGGTCGTGTAGATCTAATCTCCACAGGGAGACTCCCAGGACTTTGTCCCGGGAGCCAGAGGAAGGGGGAGAAAAGGGAGATGGGTCTGGCTGTGTCCTTGTTGGTGCTTCTTAATCTTTTTACAGTCAAGGAGCTCTTTGAGGGTCTGATGAAAGCTATGAACCCTCTCCCCAGAAAAAGTCATGAATCCACATACTTACAAAATGCACACATGAGTTTGGGCTCTCCACGGGCTCTCCACGAGAGAGGGTTAGCATGATCTCTGTGCGTTTTTAGGCAAGACCCCCCAATAATTTACATCCAGTTGGGCCAGTCTGCCCAGGACGCGGCCAGAGCCACAGTTGCTGCTGCCTGCCTTGGTCTGAACTTTCTGGATCTGTAGGGTGTCGTGAAGTTTCGTTTTCATGAGCCTGTGACGCTTGGATTTTCCCCACATCTGAGAAGCTGGGTTATGTGGGTGACCTGGTCATTTCCTCCCATCTGACTAGCCAGTGACATGCATGACCCCGGGAGGAGATGCCAGGTCCACTGCACAACGTGAAAGTGACATGCGGTTGTAGTCAGAGCCCAGCAAGGATGAGGCGTCTGCCTCACAGCTGAGGAGGAGCCAGAGGGGAGGGCTCTGAAGTTCACCAGCTACACCCAGCCTTGCTCTTTGACCGTGCAGAGGTGCCATTGGGCAGCTCCCTATGTTTATTTTCGTTATTGTTTTGCTAACAGTCTTATTGAAATATAATTGACAGACAATAAGCTGCATGTATTTGAATTGTACAAGGTGCTAAGTTTAGAGGTAAATGCATGCACCTGTGAAACCATCTTATGTAAAAGGCCTGAATTGGAGGGAAATTCACATTTTCAGCACTCTGGAGGCTTTGCCCAAACCTTTTATTTTTTATTTCAAATCAATTGTATCTAGTTATTACTGCTTTTGTGCTGCTACTGATAGCAAAAAAAAAAAAAAAAAACAGAGTGATAAAAACTTAAATGTATAAAATAAGGGATTTACTGAAATCAACCTAAATGTTTAACACTGGAGGATTTCATAAATAAAATGGAATTGCTCTCAAGTAGTATGCATCATTTTTTACTTGAAGATCCAGAATTGAATAGGAAGATAGCATGTGTCAGGCACATGTGTGCATGTATGCAGTTGTCTGCCTTTTCTTATTTTTCTGCCATAATTTGAATTATTTTTGAATAAGAGAAGTAAATAAGTAAAGCTACAAAAGAGATATCACAATAGTGATCTAGAATTTTGGACTTTTTTCCAATTCATCTTTAATTAATTATAGGTGATCTCCTTGTTTGGCAGCGTTTTCATGATAACATAAATTTTGCAAATTGCTGAAAATAAAGTTTTATAAAGCCACTACATGTAACATTTGTGCATACTGTACCAACACTTTATAATCCTTTACAACTTTTTAAATAATTCTTTATTGTTAGAGCTGTGGTGAGGCTTTTCTTACCTCCTGATTGTTGGATATTTAGTTTGTTTGAAAATGTTTGATGTATTGAACAGCACAAAGTAGGAATAACTGGAAGAAACTGAGCCATACAGAGGGAAAAAAAAACAAACAAGGAGTAACCCCTCAAGATCCAAAAAATAGCTGAAATGTTTCTGGGAATATTCTTTTTCAATCAAATCATCATTTCAACTAACTCGTTTCAGGCTACATCACGTTTGCCAAGTTGATCTTATCAAACAGTACTTAGCTCAATGAATAAATATATAAAACCCCTCAGTATATACTCTAGGAGTCACGTCAGTGTGGCTCACTGCACACGGTGGATGTGATGTGAATGCTTCTCCTTGGAAAAGCCGATTCCCTTCCGTGTAGTGGGTTTCTGTGCAGGGACAGAGCGGCATGGTGGGAAGGTCGTTCTTGTGAAGAGTGTGGAAAACAAGCTGTAGCTGGGATCCTCTTGCAGTGGTTCCGGTGAGTGAGGATGACACCCTGGGCCCAGGCAGTGTTAACACAGGAGACAGGAGGGGCCAGGTTTCCTCTTGAGTCTGGAAGGTATAGAATGTAGTTCATTCTTTTCCTTTCATTTGCTCTTCAACCTACAGCCCCTCCACTCTTGCAAGCCTCCAAAACTCATCATTCACGGGTTCAAACTGTGACGGAATTCATGCAGCACGCAAGAGGTGGGTTGGGAAGCTCAGTTGAGCCTGAGAGACAAAGAAAGGAATTGGTGAGTTTTGGATAATGATCTGGGTACAGTCTGTACTGACAGTGAGCTGCAAAAGGAAGTGTGTTGTCAGCTTGGCTGGCATTTCAGCTAGGAAAATAAGGAAGGAGAATGGATCGCTGTGAGTGCAGAGGGCTTTGTCCTTTTGGGGCATCCACTTCACAGTGAGCTTCTTGGGGACAGGAACCACATGTGGCACTCGTTAGTGTCCCACCGCCCCTGGCAGGTGGCAGGCATTGGAATGGTAGGATAGGGGAAAGGAATGTTGGAATGAATCCTCACTTAAAGGACAGGAGGGGCTTCTGAACTCTGGATATGAGACTAGGCCAAGGTTCCTTACTCATATTAGACTCTGTAAATCAACCTGGTAGATAAGGAAGTTGAATTCACAGGTTCTGGGAAGCAGGAGGAGGTGTGGCCCCACACACTATTTTGATGACTTCACATGATTGTTAGGACTTGTTGTACATGTTTTTTGGCTACTTAAGAGTTTTGAAAATCCCAGAGCCTTCAGTTTACTCTAATTTCCATTACTTCATCATTTCAGTATATGTTTTCATAAGCCACTAACTTCAGAAAAAATACCTATTGTATACCGAGTTCAGAAACATGACAGTGCCAGAGAACTATGAAGTATTTGCACTGTCTGCAAGGGGGTTATGATACCGTAAACAAGGTGACGCTTGTAGTGAACACCCAGGGAACAATGTTGTGAGAGAGTATATAGAAATTATAATTGAAGTATCAGAAGAGGTGATTAAGGCATGTGGAAGTGAAAGGTTATTGCTACAATTAGACATATTGTCTCCAGTGTAGTTCTGAGGCAATCCAGCTTTGCAAAGTGAGTAACTGGCCACCATTTGGCTGGTTGAGTTGGCTACAGTGTATCCATATCCTTTTATAGTCAAATGTCAATTGTTTGTGGGTTTCTCTTAACTTTGAGGACAGTTCCCAATGGAATGACCACTGGTAGACTTCTATCAGCAAAATGACAGAATAGATACTAAAAACCCTCCTGCTACAAAACACCCAGAAATGATGACTAATAGAGCACGAATGTCTTTTTAAATCCATGGGTGACAGAAGATAATCAACTGTTTAAAGCTATTTAAAAATAATTAACAATGTGTCGTGGGATGTATAATTTATGTAGAAGCAAAATGTATGGCAATAATAGTGCAAAGGCTAGGAAGAGAGAAATGGAAATCTATTGTTTTAGGTCTTATACTGTATGTGTAAAGTAGTATAATATCACTTGAAGGAAAACTGTAAAGATATATAATATAAGTCTTAAAGCAACCCCTAAAATTATACAACAATGGGTTATAGTTAATAAGCCAACTAAGGAGATAAAATGAAATCATAAATTAGCAAGGTCACAGAATACATGGTTGAATATACAAAAAAAAAAAATCAGTATACAGAATACTAGCAACAAACCATAGGGAACTGGAATACAAACAATACCATTTGCATTGGCATCAAAACATATTAACTCCTTAGGGATACATCTGACAAAAGAAGTACGAGGCTGCCACACTGACATTATACCACATTTTCTGAGAGAAATTACAGAAGATAAACAAATCAAGAGAGATACTGTGTTTGTGGGTATTGACAAGACTCAGTATGATTGTCAGTTTTTCCTCAAACTGATCTGTAGATTTAATGCAATGGCAATCAAAATTTGGGCAGGCTTTTTTGTTTTTGTAATTTTATAAAAATTAAGATACTGATTCTAAAATTCAGTAAAGGACCTCAAAGCGCAAACTCAGCTTTTAAAATGATACAAAGTAGGAGGACTTACACTACCTGACTTGCAGTTACTGTGAAGCTGCAGTAATCAAGACAGCATGGCACTGGTGTCAAGACAAGCAAATAGGTCAATGGCATCTAACGGCGAGCGCAGACGTAATATACGCACACACACTTGGTCCTACGCAAATACCACTGGCGGTCTACCACTGCTGGAAGATGGGAGGAAACTTTTCCCCAACAAATCCTGCTAAAGATACAAGGGAGAGGTTGGCTCCTTCCCTGCAGGGAAGGAGCAAAATAACTGAAAGCTCCAACTTCACAAGACCCGCCTGAGACTCAGGACGATGGGCAACTGTCCTTCCCCCCAGCCCCACCAGACAAGCAGGCGCCAAGTACCCAGCACGGCCGTCTGTGGACGAGGGTGGGATGGGGCAGGGGTGAGTGTGGAGAGATAACCCTCTGTGGTTTAGGCACGTAGAGGACAGAGGATGAGGGTGGATCAGAACTTTGAAGAAAACCCTCTGAGACGCAGCCATAGATAACCCCAGAAGAATTCCAAGCCGGTGGTGCTGGCAGGTAACCATAGCAACAGCAGAATCCAAGCCCATCTCCACAACTGCCTGGATTGACTCCATCCCCCACACTGTCAGCCTAGCCCAGGACATGGCCCCGTTGGAATGGGGAGTGGCGGTGACAGCCATTGGACAACAAATGCCTGGGACGGGAAATGAACAGGGGACCGCCACTCTGACAGCAGAGAAGTTTCTGGGACAGGGCTTGAACTGGAAGAACAATCTGGAATTTGAAATTTCTCCCCCACCATCCCATATCAAAGGGACAGGCACAGCCCACGCCTGAGTGGAAGGAACCCTGGTATAGGATCCTTCAGCTTCAGAGGCAAGAGCAGAGTTCACAGAATTCTAATGAGGATATGCTGGTGACATTTGGGACATTTTTCACAGGGACGTAGGTGTAGTGTCTTTTGTGAATTACTCATTGTGTCCTTTGCCTGTTTATGCCATGAGGGTTTGTGTCTTTGTGTTAATTTTATGAGAGTTCTTTACATAGTAAAAATCTCAATGCTTTGACATTTGTGGCAAATGTTTTCTTTGAGTTGATTGTCTTTTAATTCTTTCATTACATTTAACTCATTCATTGAAGTGTTTACGACATCACGTTTTTCCCTTTGTGGTTTTTGATTTTGTTATTTTGCTGAGGAAATCTTCGCCCGCCTTAAATTATTCCTGAGAGATGTCTGCTGTGTGTTCCACGAAAGGACAGGCTCATCTTCTACAGCCTTCCGCGGGGCCTTCTGTAGAGCTGGTGGGCATTCTTGGCCTTTTGGTCAAAGAGGAGACACTTGTCCCCAAGAAGGCTTGGAGGTACCATTTTAGAGTTAGGAGGGAAATGCTGAGAGATGAATAGCTAGTACTTAGGAAACTGTACCAGTACTAGGTTCTCGAAAAAAAATTAATCATGTAATTAAGCATCGAATTGTGCTGTAAAACCAAATGCAAGAGGGGAGCGGGGAGACGGAAGAATGCCTGAGGCCTGGAGCCACAAGGGTGGGAGGGCTGCGGAGAGGGGTGGCCCAGGTAGGACACGGGTGGTGGCCGTGAGGAGGGGAGAAGGAAAGGCGACGGCGGCAGGTGCGGGAACCCACGGAACACAGGAAGAGCCAAGGTGCCGGTGGTTCGCACGGCGGAGCAGGAAGGAGGAGAAAGGCTCCTTCTGCAGCCTCTGACTGTCTCGGCCCAGGGGAAGTAGGTTTCACAGCACGGACTCCGCACCATTTGACATCCCTGGGTCTCAGGCGGTTGGTGGGTGATCCTGGCTGTGACCCCGAGTTTCTCTCCCGCATTCTCGTTCCCTCCAGCCCTCGGGCAGCCTGGCGCTGAGTGTCCTTCCTTCAGATTCCAAAAGTGGCTGGTCGGTAGTGATGACAGTGATGATGGTGGTCACTCCTCACATTCGAGTCGCAGGTGACAAAGCACATGTCACACTCGGTGGCCCTGGGGGCCAGCTCCCTGTCTACTACACTGTCCCGTCTTCCACCCCTCGAGACTTCACTCTTCTATTCAAGACGCAGAGGGCACTGGTCGATGTGTGTGCAGGTGGGCCCGGTAACCTGTCAGGTCTCGTGTTCTTCAATTCTGGGTATTTATGGAGCCCAGATAAGGGCGTTGTGTCTGGCCATGGCCCCTCTCTCGGCTGTGAACTAATCTCTGTCTACCATTTGTTGGATGCAAGAGGGAGAGGCATGGGCGGAGGCTGGCCTCGTTCGCGACCGTATCTGACAGCCCCCTTGGGCTCACTTTCCCGCTGGCAATCAGAAGAGACCAGGACAGACACTCCCCCGCAAACACGGGACAGGACTGAAATGCTCTTAATCTCTGGCTGGGGTCCCTGTCACCTTACAGCCCGTGGCCTGTCCCTCCCTCCATCAGCTTCTTCCTGTCCCTCTGCCTGGAATGTTCTCTTCCTGCCCCTCCCTTCTCCGTTGGGCTAACTCTTGCCCATCCTGGTGCTTTCCCAGGGGCACCAACAATTGTACCCGAATAACAATACCTGTCATCCCCAGCAGAGCCGGGCGGGGTCCGTCTGGCTCATCCACTCCATCCTGTGCACTGGGTCCCAGGAGCGAAGCACTGCAGAACGTGCCGAATGACCAGCAGAACTTACAGCAACATCAGCCTTCAGGAAAAGGATGTTTTGTGTTGAATAAGGTGTCCTTGCAACCACAGAGAAATGGACTAGTCTTGCGAGAAACTGTATGCACAGTGTTTGGGGTGAGGAAGGGGTTCGTAGACACCTTGCCCTTCCCGGGTCTCAGAATAACTCGTGCCAGGGGCCGTCGGTCCTCTGGAGGCCGAGAGCTGGTCTGTGAGCTCACAGGATCTCTCCCGGCCCAAGATGACAGCGTTAAAGAACAGGCTCTGATGAGGAAGCACCCGGTCGACACCCTCCTACCAAGTAAAATCCAGTCTTTCTCTCGCTTGCTTCCCTGGGGACCTCACGTCTCCCTTATTCTCTGGAGTCACTGCTCAGCGGCCCGGTGGAGACTGTCAGCCACCAATGATGTCACAGCACCCAGAGAAGTCCAAAGGCCCAAGGTCGATTCGGGCTGCCTCAGAAGGAAGAAACATTTTATCACAGAGCAGAGTCTCATATTAATGTTGTTGTGGGACTTTCCGGTCTGCTGCCAGATGTTTCTGGAGTTGGTTGGAGTTGCTTTTTGTGGTCATACCTCTCACCCCAGCCAGCGCTCCATCCCTAAGTACTTCCCGGCCGTGTTAACATCTGAGAGAGCACCGCAGATGCAGGTGTGAGATTTGGGTAGCATGGCGCTAAGCCTGCGGTGCCCGCGGGATGAACACGTACACACATGCACACACACCCAGGGACGTACGTTTCTGAAACAGAAGGGGGAGGGAAATTAGATCCAGTTAAAAATGATTAGGATACAGATTCAGATGAGCATATCAAGAACCCACACAAAAAATCCTCATGGATGGAACCAGTACCACCACCTGAAAAGGCTATGTACATGTTGTTATTAAGAACTTTAAAAGAAATTTTAAATGAGTGCTAAAAAGTCACTTGCCATGAGCCTGCACCTGTAAATTCCATAGAGCAGAAATTCTCAAAATGCAATTCCTAGACCAGTGGCGTTGATACAAGAAGGTGGACCCCAAAGCTGGGGTCCGTTCGAAGACTAAGTGGGTTCTTGGCTTCCAGCAGGAGAGAATTCCAGGGCGAGCCGACAGAGTGAAGCAGAAGTGAGTTTATTGAAGTAAGGAAAGGAACAAGAGGAGGCTGCCCCACAGATAGGCCAGCAGCTGTCTCTCAGAGAGACAGACAGTAGCGCCCTGTGAGTTTCCGGGGTCTTATTTTATACCTTCTACTTAATTTTATCTTAAGGAGAGGGAGGATTATTCATAAGATTTCTGGGAAAGGGGTGGGCAGTTCCCAGAACTGAGGGGTCCTCCTCTTTCTGGACCACGTAGGGAAACTGAAAGCATTCAGCACAATGTCCATGCTGGGCTGGAAGGGGTCCCCGCTGGGTCTCGCTTCCTCCGTGTCACGTGCCCACCCAGACTGCCTGCCCCACGGACTTTGGGCTCTGGCACCAGGCACAGAAAGAACAGCTCCTACTGACCCTGCAACCAGCTGCCAGCTGCGGGGGGCCCTCTGCTGCTCTCAGATTCTCGGGGTCAGAGTCCTGAACGATGCACAGCTGCAAAGTGTCTTCCCACAAATCGGTGGCCAGTTACGACGGGAAAAACGGTAACAGCTGGCAAACACCACCTTGGCCAGGTGATCAAAGTTAGCATCACCGATCTTGGGACAAACGGACGCCATGTGTCTCCTGACACAATTCGACGAGCAGGACACCCCGTCACATCTGTGGAATTCCTGCCAGAAACAGATGTAATATATGAAGAAGAGTAGCATAAACCCGTGTGCAGACCAGCTTAAGAAACAGAATATTAAAAAAACTATCAAAACCATTTTAAATAGGTACCCTATTAAATTGCACCCTTAAAAATCTGAAGTAGGAAAAGACACTTGGTGAAAAGGTATCCATTCTCTCGGCTGCCCCGGCCCCAGGGCTGTGGGCGGCTTGTGTCTCCTTTCAGAGATTTATGCAGAGACAAAAAAATTACGTATACGTAGGGTGTTTCCTTTTTCCGCAGACAGTAGCATATAACACACAGTGTTCTGTTCCTTTTCTTTTTAACTTAACACTGTATCCTGGAGGTCTCTCCACTTCAGTGCACCAAGAGCTCTCTTAGTCTGTTGTGAAAAGCTAAGTCATCCTTCGCTGTGCGGCTGTGCTGTGATTGACTTAATTAGTCTCCTCCTGATGATGGGCAAGGTTATTTACAGACACCAGCTATTGTAATCGATAGCTGTGTGTGCACTCTCTGCACGAATAGGCCGGTATATCTGTAAGATACATTCTTAGAGGTGGAATTGCTGGGTGGAAGGGCACATTGTAACAGCGATCCCTACCTATGCGGATGTATCTGTGAGATAAATTGCCAGAAATAGACGTGTGGGGTCAGAAAGCATGTTCATCTGTAGTCTTTAGAGAGATCGTAAATATAGCTCACTGGGGCTGTATAAGCAATATGAAAGTGCCTTTTTGACCTACAAGGAATATTGCTCAACGCTCAGTTCTTTTCCAACTTGGCAGCTGAAAGGGCTGTCTCAGGTAGCTTTAGTTTGCATTTCTTCCATTGTGAATGAGATTGAGCATCGTTTCCTACATTTAAGAGCCATCTCTATTTCCTTTTCTGTGACCTGCCTGTGTGCACCTTTTTCTGGTTTTCCCATGGGATTTGGTGGTCGTTTCATTGATTTTCGAGAGCTTTTAACATATGAGAGGAATTTGCCCTATATGGTATGGGATGCTGTTTATTTTTCACTGGATCTTTCTGGGCCATGGGCTCCCTTCCTGAACGTCTTCCACACGCTTGGCACTTGGGGCTTGGGATGCTAAGGGGCCCCTGGGAGGAGCCGGCCCCAGTCCTAACGTTGCTGACCGCTCCCTGCACACCCCCAGAAAACGCCTGTTCACAGCGGCAGTCATTTGATCCCTCCCCTCCCTCCACTTTTTTTTTTTTTTTTTGAGACAGAGTCTCGCTCTGTTGCCCGGGATAGAGTGAGTTCCGTGGCATCAGCCTAGCTCACAGCAACCTCAAACTCCTGGGCTTCAGCGATCCTCCTGCCTCAGCCTCCCGAGTAGCTGGGACTACAGGCATGCGCCACCATGCCCGGCTAATTTTTTCTATATATATTTTTAGTTGGCCAGATAATTTCTTTCTATTTTTAGTAGAGACGGGGTCTTGCTCTTGCTCAGGCTGTCCTCCCTCCACTTTTGCAGGCATCACCTGTCCTACCCCCACGTCTGTGCAACATGCAGACATCCGTGTCAAGAGCTACAGTGTGAACTCCAGGGAGCGGTATGTGTGTATCTCAGGTTTCAAGCGCAGAGCCGGCACGTCCAGCCTGACCGAGTGCGTGTTGAACAAGACCACCAACACCGCCCATTGGACGACTCCCAATCTTGAGTGCATCAGTAAGTAGCCAGCCCCTCCCTGCGCCCACCCCTGCCAGGGCTGCAGGGACGGCACAGCCGGGCTTGGGGGCCCCAGAGATCTGTACAGAGGTCCAAGGCCAGATACACCAGTGGGCCCCTAAACAACACCTGCTGGTGTTGGAAATACGTGTGTTAGTGTCCCACAGTTCTGGGCTCACATCCTGGCTCTGCCAGCTACATCCTCGAGGCCTTGGGCAAGGCCCTTCCTTGACCTCTTGGAACTCTGGTTCGTCATCTAGAAAATGGTCTTGATGCCAACACTGTGGGCTGGGGGAGGATTAAGTGAAGCCTGGTAAACATTAACCATTATTACCATCGATGCTTAGTTTTGAGATTATGGTGACAAGACAGACGAGGCAGCATAGTGAGACCCCATCTCTGTAAAAATAAAATGAAATAAAATAACTGGGCGTGGTGGCACGCACCTGTAGTCCCAGTCACTTGGGAGGCTGAGACAGGGGGATGGCTTGAGCCCGGGATTCAAGGCTGCAGTGAGCTATGATCGCACCACTGCACTCCAGCCTGGGTGACAGAGTGAGACCCTGTCTCAAAAAAAAAATTATGGTAACAGGAGGATTTGGCTAGGACCAGAGTGTGTGCTCGAGGGCATGCCTGCGTCCCAGAGAGCTTTCCGGCTTCCTCGCCGGGAGGCAGATGCAGGCACGCTGTGTGGTGTCCGGCAAGGAGGAGGGCGGCAGCAAGAATTGACTCTTCTATTTAACCCTCTGCAGCCGGATAAACATCCCAGAGGAAGCCAAACACTGTCAGGGTCAGGGCCATTCAGTGCAGTTTCCAGGAACCCTCAAGCCCTCTCCTGCTCCCCTCTTCCTTCCTCTAGAAAAATAAAGATTAACCCACAGTCATCATCTGCCCACTGCCCGGGGGCTGAGCCACGGCACACTCGCCCCCTCCAGCTGTCAGCTCCCCCTTGTCCCTGTCCTGCTCCCTGGATGGGTCACACAGACCCAGAGGGGAGGCAGGGAGGAAGCCCTCCCACTTGGGCTGGGGACGCAGCGCCCAGGCGTGGGGGTAAGTGAAGGGGGAGTTGGCGCGGCCGCGCGCAGCATCCGTGGGAGCCGGGGGTGTCTCCCTGCACCCAGGCCTGGGACTCACTCCACTGCAGGGACAGCTATGTCTCCTCAAAGCTCTGCGGGCTGCAGGCTCTGAATAGGGCCAGGAGGGAGGAGGAATCTTCAGGTTTCCTCTAGTCCTAAGGCTGCCCCCACCTTCTGACCACTGCAAACTCCCTTCATTTTTTTCCCCAACCTCTTGTGCTTTGAGAGATTTTTTTTCTGCTAAACATGCAGAATCTATTGAGTAATCATTCACCTTTCCATGAGAAACCAGTATTATAAAATTGGGTTGATATCATTTCAGCTAAAAACAAAAGAAATTTGATGTTTAACTTGCATGGTCTTTTTGGAAACGCTAGAAAAATAGTTTGCAGTCTGCCTTGGCATTCAGGCTGGGAAACATTCATCGTTCATTTCCCACACTTCCAACCTGTCCTTGGAAGCCGAGTCTCTGCGCTGTAGATGTCTTGACGTGTTCTATGTGTGTCCAGTTCTGAAGCCACTCCGGGTTCCACGCTTAGGGTGGTAAATGCCGTGTGGTTATCCTCTCTCTAGGAGACCCCTCCCTGACTCACCAAAGGCCAGTGCCGTTCTCCACAGCAACAACGGCAAGGGTGACCCCACAGCCAGAGAGCCCCTCCCCTTCTGGAAAAGGTAGGAATGTTGGAAACTTTCTGAGGACTCCTATTCGAATCCTCCCACCACCCGGGCCATCCCCCCGCAATCCCGCAGCTTCACAGACCACCGCCCATGTGCCACTGTGGGGTTAGGCAGTAGCACAAACATTTTTATTAAAGTCAAGGATCAGAATTTCCAGTGGCTTAATTTTCTTTTTGAAATCAAAGTTGCGTGATATCCAGGCTGCATATGTACAGGACGAATAGTGGTTTGATGTGTCAGGTCATATTTAGCTGTAGGCTCTTATGCTATTCAAGAACCAGAGTGGTCTGAGCTTTGACCTGACTTGCGTATTAGCCCACCACAGTTTCACTGGTGCTGGCAGAAAAGACGACACTGCCAGGCGGGAGACCAGCAAGCAAGAGCTTCTGCATGTTTGCAGCGTTTCCCTCGTCCCCTCGACAGATACCCGTCGCTCAGCGGGCTGCACTGCGGGAGAGGGAGCCCAGGCTCCGGGAACCCGGGTGTTTTATCCTGGGCAGTAAACACGCCTGCTCTTTGCTGCAGAGGAGACGTTGTCTCCCTTCCAAGGCACCTGCTATAGAAGCATCCAGAGAAATGCTGGACCTCACATTCCCTAAAGCCCTCAGCCCCTCTGCAAGATGTGCAGAATGTGAGAGGCCCGTGCGGAGTTGTCCCCAAGTCCCACACACTAGCAAATTCGTGGTGACTGCCCTGTCCTAGAAGCATCATATGCCACTGCCGATGATCTGTAGTTTGACAGTCTTGGGTAATCTTCCAGCCTGATTTTCTCAGCACTTTCTCAATGTTAAGAAAATTTGAAATGTGGGATGCTAACTATCCTGAGATAACATGCCCTGCATCCCATGATACTTTGTTCCATGTTTAGCTTTCAGTTTCATGCCACGTCACCCGGTCCGTGGCTCTCCCTGGCCTGGGTCTCCTCCAGCCCTCTAGGCACAGGCATCATTCTGCCAGTGCAGCCCCCTATCCGGAGCGTCAGTTCTTGGTCTGGGATGTGCACTGACATCAGTGTGGACATCCAGCTGGCCTGGGGGGCTGGCTGGGAATCGGGGGCTCTCACAGCCCCCCAGGTGGCTCTAAGGTGGCTGAGGACTGCACTTGAGGGGGGAAGGAGAGGCTGAGCAGAGGTGTCCCCTAGAGAGTGAGCTGCCTCCCTGCAGACGGGGGAAGAGGAGGGTGCTGGCTCCATTTAAACCTGGGGCAATGCCCACATTGGCCACACCCGCCACACCCAGCTCACCCAACAGATGGGAACCATTGGGCAGACTCTCCCAGCCCCACCTCTGTGTCCTGAATGCGTGGTCAGGTGTCCAGCACTGAGACAAAGCTGCTGTCAAGAGCTCAGGCGCGAGACAGCAGGGGCTGCCACGACCACGTGACACTCTGTCTGACCTCACGTTCCCTAAATTCTGTGTCTGCCACAATACAAACAAGACCCATTTCTCGTGGAAAGAGAATCGAGAACGGTTGTGCCACAGCTTACAGTCCAGGGGCGGCCACCTGCCAGGGAGGGACGAGGAAGACACAGCAGCCCTTCCTGAGACTGGAGCTAAGTCAGGGGACTGTCCTCAAATACACCCCATCTCAGGTTTCAAAAATGCGCCAACATGTAAAATACAGACAGCACCCCGGCCGTGGCTGGCAGACGCAGCTCCCTGCGTGATCCGGGCTGAGTCGTTCGTGTTTGACGTGCCTTCTCCAGTAAACAAGCCCGAGCTACTCAGATCTCTGGGGTCTTCTCTTCACATGTGCCCCGAGAATCCCGTGTTCCCTGGGGTCATCGCCAGTGCCGTGGCCTCTCCAGGTGGACGGATACGTCCCTCTCATGAGGAAGCAGCTTGCTGGAGAGGGCTGGCCAGGGTGGGCTCCCCGGAGCTGCTCCTCAGTGTCCCCTGCAGGAGCTGAGCAGGGACAAGTCTAAATATTCATGTTCTCCCCATCTTGGAATTTCCTACCGCAGCTTCATCTCCCAGGCCAGACACCACCGTGGCCACAGAGACAGCTATGGCACCGCGCCGCCCCTCCAATCCACCCTCCGCAGGACCCACAGCCCCGGGCAGGCGGGAGTCCGCCCAGGCCCCCTCTCGGACCACAGCCAGGACCTGGGAAGGCACGTCTTCCGCCTCCCTCCAGCCGCCAGGTCAGCGCTCGCTCCGCACCAGGGGAGGCCGGGCCGCAGGTGCTGCTTCTGGGATCTGGGCTGAGCTCTGGCACCAGACGACTGCACAGCTTTATGGTGCCAACCCCACGCTGGGGCTGACCTTGCCCCCGCCTCCTGGCCTGGCTTGGTCCAGCGGGGATAGCTAGAACGCAAAGCCCACTCCCCAGAGGTGACTCGGCAGCCTTCTGCCTATGCCAAGACCCTGAGCCGCATCTGCTCCCTCCCATGGTGGCAGTGAACAGAAGCTCCCTGCAGCCTGGAGCCGAGATCCGGGGGCAGAGAAGCTGTTGTCATCTGGACCTTCTCTAGGGCATATGGGAATCTGGTTTTTTTTAGAAACATAGTGTCACTCTGTCGCCCAGGCTAGAGTGCAGTGGCATCATTGTAGCCCACTGTGACCTCAAACTCCCGGGCTCAAGTGGTCCTCTTGCCTCAGCCTCCTGAGTAGCTGGGACTACAGCCATGCACCACCATGCCCGGCTAATTTTTCTATTTTTAGTGGAGATGGGGTCTTGCTCTTGCTCAGGCTGGTCTCAAACTCCTGGCCTCAAGCGATCCTCCCACCTGGGCCTCCCAGAGTGCTGGGATTACACGTGTGAGCCACCCTGCCACCCCGATTCTTAAGTGTGGCCCAGATCCTCAGTGAGTCACCTGCCTGTTCTTTGCTAAGACGAGTGTGCTTATGCCAGCTGCCAATGTCCCACGGTGCCGAGATGGGAACCAAGTTGTCCACGTTTCTCTGTCTTCATGAGAAACTGTGCCTTTGGGACCCAGCCGTGACCCAGCTCACTGTCCTCTCTCCTCTGCAGGTGCTAATCCCTTCAGCTCCAGAGATGTCACCGGTAAGTATTTCCCTTGGTCCAGCGTGTTTGTGATCAGTGTGACCTCTGTCCCCGGATTTAATTCAACAGGAAACGGTAAATAGTAGCTGCTCACATACGGCACGCGTGAGCCAATGATTAAGTGAATGGGAAGGCTCGAATGTTTTAATAAATATTTAAGAAATGTAGTTCATAGTTTCATCGCCGTTAATATCTCCTGGCTCACTTGGCAGCCCTTTCTATCGATAACTTTATACAATTATTCCAATATCTGATCTCTCATCCCTGTCCTTGAAGACTCCTGGTTGTAGAATAAGAGGTCAGGATGCAGCATTTGCACCACCATGCTCGTGTGCTACCCCAGGAGGGAGGAGTTTGTTGTTCAGAACGGTACCACGCCCCTAGCCTTCCGTCTCTGAGATAAACTTACTGCAGTCGACGTGCTCAGCCTTTGACGGGAGCTACCACTACGGCGCATCCGCCAGCCGTCATTGCACGTACACTGGGTTCCCGTTCTGTGCCAGGTGTGGTCCTGAGCTGATAAGAAACGAGTGTCGGTCATTAAAATGCAAATGTCACTTTAAATTTACTTCAACGTGTGGAACGGTAAAGGCTTACTTGGATCCAGTGAGTACTTAGTGAGTATCTACTCCAAACCCAGCACTGCCGACGTGCTTCACGCGATAAGAATTCGTGCTTCACGCGATAAGAATTAGGAAAGAAACCACTGCCCGGGGTGATGAGTGGGCACTTTCCCGTCAAGACCGCCTTGGCCACAAGCACTCCGGTCACATCCTGCCGGAGCTATGACCCTGGTTGGCCGGGGTAGTGCTAAGGGGTGACTGTTCTCTGCACATTCCCCAGAGGACACTTTCGTCATCTCTGCCACACACTGGCCACTGGCTGTCCCCGCTGCCCTCTCGGTGCCGGACCTGTCTGCCCTGCAGGCTGAGCGGGGCAGCCCTGGCCTCCCTGGCCTCCCTCAGGGAATAATCGATCCCCCCCAACCTTCCTCCCCTCTCCTCATCTCACCAAATCTCTTCCTCTGCTTTTCCTCTAATCTGCACACCCGCAAGAAACACAAAAGGGTGCAGAACTGGGCAGGACCTTTTAATTCACGGTCTGGTGACTCTGGTTTCAATTCCTTTCTAAATTTGCGGGGTATGGTTGAGAGAGGCCAGGGGCCTGGAGGTGAAGGCTCTGAATGCAACTGTTTTGCCCTTGACAGAGGAGCCAGCCCTCTTCCCTCTCCAGTTTGACTCTGCAGATTTTATTCTTATTTAAAAAGAAACAGGAAGCAGCGTTGTGAAAGGAGAACCACGGTTTACAGAAACTTGCCTTTTCCTGCCAGGCCCTCCAGCCGATGTCTCCACGTGGTTTACCGTAGGGTACATCTCTGCTGGGAAAAAATGCTTTTCTTAGTCCTATGATCATGAGTGTTAGGTCTGAAGACAATATTTTTCATTAATTTCTCATGTTTTCTGTTACTTCTCTGGTAACAACTTTGCTTATTTTTGTTTACTTATCTACAAGTTGTTATGTTTTGCTTTGTTTCTATTTTATTATTTCTCCTAATTACAGTGTGATTGCAAAACTATGAGGAAAAAACCAGAAACATTTTTTAAATTGAAAATAAAGATTATCTTCATGTATTCTATAGAGACACACACTGTTCTATACCATAATAGGCAGAGGAAGAGAATTGGTGAGATTGAGAAGAGGGGAGGAAGGGGAGGGAGGAAAGTGAAAGTAATAATATATATATTTCTTAAAAAGAAAATAAAGATTATCTATCATCACACCACTACTTAACACTTTGCTATATATTCCTCTAGACTTTTCTGTGCATGTGGCCATGCACACAGTTTCTTGGAGATTATTTTGGGTTCGTTTGTATCTCAACCACCTTTTTCCACCTGCAATATTGTAGACTTCTTTCCACGTTAATAAATGTAGATCTCTTTCATAATTTTTAATAGTTGAATAGTATCCCATTGTATGGATATATACCACATTTTATTTAACTGATTTGATAAGAGATTTAGATTAACATCCTGAAAATTATCGTAAACAATACTTGAGTGGATACCCCTGTATATATTTCTCTATTCCATGGGAATAAATTCCTGGTGGAATTGGAGGGTCAAAGGGCATGGGCTTTTGTTACGTGTTGCAAACTGCCCTTGGGAGAGGCGGCACCAATCCACGCCCCCACCCCCCCACCTCCTCCTCGCACCCAGCTGTTTCCAGCAGCTTGTGTTGGAAGGCCGAGCCCGGGGACATTTATCCTGGTGTATGTATGAGGCGTGGACTGGCAGTCGTGCAGGTGAAGGTCCCCAAAGCCCACGGCCCATGAGACGTGTGTGGCCCGTGGTCCTCAGGGAAGCTGCTGCCGCTCCGGATGTCAGCGCTGTCGTCTTGCACGTAAGGCAGCCGGGTGATTTTTTCAGGGAGGTTTCACAGTAGGCAAATTGGCCAAAGCTGCAAGCGCTTTTAACAGCAGTTCTGTTCCCCTGCCCTGGGGCTAAGCCCCCTTGCTCACAGGTGTCTTCCTGTCCCGTCTGACACATCTCAGGTGTGGCCAGCAGGGCCCCAGTGCTCCAGGCCGCTTCTTTCAACAGGGTCAGAACAGTCCTAGCTCCTTACCTTCCGCTCCTCTTGTCTGCAACGCCTCTCTCAGAACACCTTTTCTGCTCTTCCTCTGCCATAAAATGTTGCAAATAAAAAGAATTGATGGTGAAACTGGAAAGAAATGGCACTGCATGCTACTGTTTCTGTATCTGTGACGTTGGAGAAAAGGGGGACACTGTGCCGGGGACAGTGCAGGAGGAGCGTGTCCTTGCCTGTCTCCTCCCTCCTCCTCCGCAGCCCCTCACCCCGGCTGTGACTGTCAGGCTCTTGCTGTCCCCTCCTGACCTGCCCAGCCCCTGCTCCGTCACTCCAGGCCCTTTGCCCGGTAGGGTGAGGACGAGGAGCAGGTGAGGGGTGACCTGGGTGGGGACGGTTGTGGCTGGAACTGTCGGCAGGAAAGGGGGCGCATATTTTTGCCCAGACGTAGGACAGAGGGAGTAGCGTGGCCTCCAGGACACCCAGTGTGAAGGATTTTCCGGTTCGCAGGGGGGAGCGTGCTCCTGGGACTCTCCGTGTGCTCTGTTCTCTTGCAGTGACCATCTCCTCCTCCGCCGTTGTGCTGTGTGTGCTGGGCGTGGCCCTGCTGGCCTGTTGCCTCAAATCAAGGTGAGTAGCACGGGAGACTCACGCTGGCCAGATCCGTCCTTCCCTGCGGGGAAAGAGCCACATCGTGATGATCCCGATGCCCCCTCGGGAAGGATCCCTTTCCTGGCGGTGGACTCTCATGCACCCCTTCCGTATGGGCTGAGCGGGGCTGGGCCGGCCTGGAGCCCCTCCCTGCCCGTCCCCGCCGCAGAGCCGTCAGCAACGGGGCAGCAAGAGCCGGACTCACGATCCCAAGGTCCGGTCCACCAAGGGCCAGTTCAGAAGGAAAGAAGGCGCCAAATGGCCACGTCAATGAATGTGCGATTGCATCTGTTCTCCCTGTGATATAGTCATGAATATTCTTCTTAAACATACTCATTAAATATGGATATGCTTTCTTAGAAATATACTCATTCGTGGCAGCCTTAATTTTGTATTTCCAGTCATTGAAATTCTGCATCTCAGCAGTGGGGCCAAGATTGTTTCTGCCACTGGCTGACATTTTAGTTTTTATTTTTTAAATGTTTTACATTTTAGGCATTTTCATCATTCTTTGATTAAAACCCAAAGTGGCATATTAGCTTTAATTTTATATTCCTATCAATTCAGAACGCCAGGCTAGAGTGCAGTGGCGTCATCACAGCTCACTGCAGACTCAAACTCCTGGGCTCAAGTGATCCTCCTGCCTCAGCCTCTCCAGCAGCTGAGACTACAGGTGCCATCATGCCTGGCTAATTTTTCTATTTTTAGTAGAGATGGGGTCTCGCTCTTGCTCAGGCTGGTCTTGAACTCCTGAGCTCATTTGATCTTCCCACCTCGGCCTCCCAGAGTGCTGGGATTACAGGCCTGAGCCACCACGCCTGGCCTTACTCTTTTTTTATTCCTGCCATTGGAGTGTGTTTGTGGCAGAGGGTAGGCAAAGCTGAGGCGGGGTGGGTTGTTGCAGCAGCATGGGTAAATCTTTGGTGGACGATGAAGTTGAAAATACCCAAACAGGATTTAAAGTACTCTGTAAATGTAGGCGGTGTAGGCTCTCTCCACGTCTGAAGACTGAGCATTTCATGACTCTCGCGGGCAGGGCCTCTGTCGGCTAACATCATCCACCCAGTGCTGTGCGTACGCGTTTGATAGGAAGTATCTGCTGATTTGAGGGCAACCCTCTCCTCTTTTCAAAACCTGTGAATCATCTACTTTGCAGGCAAACTTCCCGGCCGAACAATGTTGAGATGGAAACCATGGAAGCTCAGCCGATGACCAGCAACAGAGAGGAAGACACGGAAACCGGCCCACACCACCTCTGAATCCCGGGCGAGACCAGCCCGGCCACACCTGCAGGGAAGAGCCACTCCGCTTTAGCTGCAGAGGACTGAGGAGACTCGCAGGGCGGTGGGCACAGGAGCAAGCCCACCAGGATAACCAAACGCCCCTGGTGTGCTCCCACCAACTGTGCCTGGCCCGCATGTCCCCAGGATGAGCCAGAAGGTTCTCCAGCGTGGGGATGGATGCCACCCGCCCGCCTACCCACCTGCCCACCACAGGGGCCGGCTTCCCCAAGTCTGAGCAGCTGAAGCCCCCCCCCCCCCCCGCCCCGGGAGAGGCCGAAGGATTCTGGGCAGGGCATTTATTTCACTGGAACACGTATTCAGGACAGCTCATTAGCTTGGCTGTGTGTTCCAGCCCTCATCCCGACTTGCAGTTTACAGAGAAGAGTAAAAAACTTAGGCTCTCAGCTACGAGGCTCCTCCCGGCTTGGGAGGCGTCTACAGGGGAGACTCCAGCGTTCAAGCTCCCACGACACTGTGTGCTGCCCCAGTGTGCCCACGGGGGGCCCAGAGAGGAGGAAGCGACACTGGGCCTGGTGAATCCTCTTGATTGAAGGGTCAGAAAGCACAAAACAGAACTCACTGACACTTTTATGTATGTGCAATTATATTTATACTTGTCTGTTGTATCTACATAGTGTGTATGATTTGCATTTTGAGATTGTGCCTTGTAAAAATAAAATATCTATTTTCAATATTTAAGAAATGCACTGAGAGAATCACCAAGGAGAAATGTTCCACAAAGGAATAAAGAGGAGAAAGAACGGGGAGGCAGAGTCCGGAGGGACCGGGCTCAGGTTTTCTTCCTGCAGGATCACGGTTTGGGGGAATGTCCGACCGTCTCCGTGTGAGAAGCAACGTGATCTGTTCTACGCCGTGGCGAGTTTTGGCCCAGCTATGCTTGGTGCACACACTGTCTCTTCCCTGCCTCTGCGCTCTTCTCTTTTTCTTTCTTTGCTGTTTTTGACATTTATTTCTAAAACCCGAGGCCTAATGCTGCCTCCTCAGTTTATCGATGAGAAAGTTGAAACCTGGAGAAGTTGACCTGCCCACAGCCACGCAGCCCAGTCAATGCAGAGTTGGATCAGAACTCGGGGCACAGGCAGGGGTAGGAGGGGAGCCATCCTGACTGTGCCCAACTGCCCCTCGTGCAGCTGGGGGCAGGGGAGCCCCTGCAAGCACCTGGGAGAGGGGGGCACAGGCACAGCGCCCAATTCCCGTGCTGCCCGACGCTCTCAAAGTGCCATTTCTCACTGTCTCTGCCTGTCGTCAATTTAGATGGTCTCATCAAAACCACAGGAAGCTGCTTGGGCTTCCTCAGAGCATGGTGGTCTTAGGCTGCCAGAGTGACTGACAGAGAGTAGGGGCCGCCAGGCCTCTGAAAGCCTAGGCTGGACACTGGCACACGTCACTCCTGGTGCATCCTGTCGGTAGGAGCAAGTCACAAGACCAGTGCAGATTCAAGGTTGGGGGTACGACAGAAGGGAGGGAAGGAACCAACGGAAGCTGTTTTTGGTGACCGTCTACCATACTTGTCAGGGCCACTGGGGAAGTGTCACTTACCTTCGGCCGTCAGTAAATGCCAGTAAACACTGGATGGATGAATAGAGGGACCTGGGGCTCAGTGTCTGCAGGTGCTGGGAAGAGTCTATCCGTTTAGTTTTTATTTTGAAATAGAAAAAGTACACAGAGCTCCAACGGGTTTGAAAGTTCCGCAGCTGCTAAGCTCTCGGCCCAGATGTCTTCCCTGGCCCACGCATCTAAGTAACACACATTCCCCTTCCCTCCCTTCCTGCCCTCACGACCCTCGCCAGGAAGAGAACGATGCTTCACCTTTTTAATTTCGCCTTGATTTTCCTTGATGGAGAAATAAGACTCTTTCCTCTTTTTAGACCCTCCTCTGGACGTTAGGAAGTAGGAGAACAGGGCCTAGAAGACACATTTGAGGACCTCTCCACGTTTCCGACCGCCACGATGTCTTCCCCGGGCACCTTTTCAGGCTGTTTCTGGGGGCTCTGGTTTACGCTCTCCTCCCCCAAGTGCTTGTCTGTAAGCCCACCCATTCTGGTCTTCTCGTTCTTAGCCATCCAGGACACAACACGCCCCTCTCCAGCTTGGAGGCCCCCGTTGTGCTGGAGCGGCTGCCTCACTGCCCCCCAGCACACAGGGCGACATCCGCTCTCCCTGCTCCCAGCAGGGCATGGGCACCTGGCCGGGGCTTGGCCGTCGGGGCCTCACCCAGGACTAGAAGCTGCTGGACACGGAACAATGAAGCTCAAGTTCACAGAGCAGAGCCCAGCAAGGCCTCGGAGGCATCAAAACGAGACTGCTTTGGTTCCCACCCATTTTCCGCACCTCGTCCTCCAATTTCCTGTGATTCTCCGAGCCCCTGATATCCTTCCGATACATTTTCTTTTTCTCTTTATAACAGATTTTGTTTCCGTTGCTTGTCCCTGAAGAGTTCCTAGTGATGTGGCATGTGGTACCGGCAGCGGGTACTGCGAATTCGAAGCAGCAGGGAGGTGAGGACTGTCTGCGACCGGCACCTGCCTGAGCGGGTGGGAGGGAGCGATGCTCTGCTGCTGTCGGTGGGGCTGCAGCCCATCTGTCACCCTTCTCACAGAGCCATGAGGTGACACGAGACACTGGCGCATGTCTAGACACCCTCTCTCTAGACACTGGCGATGCTGACACTGAAGACCTGGCACTTGTCCCCAGGGAGCCACAGCCTGGCCCAAAGAACAAACATAAACGACACCCTAGACCAAGTTAGGGGACAAGAGACGCCACGCGGCACAAACACACAGACCCCTAAAGCTGGCAATCGCTGAAAGGCCCAGATGCTGAGGAGTGCGGGTCGGGAGCTGGGAGGACGGTGGAATTTAAATAAAGGTGCAGGAACCTTCTAAACAGAGAGAGATGCAGGCAAAGGTGCAATGGGAGAGCAAGGGCAAGTTCTGGGAAGCAGGAGCGAAGCGGCTGGGGCAGGTGGAGTAGGACAGGGAGCCTCACGCTGGTCTTCCCGGCCCTGCGCCGGCGGTTCTGGGAGGAGGACGGCTCGGTAACTCGGGTTAAACAAAACCGAAAGCAGCTCAAAGGCTTACGAGAACTGATGCAACAGCAAAGCCCTGGGAACCCGGCTCCACCCAGCCACGCCCCCCGGTCCCCGCCTTCCTCGGGAACACAGAGCTGCTCTCTGGGGCTGTTTCCTCACTTTCCTGGGCAGACGGCCAAAGGCCGATCACGAAGGTGTGTGCTCTTCAGGTTTGAGGAACTCCACGGCCAGGACATCCGGAAGCTTTCTATGCTTCAGTTCCAGGTGACTGTTGAAGAATTCTAATTCCAGCCCTCACACAGCGGTAGCGCAGACACCACGGGTTTGGGGACTGACCTTGAGTTTTCGTCCACACTCTACTCCGTGTGACAGTGAGAGCACTCTGGTCCCGGCCCAGTGGCTCTTGGAGAGCCTGTTCCCCCACCGGTGAAAGGTGGCTGCCATCGGCCTCCCAGGTTCCACGTGAGGACAAAATGACACCGTGTGCACGAAAGCCTGGTGCTGTCCACCCGCTTGGCGGGAAGCACTTAATAAACACCGGCTTCCTTTCTTCAACGAGATGATCACACACTGGACGACCACACTGGCGCCGGCCGCTTCCTTCTCAAGTGAATCCCACCCTTTCAGGATTTATTCCTTCACACAGCCGTGTGCACCAAGGGAAGCTGACCTCAGCCCGAGCTCCAGAAAAGAGGATCGCGATGATTTCAGGCCACCCTCCTTGCCACGATTGGCTCAGGGCTGGGCAGGTGGCCCCATTCTGACCGAGGTGTGAGGTCGGCTGGGGAAGCATCTGGGAAAGGTTTTCTTGCCGAGAGACCCGGAAGATAAGCGTCCCCCACCCCACCCTCATACTGCCACGTCTGAACGCCACACGAGGCCGGCCTGGGGTGAAGCTGACACACCGGAGGCAACAGGCAGAGGTCAGAGCACCTGGGCTCCCTGAAACAGCGCCGGGCGGGAAAGGAGCCCCGGCAATCGCCCCCTCGGGACTCCCCGGCGGAATCAGAACGTTTTATGTTCAACACCCTCGAGAGTTCTGCTTTGGGGTGATAGAAAGTGTGATGTCGTAAGACCCTCAACTGTGCAGCTGGTTGAGCTGAGGCAGGACTGAAAATTCCATCTCTAGCGAGTTCCCAGGTGCTGCTGCTGCTGCTCCTCTGGGACCCCACTGAGCCCAGCTCCTGTCTGCGCCTGGCCCTCCCACACCAGCCCCCGCGGGAGCCTCGGTCCAGCCCATCCGCTGCCATTTCCTGCCGAGATGACCATCGCTAAAAACAACCCCAAACGGTAACTGGGATGATCTTAAAATGAGGACCCGATGTCAGAAGATGGTGGACTCTGCCTGGCTCGGCTCAGAGACCGACGTGGTGAATCCTCTGGGTGACGCCGTGTGGACCCCTCGCCCGGCCATAGGCATTCTGAAACCGCTGAAGGGCAAAACTGTCACATGCCAGGTCGTGGGCATCTATGGGATGCATTTTCAAGGCTGGTTTCTGTAAAAATGGGTAACTTTCATTACAACATCCTCCCAGCACCCCGAGCCCAGCGAGCCTGGCACCAGCTTCCCTGGCCTCCCCGGCAACCTCCCCTCCGCAGGGGTGGCCGCCGCCACCTTCCCGCTTGGCAGGACAAGTCCGGCCACTGTCACTCTGCACTTGTCTTCTTATGTGGTACGTGGCCTCCCTATTTAAATGTGTGCCCCATGATGACAAAGGCACACGCGTGTGACTCCCCACGGCACCGAAGCCTCATCTTTGACGTGCCAACCACTGAACGTCTCGGACTCCGCCTGGCCTATCACGCGAACCGTGGCCGAGCCGCCGGAGGGAGCACACGAGAAACAGACGGAGTTGGAGAAGGGTCGAGAACAGTGCCGGAGCCAGACGCCACGCTGCGTTACGCCAGTGCTACAATGCCTGTTTAATTGAAACCTTGTAATAAAAGTTTAAATACATAAAATGTTTTTTATCAAAAGAGCATCTCCCACTTGCCCAGCCTGATGCGCGGGGACGGGCGGGTGGGAACCGGCCGTGTGTGGGGCACAGAGGTGGCAGGTCCAACCCCGGCGGGTTTCTTCCTCCTCCGCGGACGCTCTGTGGGTGGACTCGGAGTCTGGGTGGCGGGCACCCCCCCCCACGGCTCTCTTCAGCACGCAGGGTGCAGGGCAGCTCCGCGCCTCGGCCTCAGAAGACGAGGAAGAGCAGGGCCTCGTGCCTGGGCAGCGCGAGGTTCTCCACGGTGCGCTCCATGGCGCGCACCTGCTCGGGGGAGGCCGTCAGGAAGGCCAGCGGCCCGATGCGCTGCTCCGCGCACGAGTGGCAGAGGTAGCCGCCCTTGTTTTCCTTCCTGTTGCTCTGCAGGGACGGAGAAGACAGACAGGTGAGGGGAACAACCAAAGCACAGGATTTTCCACCAAAAAGCACAGAATTATCGTCGTAGCCACCCAGCGACAATGCGTAAGGATTCCGGTGTCTGATTTGCACACAAGTGCAAACCCTCGGCAGTAGCACTTCCCGCAGCGCTGTCTTCTCAGGCGGACTCGACTCTACCAACTTCCCTTCGAGCAGGAACCACAAGTCACCCAGTCGAGATGAAGAACCAGGGGAAACTGAACTGGGCCCTGCAGGGAAGCAGCCCTCCTCTTGTGGGCGGCCACGACCACCTCCAGACCGCGGGCTCCGGCACGTCCAGGCAGCGTCACCTGTCCTGTCCCGGCCCACGGGCAGACCTCACACCCCTCATGGCCGACGTGGGAGAAGCCCCTGATCTCCCTCCCCCCCAGCACAGAGGCACCCGCTCACGAGCGACTCCATCCTGCCGAGCCCACGTACGTAGGTGATGGGCGGCTTCTTCATGGTGAGGACAGTGTCCACGGGGATGGCGTTGTTGCACTGGCCCACGCAGCAGCGAACCACCCCCGTCTTCAGCACGTTGCTTGTCAGCTCTGCCTGCAAGAAGTACTCCTGAGGAGGAGAGAGCAAGAGAGAGAGTGAGTGATAGCAGTACCTCTGTTACACTCTACTTGGAAACTCCGACAGCTGAGGAGCTGTGCACACACTTTAGACGCACCCTAAGGCCCAGAAAAATGCTGGCTGCCCCGTCCTCCCTTCCTTCCGCCAGCACCCAGACAAAACGCCAGTGACCCCCTAGGCTGGAAACCACAGGACGGGGTGGTTGGCTTCGCCGCCGCCCCGAGGGCTCCAGCTCGTGCTGGGACAGCAGCAGGCCCACGCCATGTGCTGCCCGCGAATTATAAGTTCGCGTTTTCTGGATCACGCCTGGCTGCGGATCTAACTTTCCTACAATCTGTGTCCCACGTTTTATTTAGTCTGCTCCCTGGCAGGACCTGCCTCCCTGCTACAGAAAACAGAAAATATACAGTTCCAACCGAGTACTGACAACTAGCAGTATAAAAATCCTTTTTTAAATAAAAGTATAGATTTTGTTGAAGTCCCTCTGTCATCTCCATTTCAGTGTCACGAACCTGGGGCGGTGGGCGAGCACTTTTCACCTAGTTCACCGCTCTCGATGGCTACAGGACCTCAGTCATCTTGCCCTTTCACCTCTTACCCATCCAGTCCCTTGGTGCGGGTACTCAGGTAGTTTCCAGACTATTTCCAACAATACGATGAACATCCTTGTATGTGTTTCCCTGACCGCTGCACCTGTTTCTCCAGGGATGGAGCTTTCCAACGCTTTGGACCCACTGACCACTACAATTCCACGCACATGTGCACACGTGTAAGAAACAGAAATAAAAGTTTCGCAAAATACTATTCAACTGTACATGCAATGCACTCTGATTTCTTTTAGATTTTATGCCATTTTCTTTTGACCTTGTGGAGCCTGGAGAGGTAAATCTGACTGCACCGAGCCGTCACACCCAATGGGACAGGATACCGGCTAACAGTGACTTAACCTATGAAAACACCCTCTGAGGGCCAGTTACTGCTGTTGTGCCAGTGTTACTGATAAAGACGCCCCGGGACGGGCTGACCACCGAGGCACAGAGCGGGTGAGCCACATGCCCCAGGTCACACAGGGGAAGGAGTGAACGTGAACCAGTCCTGACCAGGCCTGCACCCTTCCCAGTGAGCAGCCACAGAACAGCCCGGATTTAGAGATTAAGAAAAGTCACACGTTTCTCCAAACTAGAGGTCAGCAGGCTGTAAGGCCACACCCAGACCAGGGCCTACTTTTGTAAATAAAGTTTTACTGGAACACAGCCACGCTCGTGTGTTAACAGACCGTCTACCGCTGCTCCTGCACCACGAGGCAGAGCTGAGCAGCTGCAACAGAGATCACACGCCCTGCAAAGCCTAAAATAGTTACTTTTTGGCCCTTTAAAGTTTCCAGATAACCTATGTGCCACTAAAGATGCAACCAAAGTAAAGGGGCTTTTCTGGACACGGTGGCTCACACCTGTAATCCTAGCACTCTGGGGGGCCGAGGCGGGAAGACAGTTTGAAGCCAGGGGTTCGAGGCTGCAGTGAGCTAGGATCACAAAACCGCACTCCAGCCCGAGTGACAGAGCGAGACTCTATCCCCTCAAGCCCCCCGAAAAAGGTCTGTTCTGGTTTTCAACAGGGTTGGAAGACTACATGGTTTATACTCCAGCGGTGAAAGGCAAAAAACAGACAAAAGTGAGTTAAGAGAGTGGGGAGAAGGTGTTTTGGGGGAGCAGTAGTGAGTGAGCGAGTGCTGACTAGCTCACTCTTCTGCGTCTCGGCCAGTGACAAAGGCCGGGAGCCTGAACACGTATCCTCCCCTGGCCTGGATGTGTGTTCTGGGTAGCCCGTTGGTGGCGGCTGCAGCAGCCGTTTCCAAAGGGACGAGGAGAAGTCTGGATGCAGAAAACATTCTTGCCATTTTTTCCCTGAGAGTGTCGAGAATTGATGGAGAAAGGAAAAAACTAAGAAATGTATGAACACCGCTGATATTTTAAACAGAACTTCTTAGACTGAATTAGGAAAGAGCTTAGAAAAGAACGTTTCTGTTCCCGTGGTGACAACACTTCTTGCACCGTGATCCGCATCTGCATGCTCACGCAGCCCTTCCCTTCCAACCCGGGACCCTGGTCCCTCACGCAGACCAGACAAGACCCAGACGCTGCCAAAGGAGCCCATGCCACCCTGCCCGCTTACCCCAGCCAGAGTCAAGATGTTCTCCAGCGACTTCGTCATGATGAGGCGTTTCTTGGCACGAGTTACTGCGACATACAGTAGATTCCATTCGTCCTCAGAAAATGACTCTGAAGAAAGGGGGGAAAATCAACTCAAAAGCCGCTTACAAAAGCTTATGTTTTCACCTGAATGTTCACTACCCCTCGCCCATCCCCCCTCAAAAAAAACCACTGAAGGTTTGCTGCCTGTTTATATAAAATGGTCCTACGAAGGCCAACTCCAAAAACAAACCAAAACCTAGCAGACTGCTAGCACAAAATATAGGGTTTTATTTAGTCCTGCTCTGTAAATCCTAGGGTTGTTAATTGATTATCACACCTGTGACGTGCCAGGTGGATATTTACGTTCACTATCCCAGTCCTTCTTGCAACAAGCCTGTGAGACACATGGGGAAACTGAGGTTTAAAGAGGTGAAGTTGCTCGGACAAACAAGACCATGCGCGGCTCATCAAGGGCCGGGAGCTGGACCCAAGACTGCTTGTGTCTAAAGTCCACATTCTTTCCACTTCCTCAGGCTGCCTCTCTGCACAGAGTCCAATCTGGAAACACCTGACACGGTCCAGGACATGCACACGGACAAGTCTGCACAGCCCACGCCACACCTGTCATCCCGGTCACGACCCCCGCACAACAGCAGGGACCCGAGAGCAGTAGGTCTGCAGACACACCAATGGCCACTGAACCACACACTCCGAACGGGCTGGTGAGTGCTATGTAAATTACATCTCAATAGCGCTGTTGCCAAAAAAAAAAATCAAGTATGTAAACATGTAAACCAGCAGGAAAAAAAAAAGTGGTAGAAGAATAAAACATACTTCTCCCCCTCAACAAAAGCAGCTAGTATCTCCTGAGGGCCACGCCCTGCCCTCACCTCGCTCCAGCTCACGACTGCGCTCGCCAGAGATAAACCGCACTCAGTGTCTGTACTTCCAGCCCCCCAGTGTCTGCTATGCCCCAAATTTTGAACCCACAGTTAATAGCTTTTGTTTATTTGTTTGTTTGTAGGCAAATGTCAAATGGTTTTATTCTGAGATTTAAAACCAAAACAAAATGACTGATGCTTAGAGTTTAACAACTAACCTTGAGCATAAATTTACTAAAAAGCGGACAAACGATAAAGAGTGTTTACTGTTTTGCCTTTTATGATTTCCTGATCTCTTTAATAAAAAGGAGGGAAATTAATTAAAGAAAAAGCAGCTCCGTAAGTGGGTAACTGTATGTGTTAAAGCTTTCCTGGGCCGGGCGCCCGGCGTCTGACGGTGGAAACGCAGGGCCGAGGCACGGCAGACGGGCCACTGCCCACGAACTCAGCAGCCAGGCAGCCCCGACAGCCGTACCCGGGGGAAGTTTGCTGCTTCTAAAAACCACAGTATAGGCATGAAAAGGTTAAGACCAGGAGGTGTTTTCGTTTCTCTTTTTTCTAGGAGGGCCCTACGGGAGGCCACAGCACCCAACAAAACTCAAGGCAGTCAAAGGGAGGCGTCCCCGTCAAGGCCTTACTGCTGAGGCCAGAGCATCCCGGGGGACCGGGCTCCTTACCGACGCGGAAGTGGGGAAGCTGGGGCAGGTTATGCCGGGCACAAGGCACTTTCACGAAATCATCCAAAACATGCACAGTGTCAAACTCCAAGCCTTTGGCTTTGTGCACGGTGCCCAGAATGTATTCTAGAACAAACACACGGCATGTGGTTAGACGGGGGCTTCGCAGGGAAAGAAACAAAAGAACAATAACAAAAAAAATACAGTACGTGTCCTATTTGACCCTTAAAATTCTAACTAAATTTTCTTGCCTATGTGCATTTTTGTGGGGACAGGGGGACAAAGGAAGCCACAGTCGAAAGGAAAAGGAAAGGACGGGAAATAGAAAATCAGTTGCAGGAGTCTGTCCCTCTCAGAATCACATTCCAGAGGCCAAAGGGACTTTACGCACATCCCATATTTTACATGTGCAGGGGACAGAGGGGACAGAGGGCTGCGTGCCTTGCCCAGAGTTACACGTGGCAGAGTTGGGACGAGAGAAGCCCACCCTACGGGCTTGGAAGTAAAACAGCATAAAGGGCCCCTGAGTAAGAACGAGAACGCTGCTCCCCTTTCTCTTGAACGACGAGGCATCCCTGCCCACAGGTAGCTCACGCAGGTAAGAAACATCGGCCACCTGCGCCTCTCCTGGTGGGAAGGTAAAACCAGCCGGTCCCCTCACCTGCGAAGTCCAGGTCTTCGATGTGGCACTTTTCTATCCTTTCCACCAGCTCCGGGATCCTGATGTTGTACTTCTCCACCACCGCGATCTTCGCCTCCAGCTCCTTGTCCTCGGCCGCGGTCACGTACCTCTTGAAGCCGCTGAAGCCTTCTTTGTGCACCCACCTTCTGATAAATTTGTCTTTGATGACGAGGTTTCCTGCGGGGCACACACCACAGGTCAACGCGACAGGGGCGACACGCCCAGAGGTTCTCGATCCCCACCTACTGCACGGGGACTGGACATGGCGCAGTGAACGGGAGAAAAGCCCTACGGAAGCGCCAGGCGCTATCACCTGGGCCCCCACGGAAGGGCCAGTGTGGGAAGCTGCCAGGCGAGAGAGGCGGGAGACGGCCTGTGACCAGTGTGGGAAAGAGACGGGGGCTCCTGGGGGAGGGACGGGGACCCTGTTCCTGCCTCGGCAGACCGGAGGCCTCAGGCACCCCACCCTTCGTGGGAAAAGCGACCGCCTGCGCCCCTCTCCAGAAGGAGAGTGAGAAGCCTGACCCGGGGCCGCCCTGCCCTCTCCCGCCCGACACCTGACGCGCCCCACGGCCAGCGGGTACTCGCCTTTCCTCCGTTCCTCCTCTGGCTGAAAGAGGATCCAGATATCGATGATTCTGTCCAATCCAAATGATTTGATCCCCTGAAAAAGATTTTTGGTGGGATCTTTGGTTTTTTGTTATTTTCTTATTTTGCGGTCACTGTTTTAACAAAACAAAATATGCCAAATGTAGGGATGGGATTTTTGGAATGAGATGGTTTCTTGGAAGTGAATCTCAAACTGCACCCAAGCATCAACTAGAGAACCCTCTCGGCCGGACTGCTCTCTATGATAGGTCAGCTCCCGCAGGGGCAGCCGGACCTCGCCCAGCAGGCCCAGTGCAGACGAGGAAGCACCTGCGGAGCACCAGGCCCAGCACGGGAGACACGTGACAAGGACTGCTGTCCCCTGAGGATGGACACGTAAAACCGACATAAAACAGAGAGCAAGGCCGGGCGCGGTGGCTCACGCCTGAAATCCTAGCACTCTGGGAGGCTGAGGCAGGAGCATCGCTTGAGGTCAGGAGTTTGAGACCAGCCTGAGCAAGAGTGGAGACCCCGTCTCTACTAAAAATAGAAAAATTAGCCGAGTGTGGTGGTGCCTGTAGTCCCAGCTACTCGGGAGGCTGAGGCAGGAGGATCACTTGAGCCCAGGAGTTTGAGGTTGCTGTGAGCTATGATGCCACTCTAGCTAGGGTGACACAGCAAGACTGTCTCAAAAAAATTTGATTAAAAAAAAAAGGAAACATGACAGTATCCATTATAATTTACAACCAGATGTGTGATCACGTGTCATGACACACACTACAGGCAACAGGTGGATACTAAAACTATTATTCTCTTACAGTAATGAAAATCGCTAAATTACGCTATATCCACTAGATAAAACATTGTAAGTTCATTAAACTAGCAATGAAAGAATATGCTTATGTGCTGAGTGAAAATAGCATACATTTTTACATACACTATAATTTGTAATTACGCAAAAATACACATCTATAAGGTTAAGACAAAAATAATTAGCAAAAATGAGAATTGTCATATGAAATACAGGGATCATGTGATTTTTTTTACTTTCCAAAATTTCTGTAACATGATTATATAATTTTTATAAATAAAAAACTCAAAACACATTTTGATTACGATTCACTATTGTATTTACTGAGCGCCTAACACACAGTACACCCTGGAGAATATTTTTCCCATAAATGAGTATCTTTTGGTGGTGTAACTTTGTTTCACAGTTTAAAATGCGTCGAGGTACCCTGTAATCCTCCTAGCTCCCCGTGAGACAGGCGAAGGAGAACCACCACCTTTGTCTTAGAGGTGGAGAGAAGGAGGCACACACAAGTTGTGACTTGCCTCGGGCCACATGAAGCTAGTGACAGAGCCAGACCTAGAACCCCGGTCTTAACTCTGTGTGTGGTCGGCCCAGCTGTCCTGACACCAAGGGACAACACACAACCAGAAAAGCCTGCAGCCTCATTTGCAATGCCAAGGTGAGAAGGACGCTCATTTTTTAAAGAGTGGAGGAAAGGGCCTCAGTCCTCACTGGGTCTGCTCCATGGGGAGGTTCCACTAGCAGAAAAGAACGGCAGGGCAGAGACTCCAGTCGTGGCACGGCCCGACCAACAGAGTGAAAGCCCCACACGTTCTTGCATAATAACCTCAGACGAGTTGGACATGTTCACTGGGTATGTTCATCTGCCAAGTTTCCGCGCATGAAGCCGTCAACAGAAACCCCCTCTCACCCCAATCAGATGTATCCTTGAAGGTACTTCTCCCTCGGTCACTCGCACAGCCTCATCGAACACGTTGGCGTTGGTCCGGGACAGCAGGGCCACCTGCCCCTTTGCGTCCCCTTGGATGCCACCTTTGGGGAGAGAGCACAAACTGTACGGCAAATCAAAATAAAGAGCAAAACTAATTTTTGTGACAAATGAGAAAGGAGTAACTGAAAGCCTTACTCTGATGGTTTCCTCCAACCAGAGTCTTTTTCCTGACTCTCTTGCAAACGTCCAAGATAGTGGCTCCCACGTAAGCTATCTCCACACCAAATCTGAAACTCTGTCGGAAAACAACAAAACAAAGGGAGTCAGCAACCGCCCTGACGTCCGCTGCACACTGTCACTGCCAAGGCCTGGCCTTGCCAAACCCGGCACACGACTCCGACTCACCCGACACGGAAAGGGAATTTGGTGTGTTTACTTTCAAGATCCTTCACCGCCTGGACAGGCTTCATTTTCCATTATCCCCCAATACCAATAGTGAACTTTTCTTTTAAGCAAATCTATCCTTTTTTCCAAATCAAATCTAGTGAAGTTTAAATTATACAAAGTGTTAAGAGAGGGCAGGGAGGGTTCTCCCCTTACCTTTGAGACCCCTTACATTAACTTGACAATCGCCGTCCGCACCCACCAGCCACGAGCAGAATCAGTGCGACCCGGCCCTCCCTACACGGCCCCTGCCCTGCTCATGCTGGTTTCTCTGCCTAGAACTCCTTTTCTTCCATCAAAATCATTTCCTACTCTCCAAAACTCGGCCCCAGGCCCTACACTTCCTTGACCATCCGGCTGGAAAGATACTGTTCTTCCCCAGCTGGTGGTATTTACTGCCTGTTTCTATGCATTCACAACTTCAGGCAATGAAGTTTTATGTGCTTTGGCAAAGAGCAATAATACAGCCAAAGGGAAATCAGACTTTTAACAAACAGTACTCTGTTGCTATAAAACTCTTCTGAATGAACCGTAACCCACATTATAAATATCCTCGAGTCCATGCTGAGATAGATGAATGCCTGACTAAATCAATGGGAGAGAAGAGACAAATCTCCTCCACTAAAGAATTCCAAAGAAGTTATGAAGATTCTCCAACACGTGCTCCATGACCGTGGACTGAGACAGGGACTTCCTACAGAGCAC
Source organism: Lemur catta (assembly GCF_020740605.2). NCBI lineage: Eukaryota > Metazoa > Chordata > Mammalia > Primates > Lemuridae > Lemur > Lemur catta. Next base: position 46,326,426 of record NC_059145.1, read on the forward strand.
ACAGCGTGCAAAGCAGGGGCCTGGCGAAGCCTGCTCCAGCCAGGTGGTCAGGTTCAACACTGACAGTCATGAACTGCACTGACAGTATACACCCTGGGTATCACGTGATGAAAATGGCACCTCCCCTCGGTGGTTTTCCTCTCGGAACCCTAGTCCAACCATGAGAAAAAACATAAGACAAATTCCAGCACAGGGGCATCCTACAAAACAAAGACTTGACTAGTGCTCCTCAAAACTGTTAGGGTCATCAAAAACAAGCAGAGTCTAAGAAACTGTCACAGCCAAGAAGAACCTAAGGAGACGTGACTAAATGTAACCTGGTATACAGATGGGATCCCGGAGTAGCACAAGACATTATTTAAAAACTAGGCCAGGCACGGTGGCTCACGCCTGTAATCCTAGGACTCTGGGAGGCCGAGGCGGGTGGATTGCTCAAGGTCAGGAGTTCGAGACCAGCCTGAGCAAGAGTGAGACCCCGTCTCTACTAAAAATAAAAAGAAATTATCTGGCCAACTAAAATATATACATAAAAAATTAGCCGGGCATGGTGGCGCATGCCTGTAGTCCCAGCTACTCGGGAGGCTGAGGCAGTAGGATTGCTTAAGCCCAGGAGTTTGAGGTTGCTGTGAGCTAGGCTGACGCCACGGCACTCACTCTAGCCAGGGCAACAAAGTGACACTCTGTCTCAAAAAAAAAAAAAAAAACTAGGCCAGACGTGGTGGCTCACGCCTATAATCCAGGCACTTTGGGAGGCTGAGGCAGGAGAATTGCTTGAGGCCAGGAGTTTGAGACCACCCTGAGCAACATAGCAAGACCCTGTCTCTACAAAAAAATAATAAAACATTAGCCGGGCATGGTGGTGCCTGCCTATAGTTCCAGCTACTTGGGAGGCTGAGGCAGGAGGATCGCTTGAGCCCAGGAATTCGAGGCTGCGGTGAGCTATGATCATGCACCACTGCACTCCAGCCTGGGCAACTGAGCAAGATCCTATCTCCAAAAAACAAAAATAAATAAAATCAAAACTTAGGAAATATGAATGAATCTTGAACTTTAGTTTATAATAATGTATCATTACTGGTTCATTATTTGTGGCAAGTGTTCCACATTAATATAAGACGCTAGTAACAAGGGAAACTGAGGGCAAGGTATACTGGAACTCTCTTTGCAATTTTCCCATAAATCTTACTGTTCTAAAAAAAATACTGTCTATTAAAAGAACAAAACTACTCTGAGCTGAAGCCATTGTAAACCACCACAGCAGATGGACAATGGAAGAGTCACAGAGGAGTCTACAGAACTTTCAGCAAAACATAGTACAGTTTATACTTTAATAAAAGTGACACCACTCATATCCTCTAACTAGAAATGAGTTTTTAAAAGTAGCGGTTCTCAAACTTCTAGCCTTAGGACACTTCACACTTAAAAATTACCGAGGCCTCCAAAGAGCTTTTACTTATGTGAGCTCTACCTATCTATCTGTCTACATTTATCATATTAGAAACTTTAATTCATTTAAAAATAAAAATAAGCCTCTTACATGATAGCATAAAGCATGCATTTTTTGAAACAAACATAACTACAGTTCCCAGAACAAAAAAAATTTAACAAGCGTGGCGGCACCGTTTTTCCTCTTTGCACGTCTCTTTAATGCCTGGCTCAGCGGACAACGGCTGGCCTCCTGCGCTGACATCTGCATTAGGTCTGCCGAGACCTGCTGTCTTGGCTGAGGCGTACGAGGAAAACGCAGCCTCACGCAGATGTGCTGCTGCAAAGGGAGGAGTGTCTAATGTCCTTTTCGCAGTTGTCATGCTCACCGTGGTGGATCTGAGTTTGCCAAAACTTTAATTTGACTCGGAAGCAAAAATGCTACCTTTGACAACAAACACTGTCAGTTATTTTCCCAGAAGTCACAGCTTGTTTCATTCGTCTTTGACAAAATGCCAGATACCCAAGTCGGAACAACCGGCGCTGGTCTGTCAGTTGTCCTTTTGAGCACAAGTGGTGCAAGACGGCAGCAGCCAGCTCAGCTCGCAGCTCTTCCCCTGACAACTGTCGTGCAGCAACTGCCACGGGAACAGCCTGGCTGTGCAGACCCCTGAGAACCACACTCTGGGAACCCCTGCTTGGGAGGGAGGATTTGCTGCAGCCTGTGAGCCGAGCGGGATGCCTCTCTCGGTGTGTAGTGCGTAAAAATGCGGGGTACGTAACGCTTGTGCTCAGACGCGGCGAGCGCGCTTACCTGCGTGAGATAGAAGACGTGGGTGTGGGGGACCGTGAACAGAGCGTTGACCGCACCACGGAAGGTATAGATCTGCTGGTGCGGGTCCCCTACAAAGATTTTCCCACACGGCTGGGACAGAACTATGTTCATGATGGCTGCAAGCAACAAGAGGGACAGTGAGAAACCTCGAGGCCTCCAACTCACCCGGCAAACAGAGAAGGATGAAAATGCTTTCACAAAATAAGCTAGGGAACGCGGACAACAGAGCTGCCTTTTTCTTGCAGGATACGCACATGCAGTCAAAAGAAGCAATTTTATAACGGACAAAAGAAACGGTTTTCGGTCCTAGAAATACAGATTATTTCTAGTTATTCAATATAAGAAATTACATAGGCAAATACGAAATGAGGCAAATTGTCTAACATTGTAACATAACACCCCAAAATGACCGCCAAAGTCACATTCATAATAACTGTTCTCCATGAGCCACTCGAGAAACAGGAGAGATTTTTCACTCTAAATTGGCTCTTTTCCCAGGGAGCATGAGCCCAGGTCCCCGTCATCCTGTGACCCCCACTAAGTTCATGTTTTAAGAACCACCCGAGCGAAACACGTGGAGGAAGATAAATGTGCTGTGGTGGGGGAGGGACGACTGCTGAAATCTTAAGTCACATAAGGAGGATCATTTGCTCCTCTTCTTCATCACAAATAAGAATCATCAACTCATGGCACACACGAGTCCTCTTACGTAATCACGAGGCTGTTTCTAGCATCTGAGACTACGGGTGTCCAGAACAGTTTATCACCTGGGGTGCAGTCCTGGGCCTCATCCACAAAGATGGCGTCGTACGAGGCCAGCAGAGGCTTGCTCAGCTGCCAGAGCTTCAGGTAGCCTGAAAGAAGGGAGTGGTGAGAGTCACACCGCGCAGGCAGGCAGTTCCACATAACAGACCCACCGTCCAGAGCTTGCCTACCGTCATGAGTCATCTGGTATGCCTCTTCCGTGCACTCCCCCAGCTTCCGCATGTTGTCCCAGAGGCGGCTGGCTTCCAGGACACCGTTCTAGAAAGCAAGGGACACGGTAACCCATGGTTTGCATCCCTGGGAAAGGCAGCACCCTGCAGTCACGCTTCCACCCCCAGACAGCAGTGGGGGCAAAGGTGCCACCACAGAAGGGTGAGCGGCGCCTGCCCGGCCTCCGGAGGCTCGGTGACGCCTTTGCCCGCCGCAGAGGGGCTCAAGGGCCGCGATGAGGAAGTGGCTGGGGCCACGCCAAGCCCCAACTCTGGATGAACCAGAAAAGGCTGGACTGTTTGTCTAGATTCAAGACTGATACTTAACTCATAAAAAGAATGGCAAAGGATTGAAAAAGACTTGATAAAAATAAGAAATAGCTTTTCCACTAGTAAAATCTATTCTACAGAACCAATAACCAAACGAATGAGCAAAGAGATTCCCAGTCTCAAGATAAGATCAGATTCTAGGTCCAGAAGCCCCAGCGTCAAGCTCTCCTTAGCCCTGGGCGGCCGTGTCCTGTCCTGTCTCCTGCGAAACGGGAAAACTATTGTGAGGATTAAGCGAGAGGCCCCCGGTGCTCCTCACAGGAGAAAACACCAGACGACTGGCAGCTACCACTGCGGGCTACGGCCTCACCCTGCCACCCTCCACTTCCTGCGAGCTGCTCTGCAGAAATGACAGAAATAACATGTGCCACGCCAGCCCATGCCTGGGAAACCCTCCCGTCCCCAGGTCCCTGACGCGTGAGATGCTGGGATGCTCACCAGTTTCTCACTCTGCTCCACCATGACTCTCTGTCCCTGGCTGTTCTTACACCAGATAGGCACGTGGTCGATGGTCAGCTCCTCGTCGGCCGAGGCGAAGAAGTTCTCTAAAGTCTTACACACGAGCTTGGCCCGTATGAATCCACCCTTCCCTTCGGCAAGGACGGAATTGACCATGAAGGGTGTCAACTTGAAGAGATTCAACTTCTTCTTCGACTGGTACCTGTAACGCACATCCCACAGGAACAGAGTTTGCCCTTCCTGGTCTGGTGGTGTTTACTAGCTGCCCCGTTCTCTCCAGCGACATCACAAGGTCACTCCAGGTGTCACGTCAGCCGACACAGAATTTTTAAAAGCCAGAGAGGTTCTGCAAGGTCCATATCTGATCTGAAATGGCTTATGCTGGGCTTTCAGGAACTCACATGGAACAACCCAGAAGAGCAATCAGCTCGTGGCAGATACCACTATTCCAAGGGGTGGGCCGGGTCCAAGAGGCCCCCGAGGGGACACTCAAAGTTTCTTGAAGTTTCCACACCCAGGAAACGTGGGGCAAGGGCTCCTCCGCTGAGTCTCCGCCCACCCCAGCCCCCTCCCGAGGACAGCCAAAAACTGATCAGGACTTGTGAGAGCCCAACTGTACACAAGGCGTTTTGACCTCTGTGCCTCAATTCCAAAAAAATGAGAACGCCCCTCTCAGCAAGAGACTGTTACATATAAAAAACATGTCTTACAGGCTAAAAGTACAAATCGCTAAATCCGTAAGTGGAGATAACAGCATTACGCTTCCTCAGGCTGCTGCGGTGTAAGCTCACACGTGACCACAGCGATTGTCACGGGAAGAGCAGCAGGACGAGGGCGACACTCACTTGCGCCCGACGTGCCCGTAGGCCATGGAGTGGAAGGTCTTGCAGGTGACGTTGCTGGGGAAGACGCGCTCGGCCTGCTTGGCGATGCTCTTGTTGAACGTCACGTACAGGAACCTGCTCTGAGACCACTTCTCCGCATACTTGACCAGGGTCGAGGTCTTCCCGGTGCCTGGGGAAGCCGAGAGGAAAGAGGTGACCCTCTGATGGGGCAAAACGTGCCGAAGGACCCGCTAATCAGGTCCAGGCTTGTCCCAAAAGGCCAGCAGATTCGAAGCCAGGATCTCGGCCCTGGCAGTTTCCGGCCAAGTGACAAAGAGCCCCTGACCCACCGAGCTTCGGTTTGCTCCTCAGCGATACGTGGGTGACATGGTAGGGTTTGTGAGGACACTGGTGACCATGGGGGGAGGGGAGTGAGAAGAAGGAATGTCTCTGCAGAGACCTGGATCCAGCTTTGAATTCTCCACCACTATGTGCTTATTTAACCTGGCGTGAGTCTCTCTGGGTCTCAATTTCTTTATCTACAAAATAAGCATAACTAACCAAGCTCACAGAATGTTGTGAGGATCAGCGCCACGCCAGGCACACTGCGGGCATTTGATAAATGCTGTCAGCAGGACACTTAGCCCAGAAAGCAGCAGGATGGGATTCCAGGTTTTAAAAAAATAGCATGAGCAAAGGTTGTGACAAGAGCAAAGGTTGTGACAGGAGACTGTTAAGTGGCTCGGCTTGGCTGACTAGTCAGGATAACACAGGAGACACATTTAGGAACACAGGTTAGGACAAACGGAGGGCAGGCCTTCGAGACGTCACCCCACACAGTGAGCGAGCGACTAAAACCCTCTGAGCTGGAGACCACCACGGCCCCCCTCTCCAGGGCAATCCGTGACTGAGCACGCACGACGGTGACGACGATGATGGGCTGGACTGATCCCAGTGGCGTCTACCCCACAGCTGACCCCTGTGACCCCCTGCCCCAACAGGAGTTCCAGTGCGGACATTCACTAGAGGTGAGAGAAAGCAAGTGTCCTGAGCCCACGGCGTCCGAGCTTGTCTGACCGAGGTGAGTACTCTGGCCGGTGGCGGGAAGGGGACATGGTGAGAAAAGGCAGAAAACGACCACGTCCTGAGCCTGATGCGCTCCCTTACCTGCAAATGCCATAATCTTGACCACCTGGAGAGGTTCCATCTTATGGTTCAGAATCAGCTGTTGTTCGTGTGTAAGCTGGATGGTTTTCTTGCTATAATCATTACGGAAGGGAAATTAGAAAAATAGAAAAGGATTGACAAGCCCAGGGGACAGACTGCCCCAAAACCAAACAAACTGGGTAAACAAAAGGTGACCCACAAAACGCCTCCCCCTTAGGGGGATAAAAACACTCCAAAACTAGATTACAATGCTGGTTACACAACTCAGTGAATTTACTAAAAAAAAAATGACTGAATTTTACTCTTAAAATAGGCGCATTTCACATAATGCACCATAGGCCTCCACACAGTTGTTCGAGTGAAGCAAAACACCTCCCTCGCTAAGGACGGGAAGAGTCAAGCGGAGGAGAAGACACAGCCAATTCATCCATATCCTCACCCTGGCCAGACGGATGGCTCCTCCTTAACTTTGGTGGCCTGCGTGCAGGAATTCTCCTGAAGATATAGGCAATAGAAAATGTTGTAGTGAATCCTAATAGGAAAGAAATTAGATTTAGAGAGTTTCAAATTCAAGTCACAATCTGTATCTCATTTTTCCTCAGATGCGTTTATACTCCTTACCAGTCCTAAAAAGAAAACACTACCATCATTTTATTTTAAAAAGGGGGAAAAAAAGAATTGAAATGTATCTACAGCTGACGAAGCACTCTGAGGACACAGCCTGGGAACAGCGCCCTGTTTCTGCACATAACGCCACAAGGAGGACGAGACCAGAACAGGAGCTCGGCTGTGCCCTTAACAAACAAATAATCAAAAACGCAGTAAGAAAGAACCAGTGGGCAACAATGTAAACTCTGCTCCTAGCGATGAGACTCTTGTTTGGACAGTATTTAACGACACTTGCTGATAAACGTAACTTGAGCACCTTCCTGAGCCTCAGTGGCTCTGCAGAGCTCTGTTTCTCTGCCACGGAGGACACAGTGACAACCTGGCCATCTGTAAGCCAGGAAGCTGGTTCCTAACCAGGAGCAGAATCTGCCAGCACCTTGATCTTGCACGTCCAGCCTCCGGAATTGTGAGAAAGTAAACGTCTGCTGGTTAAGCCCGCCGGGCTGTGGGACCCCGTACGGCAGCCCCCGCAGCCCACGGCACGTGCCTCCTGCTCCTCATCTACGTCCACGAAAGCATGCAGGTAATCTGCAGGTTCAGATCTGTACGTAAGGACGTTATTCATCATTTCTGCACTTGTCTTGTGCAAATCATGCCACACTGCTCCTTGCTTCAATGCCATGGACAAGGACAGCATAAGCCACAGGTGACAAACTGCAACACAACTCAGAAATAGAGCAAGCGCTCGGACACTTCTGGGGAATCACGTTCCCTCCTCGTCCCTCACCAAGAATGATGGCACCACGCCTCCAAGGCCACCAACCACGTTACCCTGGGGGCTCACTAATTCCAGGGGCCACTGTCTCTCCCTGGAGATGGAGAGCCCCCTCTGGCTTCTCCTGCTCCTCTAGGACTGGCCGCATGACCGAGCTGCCTGCCCTCGCACTCCGGATCAGGGCTCGGGCCCCTCCCCAATACCCAGCACGCTTTAGATTTTATTCCAACCTCCAACCGTGGCCCTGCCCACCTCTCGGGATCCTGTCCTGGCCTCCCACTCTTGCCACACTGGACTTTTTCTCTTCCCTACATGTCCCAGATTCATTCCATCTTTGGGCCCTCGAATTCTCTATTCCTTCTCCTGAGACTCTTTCCCCCAGTCTCAAAGCAGCGGCTCTCGACACTCAGATCGGATGTGACGCTTCTCCCACCCAGCGCAGGCAGCTGACCCTACCCCATCCTGTCCTTTTCCCTGCAGTGCCTCACACTCACCAAAACGTTCCTGCTTCACACGTTTACTCACGTGTTCCCCGCCTGCCTTTTTCACAGTGGACTTGCTCGTGCCTGGATGCCTGCTGGACACGCAGCAGGTGCCCGGTGTTTGCCAGATACACACCCCTCCGCTCACTCGGCGCACGGCCCAGGAACACCCTCGAGGCGCTGGCACCGGAACCCGCACGCTATGGCCTCTCACAGGACTTTCTCACAACCCTTACAGCCCACCCCAAAAGTGAGACGTGGAGGAAGCAGATTCTAACGTTCTCCCGGGACACCGTGGCCGGGTGAATAAAGAAGGCTTCCCCCAGCGAGGGGCTTCACCTAAGGCTTCGATACCTGCGAACGTAAAAACTGCCCCAGGGACACCATACAAGCACACAGTGGCAATGTGTCCCCACGAAGCGCTGTTCCCTGCACTCCACACCAACCTCCTGCCCTTCACCTGTAGGGGAGCCTGGGGTCCACCAGGCGAGTGTCACAGCTCGCTGGAGGCTGGGCCTGTGCCGCGCCTATGACTCTCTCACGCTGTCACAGGGTTCCCTGTCCTCCTCCCGGGGGTTACCTATTGCTGATGTTGATGCCCTTCTCCCGCATGGCGTAGAGAAGCACAGCTATGCAGTACAGCGTCTCGGTGACGTCGGGCATGGTCACCGTGGAGCCAGGTCTCCGGAGGCAGAAGAGCAGCTGCTGGATGTCGTTCACGCTGCCGGAGAGGAGAACCACGGCCGCCACCAGGGCCCAGACGTTGATGCCCTGCAAGCCCCGTGCGCCAGGAGGGAAGAGAGACCCAAATACAGGCCGCAGTTAACACGAGTCACAGCAGAAAGCAGCCAGGAAAGCCAGACTTGGGGTCTAGGTGCCATCTACAGATTGAACTGAAGCCGAACTTCCTAAGTGACGTGTGGGACACAGCGGAATCTCTCCTGGACTCCTTCTTCCCGTCACTTTTGGACGTGGGATCTTAGTTTTCTTTAACTAAATAACATTTATAAAGGATCTAACGTAGGATCTTGCACAGAGACGTGTTCCCTCTCGCCTCCCAGCCCTCCTCTCCCGGTCAGCGTCAGCTCCCAGCCCACGCGTGCTCCATGGGGTCAGAACAAGACACTGCAGAGCCCACGTGGAGGATGAAGATGGAGGGACAGAGAAGACAGTTCTTCAGGGGACATCAAGACCGACAACTCCCTAGCATTATAATATTCATTTGCTACTACTATTAATAATTATTAAGTTAAATATTAAATACATTCTTGAAAGTTTATTTTGTGAAGACAGCATACTCAGCTTAGTAATGTCTAAGTAAATGTTCACTGCCCAAGAAACAGGCGAGAGTGGACAAAGATCTTTATCATTCTCACGTTGCCACGCGTGTGCCTGTTAAAGAACACATCCCACGGCAGGACAGTCCCACGGCAGGACAGTCCCACGGCCTGCTCACTACAACCACCCTGTGGGAGAAAACTCACTCCACCACCACAGCAAGCATTTCATGCGAGAGAGCAACGCAGACCCCTGGGTTTCCCACCCTCTGTGGCCTGCGGGGTACAAGCGGGGGTTGCACGCAGCTTCCGGGATAAAATCCAGAACCCAGAACTGGATAAGGAACAACAGGACTGAGACTCGGGATGCTGAGGGCTCCCTCCAGCTTCTCATCAGCTCACTGTGTGTCTGCAGCAAGACCCTTCATTTCTCTGTCCCTTTCAAATAACCACTGTCGTCAACGATGGAATGGCTGTCTCATTAAGAAATCCTATTATTCAAAGTGTTCAGAGGCTAAAGGACCACCTTTCAGAAACATTTCAGAGACGATTCTTCAACAGGATGGGAAATCAGATTAAATTTTTTAAAAAAATTCCTTCTAAATCTAATAATCCATAATTATATGGCCTTTTATTTCATTTCTCCAATGACAAGACTAATGCTTCAAAGTGTTCAGAGATTAAAGGTTTGGAACATAAAGCAGCCCCAGCTGAATCTAATCACCAATACCCTCTTTCCCTGCGAAAAAGGACGCCGCCGCCTCCTCCCGCAGCCCCTCAACGTACCCCAGCGGCAGCGAAGAGGTCGGGCAGGTGCTGCCGCACGCAGGCCTCCGCCTCGGGAAGCAGGGGGTGGTCCCTCAGGCTCCACAGCACCCTCTCCGGGTCTACACTCGGGGAGCACTTAGTGGTGGCTGTGTATCTGTAAAACATTCACGGGGAGTCCGTGAGGAAGACCACAAGCACCGACGCACGGGCAGGGACTGCGAAAGCCGCCTTCCCTGCGGGAGAAGGGCAGCTCACCGGATGAGGTTCAGCACACACAGGTCCGACTCCTTTTCTATGCCGCAGCTCAACAGGATGCCGTCCACTTTGCTCACGGCTTGCTCTTCGTTCATCAGGTATCGGTGATACAGCTTCTTCCAAGGAATGAACTACATAGTTTAAGAAATCCAAAATAACACGCAGGCAATGGCTGTTAGAAAGCAGAGCCACCAACACACAGATAACCTTCTGACAACTGAAAAGCAATTATAGCTCACGATTCAAAAGCTGTGCAAATCAGGTAGAAATATAATGCAAATTTTGGTTGGAAACCAGGAGAACTGGGTCTTGGCCCTGGTTCTAACACTAACTTGCTATAGAATTTGGGAAAAGCTAGTGCAGTTTCCCGGTCTGAAATATCGGCACACTGGTAACTCAGAGTTTCAATGAGAATAAAATAATATGAGAGCTGTGGCTACACTAACATCAGACAAAACAGATTGTAAGGCAAACACTGCTACAGAGACAAAGGACAATACATAATGATAAAAGGGTCAGTTCACCAAGGCGATACAACAATTATAAAAACATATGCACCAAATTTCAGAGCTCCTAAATATATGAAGCAAATATTGACAGAACTGAGGGAGAAATAGGTAGCAACACAATAACAGCAGGAGACTTCAACACCCCAATTTCCATAACGGATGGAACAACCAGACAGAGGATGAACAAGGAAACAGGACTTGAGGAATGCCATAGACTAACTGGATCTAACATACACACGGAGCATTCCACCCAACAACTAAAGAATATACATTCTTTCAGCGCACATGAAACTGTCACCAAGATAGATCATGTTAGGCCACAAAACAAGTCTTACAAATTTAAAAAGACTGAGGTTATACAAAATGTCTTTTCCAATCACTATGGAGTGAAACTAAAAATCAATAGAAGGAAAACTGGGAAATCCACAGAGACATTGGAATTTAACAAACACTCAACACTTAAAACAGCCAATGGGGGGGGTCAAAGAAAAACATCACAAGGAAAATTAGAAAATGCCTTGAGACGAATGAAAACGAAAACACCACATATGGACACTCGTGGGATGCAGGAATGCAGTGCACATAAATGCTCACATTGGAAAAGAAGATCCAAAATCAACAACCTAACTTTACATCTCAAGAAACTAGAAAAAAAAAAACAAAGCCCAAAGTTAGCAGAAGAAAGGAAATAATCAAGATTAGAGCAGAAATAAATCAAATATAGAATTAAAAACAGGAAAAAAGATAAACAAAACCAAGAGCTGGTTTTTGAAAAACTAAAATCAACAAACCCTTAGCTAGACTAAGAAAAAGTGAGAGAAGACTCGAGTAACTATAATCAGAAATAAAACATGGGACATCGCAACTGATGGCACAGAAATAAAGGACTATGAGACCATGAACAAATTGGACAATGTAGACGACATGGAAAAATTCCTAGAAACACAACCTCCTAAGACTGAATCGTGAAGAAGGAAAATCTGAACAGACCAGTAACAAGTACAGAGATTGAATCAGTAACCAAAACCTCCCAACAAGGAAAATCTGAGGGCCAGGTGGCATCATGGAAGAATTCTACTGATCATTTAAAGAAGAATTAACACCAACAGTCCTCTTCCAACGCTGAGGGGGAAGGAACACTTCCAAACTCATTCTACCTCGTGAGCATTACCCTGACGCCAAAGCCAAAGATGCAATAAGAAAAGATTACGAGAGCTACGACAGACTACTGAAAATACACACATCGCGTCCTGAGTGAGGACAGAAACGGCACTATTCCAGCATCTCAGGACGTTAGTGCAAGTGGGGACACAGTCCCAAAGAACCGCTCAAGCAGATTGAAGGAAATTCTCCCTTATTCCCTCCTGTGACCATTCAGTTCACCCCACAGCGACCTCAATTCAGTGGCACAAACACTGTGTCACACACCAGGTTCACATCCAAAGGCAGAAGGACATTTCTTGGAAACTAGGAGGAGCTGGGAGCCCAAGCACAGAATGGAGCCAGAGTGACAGGAGGTTTCCTCCAAAATCCTTTGTGCTGAGAAGAAAAGCGTATGAAGTCTTGAGATCTCCACTTGCACTCTACCCCTCAATTTCTGAACTTCAATACCGTGGCAGGGAGATTTCTCGGACTTATTCCCAGTGGCTCGTCTGAGGGATACTGAGGTTACGCAAAACGTGCTCACAGCCCTCAGGTTCACCTGGGACTCTGAGCCTGGGACAGGAAGAAGCATAGTTACACAACACAGGAGCAGGCAGGGGGTCCGCACGGTGACAAAAGGTACTTCCACGTGACACTCATTTATTAATCACCTACTATGTGTAAAAAGTCACATGGCACCATGAAGAATGCAGAGACAAATAGGGCAACTGGCCTTCAACAAACAGAATAAACAGCTTACATTACTGGCCTCTATCCATGAGCGAATAATTTAAAGTGGGGAGGAAAATAGTAACAAAGTATGTGATGAATCCTCTAAGAGAGCTGTAAATTGCTATTGTAGCACAAAGAGGAGAACCGGATTAACTTCAATGGGCTGAAATAGGAAGGAACAGTAAGTAAGGGCAAAGCCTTCAAGACCGGGTCAGGTGTCTCATGGATGTGTGGGGCCCTCCAGGTGGGGTGGGGGATTAGAGCAATCACAGCGGGCAGACAGGACACAGGGAGGCCGTGATGAGGCTGGACAACAGGGTGGCGCAGACATGAGGCCGGGAACATCTCTAAGCAGCTGGGACGTTATTCTGAAGGCAGGCGGAAACCACCGTTTCCGAACAGACCCTCGGGTCAGAAGTGTGCATGAATTTACGTGCTTTCAGGGACGGCATCCTTGGCCTCCGGGCACTGCACTCACCAGCGGGTCGTGGATGATCTCCCTCCACAGGTGGCACACCAGGCTCAGGTTCCAGTAGAGGTCCTCCACCGGCAGGAAGGCGAAGACATGCCTCAGGACCTCGCTGGGCAGGCTGCAGATGTGGCTCGGCACTTCCTGGCCGGGCAAGGTCCCGAGAAGCCCATAGTACTCGTCAGGCTCAGGATCGGGACCAACGTCCCCTGCGTCCCCTGCGTCCCCTGCGTCCTGGTGGGTTTCTCCAGGCGCTGCAGAGAGCCGTGGTGCACAGGCCTCCACCGCCTGCCCCGCCTCCCTAGGGCTCGTGCACGGCAGGGCTGGATGATGCCGCGGGGTTTTCTTAGAAACCCCATCCCACTGGCCGGCCCCTGCGGCCTGACTGCCGTCAACCTCAAAGGACCGAGACCGCTTCCTGGTGGGCAGGGGAGACCCTGACGCGCCCAGCCTCGCTTCCCCATCGCACCCCTGGGGCGGGGCACAACTGCTCTCTGCGGGAAAGATCATGTCGCCCTCCGAGTCCTGACAGCTGTCCTGGCCAACAGAGTTGCTTCTGGCCATGTCATTGGTGCGCGGCTGCCGGCCAGCTAGCAAGAACTCAGGGTTGTGTCTTTGACATCCTCGACCTGTCGAGAGAACCCAAAAAGAAGGGAAGAGAAGTGAGCAATAACGGCCCACCTGCCGTGGACCCAAATAAGACAAACTAATTTACACTTATCTTAGCATCAGCGTACAACTAAGTTTCAGACGGCCTCATACAACTGGCTGTGGCAGTTCCCCAAAGTGAGAAACACACATATTAGTTAGACTAGTTAATAGTTGAGTTGGATTCTGAAATTAGATATATCAGAAGGAAATAAGGCAATCCAGATGACACACCAGGCATTAACTAAACTAGGAATCCGTGGGGAACGTAGAGGGAGAATAAGAAACTCAAACTGCTAGGAGCGGGACGCTCACGTGTTGACGGGACCTACGTGGTGATGGCGAGTGTGACCTTGAGTCCATCACTGCATCTCGGGTTCCTAAGAATGGGTGTGACATGACGGAAAACGACCATGTCCAAGAAGAGTGACTTGATGACACACGTCCCAACTGATTTGGAAGAGAGAAAACCCGAGTCCCAGAGAAGGGTTCCTGCAGTGGTCAGGGTACTAGGTGACAAACAGCTCAGGAAAAGTCATCACAGGTGGACTTAGTGACGAACTGGACCAAGACAACCAATGAAGAGTCCTAGACTGGAGTGACGGTGATACTGACCTATGTCTTCTACCATTTTGTAATTACACAAGCTAACGAGACTCTGTCTACCGCATTTTCCCAGGGCTTTTACCAGCCACTGTGACTGGATAGAATTTTCATGGAAAACTCACAAATAACGAAAAAAGTGTCAAACTATTGCAACAGGACTACAAGATCACAGCAGCAGCATTTACAAATGCTTTTAAACTGGGAGACAGTCAAAGGCCACATACACTACAGATTTTGAAATGCAAGATGCTTTTTTGGAAGACATACCCCTACTCCCTCTTTTCGTTCTGGGTTTAGGATAGAGTCCATGGTTCGGGTCTCTGCTTGTCCATCTTTGACCAAAGGGCTGGGTCGCACACAAATGACTCAGAGCCAAATCCTGGCAGTCGAGGGCTGTAAGATGCTTCCGCTTAAATGGTCTCACTGTTTTGTACCGACAGGCAGAAGAAATAGGACACTCGTCAGTGATCACCAATTCTACAAGCTAGCCAGCAAATTACTCTCAACTTTCTGTATAGTGAGCAATGATTTTGTGGATCACCCCAGCCAGCCCTTTCCCTCCCCCCATAAGCCCGCCAACTTTTAGTCATTTCACAGTTTCTGGGCATTTCTTCCTTAGAATTTAAGAACAAATCCTAAAATGACATTTTAAGATCCTCAAATGACTTTTTTTTAACTTATACTTTCTAGAAGTCTTGATCATGAAATGCTCATTCAAAAAGAAGCTGCCACTAGTGGATAAATTGTGATTTGGCATCTTTCCCTTAACTTTGTTCAGACCATTTATGCTCTTATCATAACCACAAATATTTAAGAGTTAGCTATCGTTTTTTTAAAAAGAACAATAAAAAACTTGTGTAACTTTTTTTTTGTCAAATGGTTAAGGGTTTTTTTCTTACATTGCTGTAAAAAACACATAACATAAAAAGAGTTGGCTCACAATCCCCCTGCACATACCAGCTCCCCCAAGTCTCAGAAGCAAAACGCAGTGATGATGGAATAGGCTATAAATTCCTTGCGAGAAGGACCACACTGTATAGTCCCAGCCCCCGGGTGTCTCAGTATCCAGAACTGACTTAAAAGGAAAAGAGCAAACCCTCCACCCTCCCCACCTCACAGCAAGTGGAAGAGAATCAAATGACTTTTCAGAACCTTCAGCAGAGGAAATTTCATATCCTCCCTTAACAACATATTATAGCAGCAATTGTACCTAGAACTATTTTAAGAATACTAAAATATTTAGTTGTGTCTTACTTCTTTTCTTTCTTTTTTTTGGGGGGGGAGACAGGGTCTTACTCTGTTGCCTGGGCTACGGCACAGTGGCATCATCACAGCTCACTCCAACCTCTAACTCCTGGGCTCAAGCGATCCTCCTGCCTCAGCCTCCCGAGTAGCTGGTGGTGTGCACCAGCACGCCCAGCTAATTTTTCTATTGTTTGTAGAGACAGGGTCTCACTATATTGCTTAGGCTGGTCCGGAACTCCTGGCCTCAAGTGATCTTCCCACCTTGGCCTCCCAAAGTGCTGGGATTACAGGCGTGAGCCACCATGCCTGGCCCCCGGCTCATTTTCTGTCAGATAATTCTCTTTCAAACCAAGATTCTTCATGCTTCTGTACCTGCTAGTGCATGTGAAATCTAGCCACCTCCTTATGGTGTCAAAGATTAAAATATAATAGATATGCTTTTTAAAAAAAAAATTATAAAAGTTGCCGTTTATAGGAGATGGTCAAGAGAGAATAAAACCAGTTCCTGCCAGCACCCTGTTTTTACAAGTCCTAAAAATACTCAAGTAAACTGCAGTATCAAATGTTGGAATTGCACTTAACATTTCCTTTAAGCTTGAAAACATATAAAACCAAGACACAAGTGAACAGAACTGACATAGTTTACATTTTCTATCATTATTCCTGCCCAGCCTCCAGCTTCTTTAGAAATCGCCCTTCCAAATTTCAGTCAATTCTTTCAAGGTTTACTAAAAGTTTAAAAAAAAACCAAAAACCTATATTTTAAGACTTTCCAAAAAATAATTTTATACACAGAAATAGTTCTGAAAGCCCCTTTAAGAGGATGCTGGAGACTTTCAGCTACCTGAACGTGGAAGGTGCAGTGCGACACCTGTTAGGCCCTGGCAGCAGCATTTCGGAAAGCGCTCGCTCTAAGCCTCGCGGCACGGCACCGTGTGCACCTGCCCGAACTGGGCGTGGCCCTCAGCGGGCCACTTGGACGCTCTATTACTTCAGGTCACCTCACTTCTGTAAGTCTAAGAGGTGTCATCAGGATTAAATGAGAAAACATACCCAAAAATGTTTGTCAAACTATAAAGCCCTATGCAAACACTCTTATCTGCTTCCTCTATTTAGCAAGGCTCCTCCGACTGTTCATAACTTGCATAAAACATTGAAAAAGAGCTTTCAGATTATAAAGATGCCATCTAATGGCAAGACAGGAAGTACGAAAGCAGCCCAATTACAGCCAATTCTGTGTTATCAGAAATACCTTTAAAAAATAACAAGTAACATGTCTCAACTACTTATTATAAACAGAAAATCAAATAGTCCCTCTGCTGTAATGATTTTGCAATGTTGTACGGCAGTTTCTCTACACTAAATACCAACAGTCTTATTCACACAGAGGCAAAATGTTGAGCCTAAGAATTATTGATTTATAGAAATGCCCCACATATTTTTAGAGACAGATATGATTTCAGAAGTCTTGCAAGGCTTTGCTCTAAAGGAAAATGTAAACGTGTTAGTTCACATATCAAAAGCTGCCTCGCCTCAGAGGGCATCTCAATGGTCAGTAGCAGCTGCTTTCCCAGGCCACACTGCAATCCACACTGCAATCCAGGCCTATGGCTCTCACCTTTTTTGAAAGACAAAGCAGGTCTTGCCTAGAGTCACGGGATGCCGGAGCTGATCAACAAAGACAAGCCACTGGAGATGAGAGCTGATCATAAGATATGCTGCCCAAGCCGGGCCCAGACGGAACCATGCGGTTAAAGTAAATAGCATAAAAGACAGCTCATGTTGACTTCTAAAATCTATGTTCTAATACACAATAACCAGAGCCACAATGTCTCTGTTTTTGCTAAAGTGATAGCCTTATCATAAAACTTAAGAGTTTGCGCTAAGAAGATTTTATAACTCATTGTTCACCTAGTTAGAGTTAGTTGAAGGATCTGTAGTAGCCTTTTAGAAGACTTTGACCCTAAACCAACCTATTACTATGTAAATCCGGTTACCCTTGGCAACCAAAAACCCGTAACTGCTCTATCAGTATCTGTGTAAAACTTCAGTCTGGGTTGCGTTTCTGCAGGAAGAAATGTAACCTTCCGGCCACCCTGCTTTATCTATCTTCATAAATCTTTACTTTATAAACTATATCTTTGGCTCTGTGTATTATTTTTATTTCTGTTTACTACTATTTTTTCATCCTTTGTCCCCTGTCTGAGGGACCCAAACTTTTGCGGGGAGCGTAGCTAATTCCCCGCAGCAAAATACGAATGTAAAGTTTTTCTACATTAAAAAAAATTTGAAAATTTTCTATATTGGGGAAAAAAACGTAAGCTTAAAGTCTGACTGTTCTCTTCTAAAAAATAAGGCATGATGTCAGGCGTGGTGGCTCACACCTGTAATCCCAGCACTTTGGGAGGCCAAGGTGGGAAACAAGATCAGCCTGGCCAACATAGCAAGATCCTGTCTCTAGGGTAAGTTTAGAACAAAATTAGCTGAGCGTGGTGGTGCGCACCTGTAGTCCCAGCTACTCAGGAGGCAGGAGGATTGCTTGAGCCCAGGAGTTTTGGGCTGCAGTGAACTCTGTGAGCTACGATCACACCACTGCACCCCAGCCTGGAAGACAGAGCAAGTCTCTGTCTCTAAAATAAAAATTTTTTAAAGTTAAAAATAAGACATGAAATTTTAGTTTCTGTTCAAAATGCTTCATATTACACATGTCACTCAATTACTATTTTGCCTGAATGGGGACCTCTGGTCATACTGGCAAAAGACATAAGGTCCAGCTACAATGGGACATCCAGAATACAGATAAATCCTAGGTTGGGTGCTCCACACACGCTTGGCTTAACTACCGGAGCAGCTGCAGGACTCCAGCCAACAAACCCAAAGACCCTATCAACCCAAGATAGCAGACTGGTATCTGCTTTGCTCTCCCTTCAAATCTTCCCAATTGCTTCAGAGCTGGCAAGTACAACATCTATAATTAGAACTGGAGATGTCAGAGAAAAGTTACCAATAGAGAATGTCTCACTTAAACAGGAGGTGAACGTCTACTGCCAAACTGGCCAGGAAGAGGGAAGGCTTTCATGAACAAAATCACCAAGGAGCAAGATAAACATCAAACCACTCAAATTTATATTATGGGATCCAGGACCTTGAGGCCGGCTGCAGGCTGCTCGGCTGAAGGGTGCGTCAGGTCACAGAGGATTCTGAAAGTGAACAGAGACACACAACCAATTAGAATGCCAGGCTCAGTCGAGGGTTCTGATGCCCATCCAAGTCTGACATACTCCTAAATTTGGACATAGTTTTACAGAAGCAGCTGCCAAATGTGTACAAGATTTACTCATAGATGCACGATGAACCCTGGAACTTTTTCTGTAAGTGTATAAGAATGGCTTTATCCCAGCCTTCCCCAGCCAACTGCAGGGAGTGGTGCCCTAATACAAAACACTCAGGTATTGATGACCGTCAACTAGGTAGAGATGTCTTAATCACACACCTAAGAGTCAAAGATGGTGTAAGGGTGCCCCAAAATAAGGAACAAGTCCACCTTATTCACGCCTGTACCCTCTGCACATACCACTGTGCCTGACACATAGCACATGGCATGGACTGAATGTTTGTGTCCCTAAAAATTCATAAATTCAAAATCCTCCCCGCCTAAGGTGATGGTATTAGGAGGTAGGGAACTTGGGAGGTGATTAGGTCACGAGGGTGGAGCCCCCAAATGGGATTAGTACCCTTATAAAAGAGGCCCCAGAGAGCTCCCTCACCCCTCCTGCCACATAAGGACATAGGGAAAAGGCACCATTTGTGAACCAGGAGGTAGGCTCTCACCACACACTGACTCTGCCGGCACCTTGCTGTTGGACTTCCCGCCTCCAGAACTGAGAGATGGGATTTCTGTTGGTTACGGCATTTTGTTACAGCAGCCCAAATAAACTAAGACAGCACGTGCTCCGTGAATACTGAAGAAGGGAACAAGGCTGACAAGGACAGCAGGTGGAGGTGTCAGGTTGGGAAGCACAGGACCTATGCCCTGGATCACCAGGAACGTGCTGCAGACCTACTCTCATGCGGAACTTGGAAAGGGCAGACCCAAAGGGAGACCTCCCCAAAAACACCACGCCAGACAAGAGAACATCAAAATTGTTCAGCCCTGGGCAGGTGCAGTGGTTCATACCTATAATCCCATCATTTGGGGAGGACAAGACAGGAGGAATTCAAGACCAGCCTGAGCAACATAGTGGGACCTCATCTCTACAAAAAATTTAAAAATTAGCCAGGCATGGTGGCATGTGCTTGTAGTCCCAGCCACTCGGGAGGCTGAGGCAGGAGGATCACTTGAGCCCAGGAGTTCAAAGCTGCAGTGAACTATGGTTGGGCCACTGCACTCCAGCCAGGACAACACAGCGAAACTGTCTCCAAAAAAAAAAAAAAAAAAAAGTTCAACCCCGAAAGGCACTATTTTGCAAAAGTAGGTAATATGGACAGATTTTTATTTATGTATTTATGTCATAATATACATCTGAATCTAAAATGCTTTTTGAAAAGATTAAATGTTTGCCGAAATCTAACAGCACAGGAGTAAAAGGAAGAGCTAATGGGAGTGTTGGAACATAATATTCTGCTTCCAGAGAGTTCTGGTATATTCCAGTGTGTTCTGGCAAGAAGCCATGGAAGGAGCTAAGGTTAACCCCTGGGAGGTGGGCGCCTAGAAGGGAAGATCTGGCTTTTGCCCACTCATGTAAGTTGTCTATATCTGTGGTCCCCAACTCTGGGTACCGCTCCGTGGCCTGTTAGGAAACAGGCTGCCCATCGCTGTCTGAGCTCCGCACCCCATCCCGCAATCCACGACAGCCCCGGTCTGTGGAAAAACTGTCTTCCATGAAACCAGTCCCTGGTGCCAAAAAGGCTGGGGACTGCTGGTCTGTTTTATGCACTTGGAATGGTGTTACCTGAGCCACGACTTGGCTGGGAGGTAGAGCTGGCACATTTATTGGATTTACATATCAAAAATAACTTTTCTAACTTGAGCTAGAGGTCAGGAAAGCTAAACTGTATTTCAGGTCTCCAGGAAATAAGGAAGGGCCGTGACGCATTGTACTGGGAGCCAGGAGCCCTGTGTCCACCTCCTCCAGTTACACGAGTCACTTAATGTCCCCTCCAAACCCACAGAGGCTGCGTGGTGCATCAGAAGGCCTCCCACACTTGGCAGGTGTGCCCACCACCAGAGCCCTGAGTCCCTCACCTATAAAAATGAGGATTATCATAACCTGCCATACTGAATTCATGGAATGCCACAATATATATTAAGTACTCACGACACCCGGGTTGAAGGTGACAACACCTGTCTCTACACCTACGTCATACCTAGCAACGGAAATGTCAGAAGAATTCTGTGAATACCACATCTCAGTGTCTCCTAAAAGGCACCATCAGTTTTATTTTAATAGCATGAATGTTCTTGCTAAATGGTTTAAAAAAAAAAACAACACTACCCTGAAATTCTAATCACCCTTCTATTCTTAATATGCCTTTTTAAAAAGCAGTTCAAACGTAACTTTATCTAAATAAAGATGCTCAAATACAACCTTTTCCATAAAACCGTTCTTCCCTGAGTCACCCAAACCTAACAGAATTCCTCCCTCTGTACACAGCAAGTACATTTCACACCTCTCTTAAAGGGCATTTATTGTTAGAAGCCATGTGTGACTCTTCGGAGAGCGAAGTTAAAGGGTGCACGACGTGACGAACACACACAGGGAAGCCGTGTCTAAACCAGGGGTTCTCGGGTACGGAGAGATCAGAACCGCTGGCGGGGCTTGCCAAACCGGATGAGGCCCCCAGAGATGCTCCAGCTGATCCCCTCCCAACCACACTGGGTATCTGTACCCCTCCTTGACTCTCTAACATAGTGACTAATATAAATGTGTCATAGCCGTCAGGTGTCAGGCCAGGAAACCACTGAGAATGTACAGAAACCATTCTGTCAAACAGAAGTTGCTCAGGCTCAAGTGAGCCCATTCACACACTGCCTTTTCTGTAACGGCTTTCTTGTGGTGTGACTTCTCTGTGTCCCCCACTCCTGGGGTCGCCCTTTCCAGGACTCACATATCTCTGCTAAGCTGCAGCTCTCAGCCCACGCTCAGCAGACGGGCACCCCAGCTTCCTGGTCCTTGCTGACTTCAAAGTGGTCATCACCTGGAGTGTGGCCCTTCACCAATCCCCACATCTCCTCCCCCTGACAACGGTCTGTTGCATCCCAGCCCACTCCACTCCTCTGACGGAGATGAGACCAGCCCCCCGAGCTACAGTCCTCACTAAAGCTCCACCACTGGGCATCAAAAGGCAAGAAGCGCGTCTCCCCAGCTCATCCTTCAAAGTGCTCGGCACATCGTTTCACAAACAACAGATGTCCAAATGCTTGAAGGAGGAGTACGCAGCTATGATTCCTCCATTACACTTTCATTTGCCTGGCTTCATTTTTCTCATCTTCTTTATTGGAAAACAACTTACAAAACAAGTCAGAGAAAGTAAAACTGAGTGCTTCAGATTTTGTTGCAAAGACTTGTTCCTCTTCTCCCGGAGCACACGGCCAGTCTACACTGCCCAGTGCTGTGAGCACTTAGACATCGCCTTACGACTGGGCCTTTGCCAGCAGAGTGCAAATAAAAGCGGTGTGTGCCTCCTCCAGGGTTTCCTCCACTCTTCTTCTCTTCCAGCTAACTGGGAAGCTGATTCCCAGGACATCTTGAAGCCACGTGTTCAAAATGGAAGAGCCTCTAGCAGCCTGAGTCTTCCAATTAGTGCTTTAAAGACAGCCCCCCCAACCCTGCACATATATAGACACACACACACCCATACACATACATACACACACACACACAAGCTCTAACCACCACCACCACCTGGCACCTCTGCAGACTGTCATGGGATTGAGAAATAAACTTCTACTGAGGCTACTACATGTTTGGATCTATTTATTACTGCAGCAAAGCTTACCATAACCATTCTAGGATCATTTGAAATTGATCCCAAATAATTCTCTTTCTTCCCCTTCCTTTATTAATCAGAATTCATATCAAAAAGTCCTCTCGAACTCATAGGTTACAGACCTTAAATGAGTAAGAGGAAGACACTAAGTATCTAGAATTCCTAGAAGGAAAGAATATTAAATAATTGCTTTAAAAAAAAAAACAAAGTCAAACTAACTCTCTAGTACAAAGTACCTGACTAGAGAAACTGCTCACAACACCACACCTACTTTAACGAAGGCCCACAGAGGGCAGCTTTGCTAACCTGGGTGGTTTACTGAGTCACCTGCCCTCCCCCTGGTCGTTTCCCCACAGGCCTCCACTGTCTCCTGTCCCTGGGGGCAGGCTCTGTAAGAGCAGCAAGTGGACCCTTGGCCTCCGGCGTCTCCCGTGAAGGCGACAGTGCACAGTGACAGAGCCCGTTTTCACAGGGATTCCGCTGTTTGAGAGGTCCAGTCACAGCCCGGGAAGCCCAAGAGCAAAACCTCAACAGTTAACTGTGTTCTCTCTCAACTCCAGCACTGTAAAAAGAACAAGCTAGGAAGCACTTCACAGGAATAAAACCACCCCGTCATTGAGATACTCGTAACAATTCTTTGTAGGAGTATGTATTTAACGTGTCTTGCACAAATTGTTTTTAATATACTTTCATGTTGTCATTTTATACTATCCCATTAATAACAATTATTTGTATAAGTACGTATTTAACACATCTTCCACCCTAGACTGAAAGATCTATGGTCTAGGGGGGAGCAAGGAGCTTACCCCCAGCATATATTGCTGCGTGAGTAACTGCTGATTAAACGAACAAATGTGCAACTGCAGCACTTCCTTCTAAGTTCAGGCTGTCTCCCTTGGCTTTGAAGCTCTAAACTGTCTTATAGCTCCTAAGTGCTCTACAGCACCTGCAGTTCTTTCCCTTCTCTGTCTGTCTGTCTGTCTCTCTCTCTATATATATATATATTTTTTTTTTTTTTTTTTTTGAGTCAGAGTCTTGCTCTGTCACCCTGGGTAAAGTGCAGTGGCATCATGGTAGCTCACTGTAACCTCAAACTCCTGGGTTTAAGCGACCCTCCTGCCTTAGTCTGCCAAGTAGCTGGGACTACAGGCATGCGCCACCATGCCCAGCTAATTTTTCTATTTTTAGTAGAGATGGGATCTCGCTTTCGTTCAGGCTGGTCTCGAACTCCTGAGCTCAGGTGATCCACTCGCCTCAGCCTCTCAGAGTGCTGGGATTACAGGCATGAGCCACCGCACACAGCCTCTTTCCTGTATTCTCATTTGATCCTCACAGCAACCCTATGATTCTGCCATGATTAAACTGGGGCTCACAGAAGACTCGCCTGAAGTCACAACATAGCTCATCTGTGATGGTGCCCACTCCAGGACTTAGTTCTCTGACTCCCCAAGTCCAGTGGGCTTCCTACTGTAACATCCTTTCTTCTATAGCTGGAAGCTTTAAAGCAGCTTCTAAAAACCTTGTTTATCACTTTTTTTAATCATTGTAAAATATCAGAACCAAAGAAATTTATTAACAAGTATTTAGAAAACATAAGGAACATATCACTAAATACTGTAGACTCAAAATGGAAAAACTTCAAAATATTTTGCTCCCATAAGCTCTAAAAGAAACAAATGCAGAAAGAAAACACTACCGTTCTAGCTCCTTCCTGGGTATGCACTCTTGACCAAGAGCCAGGTCCCTCCCGGCCACCACATCCTGCTTCTCTGAAAACCCAAAAGGGCCAAGTCAGCAGGCTCAATCTCCCCCAGGTCCTCTGACACCCTGAAATACCTACTATTCCCTTGGAGACAGCACTCATTTATGACAGCAAGCAAAAATGAGGTAGGGCTTTTCACATTATGTTTCTAAAAGGAAAGGAAGGAATGTTAGAAAAAGGAAAAAAAAACCACTATTTACTGTCTAGAATACATTTTTATGTATTTAAAAGCCTTTTTCTATACTCAATTTATTCCACAACCACTTTTAAGTATCTACTATGTCCCAGATTCATTATAAACTCCATGAGGGCTTTCTCTTGTGGTATCCTTGGTGCTAAATGCTATTTTAGACATTGACAATACAAAAATGAACTACCCTACCCATAAGGCAGATACCAAAACAAACACACGTTACTAAACATAAGGCAATATATAAGTGCTACATAAATACATGCATGAAGTGCTACAGCAGTAAAGAAAAGCAGACAGACCTAGAAAAGTTGAAATGGCTTTATGAAGAGTTGAGCCTTGAAGGATTAGTGAGATTCAGTAAGACAGAAGAAACAGTATGTGCAAAAATACAGAGGTATGACAACGCACTGGTGTAGCAGAAAAGTTGGGTTTCACTGATGGGGAAATGACAGGAGACAAGGCTGGAAAAGGGAACTGGAGCCACAGACTACAAAGGTCCTTAAATAAAATGCTAAAAAAAACTGGACTTCATTGTGCAGGCAATTCTGGGCATCACCCAGTTTTTAAGCAGGCTCATTACATAATCAAATTTACACTTCAGAGCAGTGACTCCGGAGGTATGCCGGAGGATGCACAGACACGGAGATTGTCAGGAAACCAAGTCAGAAAGCCACTGGAACAGCCCACGTGAGAGCTGTCAAAGACCTGAGAGCAGCAGAAACTGGGCAGACTGGGTAGGCGACTACCAACAAGGTTTTTCTGACAAGACTGGAAGAGCAAGATAAAAGAGAAAGAGTTGCAAAGATAACTGACATTTCTAGCAGAACATTAAGAGAGACGATAATGTCATTAACCATGGTAAAGAGTAAAGGAGAAAGGGGTTTTGTTTTAATTACTTTTTCCTGGAGTGAGGGGGAAGGCCTAAAGTTTCAGTTTGCAAAATAATTTTTGTTTTGATTTTCAGTTACCTGTGGAATACCACGTTAAGTTCCAGGGGTACTTTGAAATATGAGACTGGTCTTCAAAAGGCACAGGGATGACAGCTGAAGATAAGAGATTTGAGATGCTTAGGTGATAAATTTCTAGGAGTAGGTCACTTCATAGCCACAAGAGCAAAGACAGAATCCAAATTCAGTTTCCAAATAAAATCAGCCTAGGAAGGATAGAGGGATATGATAAAGAGACAGAAGATGATGGCAACAAATCCGAAATTAGAATTCTAAGTCTAATACCAGTAGTTCGGTGTCCACACACACAAATCACACAACACGTCAAATGATCACTACACCAATGAGTATGGCTGAATGCTCCGTAACCATGAAATATGTAAGAAAAAGGCAAGACAGCCAGGTAGCAAATCACATCGATAACGACTACATGGGAAGTTAGTAAAGGCCAGACCACAAACTCCAAAAGCCTGCACAAAAGAAATGGGCAGCCCAACCAGAAAAACAGCGAGACCCCAGAAATAGCTCTATCCGTCAGCTTACTGTGTAGATCCCACCCCTCTAAACTGTGCTTCTGTTCCAGAAAATCACAAGGGCTGAGGGACAGATTCATATACATTATCATCCAGCTATCCAAAGGAGATACAGACCAAAATAAGTACATAAAGAAGACAGGAGAGATAGAATTGGATTTAGAACACCAATTAAGTAACCAATTATTCTGGACTCAAATATTCCAGTCTATTGTGAACCCATGTGTCCCAATTATGTTTAAAGTAACAGGGAAACAGGAGACGTAATGCAAGAGAAAATGTCGTTTGTAATTGGGTTGGAGGAGAGCAGAGAGAAGACAGTATGAAGCTACGAGATGCCTCAACTTCCAGTTCATACTGACTCCAACACTGCTCTGCAGTTCTAAACTTTTGTGCATTTCAAAGTGCTTTTATATCTTCTTCTTTCTTTTCTGAATGACAAGAGACAATGCAACAACAATGCCGGCAAAGCTGATACCTGGACCTAGTCCTGTTTCTAGTGACTACCCACATAAGCAAGTTCCCTTAACCAAATTGAATCTGCTCATGAGTAAAATGGGCTTCTTTTCATGGGCTCATACCAGAGATCTTTTTTTATTCTGTCTCCGCTTATTTTAGCACAGTGTCAGGCACTAGCAGACACTTCAATAGATCCTACCGTCCTTCCAGAAGACTTTATAACCTATATACTTCCGTGGGAAAATCACTAACTTCATTAGGCCTCGATTTCCCTACCTGTAAAACCACAGTGATGCCTTACAGGGTTGTTTGCAGATTAAAGTGCTTTGTAAACCTCAGAGTACAATGTAAAATGTAAACGGTAATTGCTTTTAGGCTTGGCAAATAACAGCGACTCCCATTTTACCCCTAAAGGAACTGCAGACAGCAAGAGTTTAAATGATTAGCACCTACTAAGGTCGGGTAAGGAACCCAACGCCCACCCTAACCTCTTCCACCACCCATACAGCTTGCTCAGATCTCCACGTACCCTCCAAAAGTTCCAGGCCTTCCCACACCACCTTAGTCTCCTATGTTCAGGTAAGACAGAAGGAGGCTGCAAAGGAAAGCGGGGCAAGGGGCAGCATGAAATGACTCGCCCAAGGTCAAACGTCGGAGCGGACAGGAAAGCCTGGCTTGCCCGCAACGGAGGCCGCGTCCCCCGGGCATCCTCCTACGGCCCCCTGAGCAACGACGAGCTGCCCGTCCTGGGCCTCGGGGAGCAGCGCGGGGCCGCGCCCGGCTCCAGCTTGGCGGGCACCCCGGCCTGCCCGCTTACCCCGCCGCGCCCCGCACCTGCCCGCGGACGGCCGGGCCCACCCCCACGCTCGGCCCCGCGCCCAGGGCCCCACCCCCGCGCCGGGACCCCCGCGCAGGACCCCGGAAGGCTGAGTTTCCCACGCGGCGGCGCCCGGCCCGCGCTCCCTGCCACGTCTGCAGCCTCACGCACTACGGCATTCCGCACCCAGGCCCCAGCCGCCGCCGCCGCCGCCAGGCCCGCGCCGCCGGCCGCCCAGCCCAGCGTCCCCCGGCAGCCAGCTCCTCCTCGCCCGGACCGCGAGCCCGAGACGGCCGCCGACTTCCTCCGCGAGCTCCGCCCCGCCGTAGGCCCGGGAAGCGCCCGCCGCCGGAACGGACGGACGGACGGCGCAGCCAGTCGGGACCTACGACCGGAGGGGGCGTGCTGACGGACGGCCCCCGCGACCAATCGGAACGCACTATGGGAGGGGGCGCGGCCACTTCTACCGAGCCACGCCCCATCTGCGCTTCCGTTCGAGCCGAGGTGGCGAGAGAAAGTTTCCCAGAGTTCCTCCGAGCTGCCCGGGCGCCCGCGGGGCTGCGGCGGCCGAGGGGCGGGGACGGGGCGGCCGCGGGCCGGGTGACGGCGGGTACTGGGTGGCGGGTGACCGGGTGAGAGGGGCGGAGACGGCGCGACTGCGAACCGGGTGAGGGGGTGACCAGGTGAGGGGGGGAAGACTGGCCGGCCGCGGGCCAGGCGAGGGAGGACTCAGGGACGGGGCGGGCACGGGGCGGCCGCGGGTCGGGTGAGAGAGAGAACTGGGTGAGGGGCGGGCACGGGCACGCTGGGCGGCCTCCAGCCACCCCTTCCCGGGCGTAACGCGGACCCAGGCCCGGCGCGCCCCTTCCAGGCCCCTCCGGCCCACTTCAGGGCCGGGCGGTGGAACAGCGCGCCCCCCGTGTTGTTTTCAGCCCCGAACCACGCCAGTGCCCTGCCCTGCTCCCGGAGCCGTGGTCTCCGCGTAGACGGCCCAGCGCCCCTGGGAAGGCGCCCCTGCGGCGCGCTCGCCCCCGACTGCCCCGTTCCCTGAGGAGTCCCCTCCCCACGCTGGGGCCCGGGCGCCCGGGGAAGGGTCACGTGCGGGAAGCGGAAGCCGGGCTCGCTCTGGGCTTCTCCCAGCCGGACCGCCCGGGTCCCTCCCACCCGCTGCCAGCCTGGCCACGTTGATGGCCCCGCCCGGGGACCCGCGGCGCCTCTGCAGGCTGGTGCAGGAGGGCCGGCTGCGCGCCCTGCAGGAGGAGCTGCAGGCGGCCGGTGGCTGCCCGGAGATGGCCGGGGACACCCTGCTGCACTGCGCCGCCCGCCACGGGCGCCGGGACATCCTGGCCTATCTGGCCGAGGCCTGGGGCATGGACGTGGAGGCTGCCAACCGAGACTACAAGCGGCCTCTGCATGAAGCTGCCTCCATGGGCCACCAGGACTGCGTGCGCTACCTGCTGGGCCGAGGGGCGGTTGTCGACTGCCTGAAGAAGGCCGACTGGTAGGTGGCGGGGTCCAGAAAGACACCTGGCCTCCCCACTCCCTGCAGAATCGTAGGTACAATATTTCTGTGTACTTTGTCCGTCCCCTTGGACACCATAGCTTTTCTCAGCAACTAGTTCTCGCCCCAGGCCTGCTCCGTGGCAGAGTCGTCCTACCTTCCCCTACTGTAGCGCGGATAATCTCCGTTGTACTTTGTTTCTGCTCTTGTGGGTTAACTGGTCCAGGTAGTTACTTCCCTTTGTGTAGAATATAATCAACGCATTGTGTGTACTACATATAGCCCTGGGATGCAACGTTCTGGGGACTTTTACTAGTGTACCAGTTGTATTGTTTTAATTGGCATTGCTGCAATCAATATCCTTACTCAGATTTCATCAGTTATGCGTTTGTGTGTGTAGAGCACTACGAGATTTTATCACCCAGGTGTAGCCTTGCATAGCCACCACCACAATCAAGATGCTTTACTGGGCCATCACAGGAACCAGGTACATTTTGTTTTTTAGATTAACATTGTTTTTATTTTTTTATTTTTTTAGAGACAGGGTCTTGCTCTATCTCCTAAGCTGAAGTGCCGTAGTGAATCATAGCTCACTGCAGCCTCGAACTCCTGGGCTTAGGTGATCCTCCGCCTCAGCTTCCTAAGTAGCTAGGACTACAGGTGTGCACCACCACGCCTGGCTAATTTTTATTTTTTTTCGGGATGGGATCTTGGTATGTTGCCCAGGCTGGTCTCCATCTTCTGGCCTCAATTCATCCTACTGCCTAAGCCTCCCAAAGTGCTAGGATTATAGATGTGAGCCCTAGCCTTGGCATTGTTTTTAGTACTCACTGTGTCGGGTTCCTTAGAGGTTGTGAACCTTTTAAGGTTCAGGAACATACCGAAGTACATCTTCCCCACTTGGTCGGGGATATAGACCTAGTAGTTTTGAGAGTTGTCTGTGGTTTTTATTATCTGTGCTCCAGTTCACTGCTATCTGTGAAGTGGTTCATAAGCAGCTTGGCCTCCCAGCAACCCCCTTTGTGGAGGTGCACATTCATCACAATCATTTTCCTGTTGTTATTTCTCCCAGGGTCCTCACAGCAGGCACAGAAGTGGCCAGTCAAAGCTCCGGCTTCCCAGACCCCTGAATCCTCTAGGTTTTCCATCTGTGCCAAAGATACGTGTTTTCAGAAGACCTGGCCCCTCACTTTTCATGTCCCAGCTGCTTCCATCTGACAGCTTGTCCTGGTTGGCCTTAGGACTCCTCTGATGATGGCCTGCACAAGGAAGAATCTCGAGGTGATCCAGGACCTTGTGGAACATGGCGCCAGTCCTCTCCTGAAGAACAAAGATGGCTGGAACAGTTTCCACATTGCCAGTCGAGAGGGTGACCCTCTGATCCTCCAGTATTTGCTCACTGTTTGCCCGGATGCCTGGAAGACAGAGAGCAAAATTAGAAGAACTCCTCTGCACACCGCAGGTACAAACTACAGCTCTGCTGGCATGCAGGTACACATGTGCAGCCTGCTTCACCCAGCACTGCCGAAACCTCTTCTTGTTCAAGTCACCCGCAGGGGAGCAGAGGTCAGGGAAATAAGAGCATTTTGGGGCCTTTTACCGTAGTTGTTTTCTGAAGCTAATGTAACTTGGCTACCATGCTCTTCTGGTATTAGTTCACTTTTCATGTCTATCTGTCTTATCCACCCTAGTTAGTTAACTTGTAAGCTGGGTCTGTTCCTTATAAAGTTCCTTGGGCAAGGAAATTAGTCTCTCTGATTGGCAAAATAATGGTGGTGATGATGCCCATGTCACAGCGTTATTTTGGGGTTTAAAGAGCATGATACATGTAAATCCCTCAGATGATGCTTGGCACATAGTAAGCACAAAGTAACTGGTTGCTGCTATTTACTTTATCATTTCCACATTGTCATTACTAGAGGCAGGAGGAAAAGAGACTATATTTTCTCATGTCCTTAGTAAGGCCTACTGCAGTGCTATACATTTAAATAGATAGTTATTAAATACCTGGGCTCAATTGTATTTGACTTACGTAGGGATAATGTCAAATATAAATTTGGGGTACAGTTTTCATTATTTGGAGTAGTCATCCTTAACTCTGAATTATCTATTTATAGATTATTTTAAATTAGTAAAAAATAAAATTGCTGTGATGTCAGAAGTGGATATTAAGGAGCCCAAGAATCCAGATCAAGAAATTTAGAAAATAATTTTTAGCCTTCTAGGTAACACACTGAATTAGGATACGGGGCTTTTAGTTTCTATAAAAATCAAGACCTGTTATATCATGTAGTCTAGGAAATATGCATGCAATCATTCTCTGGCCATAGTTGGCAGTTAAGGACGAAGGAAACCTTTTTAAAACTTAGCAAGTTAGTAGAAAAACTTTTCTCCAGCTTGTGAATTATTTGACCAGCTTCCTGGAGAAACAATTAGCACCCTATCATTCACCCAAAATAGTGGAGGACAGATAGTCAAAATCTTTGTTATTGAATATAGTTACTTTTAGTAGGAGAATTAAATTAGCAGCACACCTTGCTGCTAATTCACACATAGGTTGAGTGGACTCACTTCCACTATAGCTTTCAGCACATCGTTATCCACCCTGGTCTCAGGTCACCCACATGGCTCATTTCCAAGATTAAAATCACCAGAACAGAACATCTCAAATCATCAACATGCTATGTGTTCATTAGCCACATCCTGCCCAAACACTTTGTTGATATTTTGAGCTATCTGCGCTGCATTGGTTCTATAACAGAACTCATATTAAAAAATAACTCGAATTCTTGACTTATGCATAGTTTCTCAAAAAAAAAATTTGAAAGATAATCACACGCCAAACTGTGCATTTGCAAGTCTGAAGATGTAGCTTCACAATAAACATTTTCTAAATTTCTTGATCTGTGCACCAAAAAGCTCTAACTCTCAACTCTCTTCTCCTAGCAATGCACGGCCACTTAGAGGCAGTAAAGGTGCTTCTTAAGAGGTAAGAACGATACAACAAATTGGGGGAAATATTTGATATTTATGACAATTACTACCTCATAATTATGATAATTGAGTTAATACCAGTGCTAGGTAAAGAGCTCAGACACACTGTTAAGAAAGAAACTACAACCTGAGCAAGAGTGAGACCCTGTTTCTACTAAAAATAGAAAGAAATTAGCTGGACAACTAAGAACGTATAGAAAAAATTAGCTGGGCATGGTGGCACATGCCTGTAGTCCCACCTACTCGGGAGGCTGAGGCAGAAGGAGTGCTTAAGCCCAGGAGTTTGAGGTTGCTGTGAGCTAGGCCAACACCACGACACTCTAGCCCTGGCAACAGAGCGAGACTGTCTCTAAAAAAAAAAAAAAACTAAACTGTCAAAAGAAAAATGAGGCCAGACATAGTAGTTCATGCCTGTAATCCTCCACTTTGGGAGGCCGAGGCAGGAGGATTGCTTGAGGCCAGGAGTTTGAGACCAGCCTGGGCAATGTAGCAAGACCCCATCTCTAAAAAATTTAAAAATTTAGCCAGGTATGGCATGGTGGCACACACCTATAGTCCTATGTATTTGGAAGGCTGAGGAAGGAGGATTACTTAAGCCCAGGGGTTCAAGGTTGCAGTGAGCTATGATTGTGCCACTGCACTCCAGCCTGGGCACAGAGTAAGACCCTGTGTCTTAAAAAAATATATACACACATACACACAGATACATAGATAAATAAAACAAAAATAGCTAACCAAATGCATGGGAAAAAGATGTTTTTGATGGCAAAATTATCCATTTCTCTATTTATTCAACAAATATTTATACATTCAGTGTCTCACATAAACTTACCCCTGCCACTTATACAGGGGCTACAACAGAAATGACGGCAGATGTGGTTGCTGCCCTCCTGGAACTCACAGACTGGCAGGGAAGACAGGTTGTGAACAAGTCCTGTTACTCTGATGAGCATTACGGGAATTGCAGGATTCCTACAAAGTACTTAACAGCAAGACCCAACTTGGCCTAGGAGTAAAGAATCTCAGCGCCAGCCATTTTTCATCTGTGACCTGAAGAAAAGATAGAAATTAGCAGAGAGTGAAAGGCAAGGGAGCATTCCAGACAGAGGTAACGGCATCTGTGGATGTTCTGAGCCAGGGAAAGGCGTAGTACATGTTGAGACACTGAAAGACGTCTAGAACGTGCTGAAGCCTGAACAGTGCAAGGGAGGACAGACACTGTCAACCATGTCAAGGATTTCAGATTTTATTCTAAGTATTTAAGAAGTTGCGGAAGCCAGGCACAGTGATATGCACCTATAGCCCCAGCTACCTGGCAGACCAGGGCAGAAGGATCACTTGAGCCCAGAAGTTCTCGGCCAGCCTGGGCAACATAGCAAGACCCTATCTCTAAATAACAATTGAGGGGGGGACAAAGAATCCACTGAAGGGTTTTAAGCAGAGGGATCATAAGAAATTTGCAGTTTTCAAAGATCCTCAATCCTGTGGTTGCAAAATAGAGAGTGGGTTGGCAGGAGGCTGGAGGGTGCTGCATGAAACGGGGAGAGAGATAATGGTGGCTCAACTAGGGAAATGACTGCAGGGAGGAAGAGAAAGATTGGGGAGGTTTAAGGAGCAGAGTCCACAGGACCAGGTGACTAAGCCTCACCCAGGCGATAAAGGGGCTGGGGGAGTCAGGATGTCTTGCAGGTGTCTAGCACCTGGGTGGCAGGGCTGGTGCCACTCACTGAGGTGTCTAACAGTGGAGGAGCAGGTTTTGCGGGAGAAGACGATCATGTCACTTCTGAACACACTGAGTTTCATGTGCCCGTGGGATATCCAAGCAAAGGCGGCAAGCAGCCAGGCAGACGCAGGTGGGCCGAGGGACAAATGTGGGACCATCACCTTGGAGATGGTGATTGAAGCCAGAAGAGTGGACAGGGTTGCCTGAGGAGACAACATGCCAGAAGAGAAGAGCACTTAGCACTATGCCCTGACAGCGTTGCCATGTGCAGGGCTTGCCTGCCACAAATGGGAACATGCTTGGTTGCCTGCAGATTTATAGATACTCTTTCCTTCATTCATTCAAGAAATGTTTTTCAAGCACTTCCTGTGTGTTAGGTTCTGGGTGATAAACAGTCCTTTCTGTAATGGAGCCTATAGGCTGGTGTGAGAGACAAGTAAATACCATGTAATTACAAACTGGCAATGCTACAGAGGAAAAGTACGAGATGCTGTGAGAGCAAAGGTCCTCGTGTAGATGGGGGGATGAGGAAAGCCTCTGGGGAGGTCCCATCTACGGTGCAAGTGAGAGTGAGCTGGAGAAGAGTGGGCGGTGCTGCTCCTGCAGAGGCGGGAAAGGGCTCCGCACCCAGTGCCCAGGGAAGAGCAAGGCCAGCCCAGGCAGGAGACCTAGAGAGGGAAGCAGGTGCCATGTTATTCTGGCCCTTGGAGGTCATGCTGATACTGGGGGTTTTGTCCTTTGTGCAGGGTAGGGGGCAGTTTTAAGGCTTTTTCCACTTGGAGTGTGGCAAGAGGACAGTGGTTGCTGTGGAGAACAGCTCAGCAAGGCAGGAGTTGAGGCAAGACGCAGGTGGGGAGGCCATTGCCAATTGACTCGGTCTTAAGGGGTAAAAGTGGAGTGGAAAGAAGGAGATAGAGGTCTTAAATATTTTGACTGTAGAATTGAGAGGTGGGGGATCAGTTGGGTATGAAGAATAAGGGGAAGGTGGTGGCAAGGCTGACTTCAAGGCTTCTGGCATGATAAGCTGGTGAGAGGAAGGTGCCGTCAAACGGGATGGAGAAAGTTAAAGGAGCAGCAGGTTTGCCGGGGAAGATCATTGTGCTCTGTGAGCACTCCAGACTGTCCCAGGTCATTTGTCGGCATACAGTCTACTTGCAGGTCATCAAGTGTCACCTATCGCTTGGGTTTGAGGTGGTGAATTTTCTCAGCTCTCTTACTTGGGGTTTTGGCTCTAGGTGCCAATATGATCCTGACTGCAAAGACAACTGTGGCGTTACCCCCTTTATGGACGCGATTCAGTGTGGTCACATCGACGTGGCCAGGCTGCTCATGGAAAAACACAAGGTATAAATGGTTTTGTTTGATTCCTTTGGCTCTTCCTACACATTTTAGATGATAGGATAAGCAGAGTACATTGTTATTTAGATGGTGGGTTCAGATCCCAGTTCTGCCGACCTCCCCCGTGACCTCTTTAAACATCCGTGTTCCAATCTGTAAAACACGGACAAATTTAATTTTAGAAGGTTCCCACCAGAATTAAATAATGCTCATAAAGCAGTTAGCAAAATAAGTATTGAATAAACAGTAGCCATTTGGTAGCAGTAACAACAAACTATCTCTGCTGGCTGCTTTTGGCACTATAGCCTGGAGCGCTGAATCTTAACCATTTTTTTGGTTAGAGAATCCTTTGAGAAGCAGACAAAAGCTACCTCCAAGTTTTGCCTAAATATCAATAGGTGCCCAGACCCAGGTTTCTCTGCTTCTCGACTTCTTTGCTCCTCTCTCCTCTGTCCATCAGGTTTGCCTTTCAGCCGAGGACAGGCTGGGCGCCCAGGCTCTGCACAGGGCAGCAGTCACAGGGCAGGATGAAGCCATCCGATTCTTGGTCTCTGAACTCGGTGTGGATGTAGATGTGAGAGCAGCATCAACCCACCTCACAGCGCTTCATTACGCAGCGAAGGTTTGTTTTCCTCATGACAGCATCCCTACTCCACTGATGGATACCTCCATAGCCCTGGGTTCTTTGGATCTGTTTCTGTGGAAGAAATTGCCCATGATGTACTCCTGAAATATTCATGATTCTGAAGTCCTTTATCTCTTTAAATAGAAACCTGACATTATTTTGTTTCTAGGCAAAAACTGAAAAAAAAAAGCCTTTCACTCCATACAATGCCTGGGCTTTATGCCTCCTCTCCCCCCAGTTTTTTGTTTTCATGAATAATGCTATTTGAAGCCATAAATATCTATCGTATGAAATTCCTAGCTCTCTCTTTAATACTGGATTTCAGAAGTTAATATCTTTTTAACTGGGGCTAAGGAATTGCATTTACCAGGCTCTCTACTGTATAAAATATTGAAGACAAGTAAAAATTTTTCACTAGAAAAGTCACCATTTTAAATGTTGGAGTCTTTTGTGTATTATCTTTAACATTTTTATGAGAGATTATTATCTATTCTAGTTTATCTTTGCCCTAAAAATTTTAGCAAAGAGTATATTTGCTTGGGAAGTTTTGGAATTATGGATTCTGTATGAATTACAAGATTTATACTACTTACACTAATGGAAACCCAAATCATTGGGTCAATAATTTTGCCCACAGAGTCAATCATCTATATGCTAATCATTAAATGTCACCAGAATATGTAGTGACATACTAGAATTTGAGAGTGACATGATGTCTTCCTTTAGATAGGAAAATTCAGTTTTAACACTTGACTATTTTAGAAAAAGCACCCAATATGCATTAGAGTTTGTGTTTAAGGGTTTCCTTTTGTCTTCATCCCAGTGATAATGAATTTATTTCAACACTCAGGAAGGACATACAAGCACAATTCAAACTCTCTTGTCCTTGGGTGCTGACATCAGCTCTAAAGATGAAAGAAATCGATCGGGTATGACTGATCTCTACATATGCCTTGAAAATAATAAATTGAATTTAAATAATACATATGCTTTTATACTTACAACATTGGTTTTAATATTATTCTTCTAATAGCTCAGCAACTTTTCCTTAAAATAGCTTTTGCTCTGTTTGCAAAGCCATAGAGCTGTTGTTGTTACCATGACAGTGGTGTTGACTGCTACTCATTATTGCTTTTATAGCTACTGTTGTTGTTATTTTAAACCATAACAATGTTTGTGTCATAAAAGCACTTGCTAATCCATTATCACACCTGCTATCCAGGTATTATATAGATTTTTCACAGGTCATCTGTCTTTGGGGTATATTTAGAAACTATGTTCACTATAATTGTTTAAATTGAGGGATCAGAAGTATATTCTTGGCCGGGCGCGGTGGCTCACGCCTGTAATCCTAGCACTCTGGGAGGCCAAGGCAGGTGGATCACTCGAGGTCAGGAGTTCAAGACCAGCCTGAGCAAGAGCGAGACCCCATCTCTACTAAAAATAGAAAGAAATTATCTGGCCAACTAAAATATATATAGAAAAAATTAGCCGGGCATGGTGGCGCATGCCTGTAGTAGTCCCAGCTACTCAGGAGGCTGAGGCAGGAGGATTGCTTGAGCCCAGGAGTTTGAGGTTGCTATGAGCTAGGCTGACGCCACAGCACTCACTCTAGCCCGGGCAACAAAGTGAGACTCTGTCTCAAAAAAAAAAAAAAAAAAGTATATTCTCAGAGCTAATTCTTTAGGCTTGGACTTCAGAATAAACCCTTAGGAGGGTTAACCATCTTGCAAGGGTTCAGTAGGATCTTTAACATGTTTCAAAGACTGGCAGATAACTAACTGCTGACTCTGGGTCTGGAAAGGGCAGCCACCAAGCCCAGGAGGGGACGCAGACTCTCCCAAGGCAGGGTAGCAGACCAGCGATGCTCTCGGACTCTCGGTGATGATTTCTACACCCAGAATGCGAAGCTTGGTCAACAGTTTTTCTTTTTGTCACTTCATTCTTATTCATGGTGATATTTTTACTTACAAAATGAATTCAACAAAACTTTGAGAAAGTTTTCTGTACCATTTAAAATGTGTTTCTGTGGCACTGAGGAGTGAGTATAAGGACGTCACCTGTTTCTCATTAACTTGCTCTGTTGCTTTAGACAGTTTCTTAAATCCTCCCTAATAGTATTGTTATCTTTAATACTATTTTCAACCCAATCAGGTTAAAAAGAAATATTTTGACCCAGTATTAGCAAAGTCATAGGGATGGATTATGAGAGTATAAAATCTGTATAATTGAATCAATATTGCTACTGGGCACAGTCGACTCCCGAGGTCAGTATTGCTCCAGGGATCACGCACTGAGTCTGTGTGGTTTTTGTCACCCTCAGCCCTGCATCTGGCCTGTGCGGGTCAGCACGTGGCCTGTGCCGAGTTTCTCCTGCAGTCAGGCCTGAAGGATTCCGAAGACTTGACGGGTAGCCTGGCTCAGCAGCTCATAGGGGGAACAGCTCCAGCCACAACGCGATGACACATGGACGTTTCTGAAAGGAGGCAGTAAAGTACAGGGTAATTTGTGTCCCACTTCTTAAATCATGCACAGATTCAGTGAAACCAGTCGGTAGCCACTTTCCATCTCCTCCTCCCTCCTGCCCTCCTCCTGCACAGCCTCCCCCTGCTGAGGATTCCCTGATGCTCAGGAAGCTGGGTTCCTTGCCCCCAACCAGCACCCTGTGGAGTCCTGAGCACAGTCATAATCTTTCCATAGTCCATATCTCACTTTTTATACTCCTAAAGTGGAATTAGATGTTTATGAGATCAGTCTCTGGAATCCTTAGATGCATGAATATAATATAGTCTATATACTTTTATAAATATATGAAATGTTTTATAATATTATATGGTAAAGCAATGATAATATTAAAAATGTAACATAAATTGCTATTAGTTTGAGCCATAAAACATAATTGGCCTGTTTATTTTCTTCCTTCATGGCTTCTACTTGGTCATTACAGCGGACCAACTTTTGGTTCATAGCCAGGAAGGAAATGCTTATAATCTGTTTACACAGACATTTACAGGGATTAGTGAAAATTTTTATATATTCTAAGCATTGCTAGTTAAGCTATAAAGTTTTAATCTTGAGGGTTTTTGTTTTAGCAGATAAGTTCTGTATTGGCACCCTTTCATTCTTACGTATTAAATGTAACTAAGCTATTTCCAAAACTTTTCTCTCAGCCTGAGTTAAAGAATGGAGTTTTTGTTCTCAAAACCTACAGGTTACATTTCCTGCCCTGTCCCATTCACCCACCAAAGCCTCTGACTATTAAGGAATGAAGCACTCAACATTACAACTTTAAAAAATATTGTAGCCTCTTAAACAGATCAATGATAGGATGAGTCCTCAAGCATTTGGACTATTTTTTCCTGGCTTTTTTCCTTTTCTTTCTTTTTCTTTTTTGATCATTTTCTCTGAATTGCTAAGAGTAATTATTAATCCAAATCTGTCTTTTGAAACATTGCATGCATCAATCACAAGCAAGATTTAATCTCCTTGTTCATTGTGACCCAGCAAGTACTTGCTACACACCCACCTTATTCTCAGCGTTGTGCTCAGCCTGGTAAGGAGCAAGAATTTCCAGTTCCTCTTAATTATTCCCAGACGCTGGCAGATTCCTATCCCTAACCACCAAATAAAGGTTCTGATAGAAACACCCTCACACACTCTCTCTGTCTGCACTGATTTGAAATTCGGTTATCATTTTCCTGTTGCTTCAGAGATACCTTTGCATCGATGCCCTTGGGTCTGAGGCTGATCTGTTGTGTGGATATTTCATATGTGCCCGTGGGGCCTTCTCCCCCCTCAGCACACACAGATAGCGGCTTATTTGCAGCCGCTACATGCGCGGTCAGTTCCCATTCGTAGCTTCGCTTGAAAATAGCTATGATCTATCATATATTACAAAAAAAATTAACTTATACAAGAAATTATTTACAAAACAAAATGGAAAAAGAATTACAATATGGAAAAGAAATGGCAAAACTCAGGCTAAAGAAATGGGAGCACAGGAGTGGGAAGAGGAAGGGCAGGCGCTGAGTTTAACTTAAGCTGGGGCGTTGCTGGAACTTACCAGCAGATGGCAGACCAGAGAAATGTCCCTTTGATTCTCCCAGATTTGTTTTTAAAGCTTATTATAAAATGTAGAAAATATAGAAAGTAATAAAAGAGAAAACAAAAGTAACCTACAGTTCTACCACCCAGAGAGAACTACTCTTATTTCCTTCTGTCTTTTTAAATGCATGTAGTTGAAATGATGCTGTAGATGCAATTTTTTCCCTGACTTTATATTACAGGCAAATCCTAATGCCCTTAAAAACTTTGTAAACTTTGTTTTTAATGGCTGGCTGATGCTCCACCATATTAGTGTCCATACTGATTCTTTTATGTTGCCATTTTGGTTTTCTTTTTAAGATGTAGACAGGATCATCAGTCAACTTTGACTGGAAGCAAGGGTGACAGGTTAGGGATTTAAAAAAAGGCTATTGGATTTGATCGCCAGAAGTTCAGGGCTAAGCAAGCAGAAGACAGCAGGGCCTTGAGCAAGCCTGTGCTCCTGTGGATGTGTTGTGTGGTGAAGGAAAGGACAGAGAGAAGGTAGTTTGACAGGAGAGTGGGTGTTTTCAGAGAGGGTAAGATATCATGGCTTGTTTACAGACAGCAGGAAGGATCCATGGTGGGGAGGGAGCAGCAGTGAGGGCTCCCTGTAGGGCCAGGCCCTTCCAGGGGTCTGGGAAATGGAGTCAGAAGCCCTCGGGGAGGCTCAGCCCCGCATGAGGAAGGAGTGTGTCCCTCTGAGAGGCTTTAAGAAAGGAAGCAAGGCTGCGTGAAGATAGGGGGAAAGTCTGAGGCAGAGCCCACATTCATGCCTTGCTGAGTGTCAGTACCTTGAGGGGGCTGGGGGTCATGGAATATGTGTCTTAAATTCCCTACAATAATGAATAGTGTGGATTTGACAATCTTTACACTTTTTAAAATTGCATTCTTGGCCGGGTGCAGTGGCTCACCCCTGTAATCCTAGCACTCTGGGAGGCTGAGGAGGGAGGATCGCTTGAGCTCAGGAGTTCCAGACCAGCCTGAGCAAGAGCAAGACCCCATCTCTACTAAAAACAGAAAAATTAGCCAGGCCTCGTGGCGCATGTGGACAACCACATGCCAAGCAGGGGCCAGCCCTCACTGCTACCTTGTTTCTTTTGTCAATAAAAGTCACATCCCTCTCTCTAATTGGCAGAATGCAATTTTATTTGTTTATTTATTTTTGAGACAGAGTCTCGCTCTGTTGCCCGGGGTAGAGTGCAGTGGCATCATTGTAGTTCACAGCAACCTCAAACTCCTGGGCTCAAGCGATCCTCCTGCCTCAGCTTCCCAAGTAGCTGAGACTACAGGTGCACACCATCACACTCGGCCAATTTTTTTCTATTAGTAGAGATGGGGTCTCATTCTTGCTCAGGCTGGTCTGGAACTCCTGAGCTTAAGCAATCGTCCCGCCTCAGCCTCCCAGAGTGCTAGGATTATAGGCGTGAGCCTCTGGGCCAGGCTCTTGCAACATTTTTAGCTTAACAGTGGATCTTAGAAATTGTTTCTCATTAGTTCTTATAGGTCTACCTCATTGTTTTTAACATTGCAAAGTATTATGTTCTTTCTAACATCCCATCCTTCCAATGCACTATAATTTATCTAAGCTGATTCCAATTTATGGCCATTTTAGGATGCTTCTAGGGTTTTTAAAGTTATTGATGTAAACAGTGGTGCAGTAAGCGTGTATCTTTGTGTCCTCCTGTGATGAGAAGATAAACTCCTAGAAGCAGATTAAAGGATCTGTGCATTTTTTTACGTTACTGTCTTGGTTACAGTGCAGGTAGCAGAGAACAGCATGCATTCCAGCTAGCTTAAGTAGGAGATTTGTTATAGGATACTGGTAGGCAGAATTGTTTGGAAGGCTCAAGAGCAGATCTCGTTTGAACCTCCAGAGATGACTTCAAGAGCAATACTGCAGACCTGGGCCTCAAAAAGAACTGCCTTTTCATTGGGGAAAAATCCTTGCCAGCCTGGGAAGCCAAAACAATCAGGAAGATTCCACTTTCATGACAGCCTTTGCCAGTGGAAGAGGCAGAATTCCGGCTTCTGCTTCTGCTTTGCAAAACTCAAGAAGAATCCAACTCACATCCAGAAATCTAGCTCTGAGGGTGCCTGGGAAATGCAGCTGGAAACTTCCCTACTTCTGCAGTGCGGGAATCACAGGAGGAGGTTGGAATGGATCTTGAATGCCACAGACGTCACCACATTGGCTGTTGCCAGGATTCCTTCCCAGGCCTGTGTGTGTGAAAGTGTGGGATTCCTCCACGCCATCACCAAAACTGCGTGTTGCCACACTTCTAATGTCCGCTAACTTGATATAATACCTCATTGTCTCAGTTTGGCATTTCTTTAATTATGAATCAAATCGAAGATTTCTAAGTTTGTTTATTGGTCATTATATTTCTTTTTCCTATTTTTATCTGTACCGGTTAGCTGTAACTAAGTGACAAACCACCCCAGAACTCAGTGGCTTCAAACAGAAGCCTGTGGGTCACCTGGGTGATTTTCCTGCTCTGGGCTGAACACAGGTGCTCAGCTCGTTCACTCCTGCGTCTGCCATCAACTGGTGGGTCTCTAGAGCTGGCTGGTGTAGGATGGCCTTGGCTGGACAGGGCTGGCTCCGCCCCAGTGATCTCTCTTCCTCCATCGGGCTAGCCAGACTCATTTTCATGACAGTGGCAGAGATTCAAGAGAGGAGAGAGCTGGGCACGATGGCTCACACCGGTAATTCCAGCATTTTAGGAGGTTGAAGCGGGAGGATTACTTAAGGCCAGGAGTTCTAGACCAACTGGGCAACAAACTGAAACCTCGAGACCTCATCTCTACAATAAAAAATAAAAAAAATTAGGTTGGGCAAGGTGGCTCACACCTGTAATCCTAGAACTCTGGGAGGCCAAGCTCAGGAGGACTGCCTGAGCTCAGGAGTTCAAGAGCAGCCTGAACAAAAGTGAGACCCCCGTCTCTACTTAAAATAGAGAAAACTAGCCAGGTGTGGTGGTGCGCACCTAGTCCCAGCTACTGGGGTGGCTGAGGCAGGAGAATTGCTTGAGTCCAGGAGTTTGAGGTTGCTGTGAGCTAGGCTGATGCCACGGCACTGTAGCCTGGCTGACAGAGTGAGACTCTGTCTCAAAAACAAAGCAAAAAAAGATTATCCAGGCATGGTGGTGCACCTGTATTCCCAGGTACTTGGGAGGCTGAGACAGGAGGATCTCTTGAGCCCAAGAACTTGAGGTTGCAGTGAGCTATGATGATGCCACTGCACTCTGGCCTTGGCGACAGACCCAGACCCTGTATCAAAAAAGAGCAGAGGAGAGACTCCAGTGCTTTTTCTAATCTCTGCTCTGTGTAGATGCTTCCATCCCATTTGCCCAAGCAAGTCACATGGCCATGCCCAGAATCAGTGTGCGTGGGGAGGGGGTACCCAGAGGCCTGGACACAGGCCATTGATTGAGGCCATTAATCAAACCAACTCTTGCATTATCTTTTGACCATTGTTCTGTTGATTTGTAAGAGTCCTTTTTTATATTGAGTTAATTAGCTCTAAACATAATTTCACATAGTGATGGTAAAATTTTTGGTATACATTTATAAGTGGAAAAAAACAGACAACAGTATAGCAGAAATTCCCTCTATTTATCCTTTTTTAAAAACTCTTGAATAGATATGGACATACACCAAGGC
Source organism: Lemur catta (assembly GCF_020740605.2). Classification (NCBI taxonomy): domain Eukaryota; kingdom Metazoa; phylum Chordata; class Mammalia; order Primates; family Lemuridae; genus Lemur; species Lemur catta. Next base: position 46,369,589 of record NC_059145.1, read on the forward strand.
TAACTAAAATGATGGGAGTTGAATGGCACAGATTCCTTGGATGTGGTAGGGTATTTCTATTTTGATTATAATGTGTGTTAACTTTAAAGCAACTCTGAGTTCTAGAGATTTCATCTGTGCCAGCCAACCATACACATATTATTTTTCCCAATTTTACTGAAAATCCGCAATCAACTAAGATGGAAATGAGTATAAAAGACCTAGGAACAAAGTCCAACTTGTGGATCATCCTGCCTCTTAGGTACACAGCTCTGGATCTAGTGTATCCTTCCCTCTCTTCCAGCTGATACAGACTTAGATAATTCAGTTTTGCAATTTAATATTAGATTAAGGCTGGGCTCAGTGGCTCACACCTATAATCCCAGCACTTTGGGAGGCCGAAGCAGGAGGATCACTTGAGGCCAGGAATTGAAGGTTACAGTGAGCTATGATTGCACCACTGCACTCCAGCCTAGGTTGACAAAGCAAGAGCCTGTCTTTAAAAAATAAAAATGTTAGATTGAAACAAAAATCAGTAAGAGAATTCTGCAGGTAAAGAAGAACATACTCCAAAAAGCAAAAGAAAATATATTTTCTCAAAATCCCCCACTTCCCTGACCTTATATACATGCAAACATGCCCACACAGACACGGGGAGGAAGGATCAATACAAATATTTCACACATAATTATTCCTTCTCTGAGCTTCTATAGCACTCTGTTCATAGCCCCTTTGTGGCCCACGGTATCTAGGCTATAAATTCTGCTGCTGTGACTAAGGCCCAAAACAACAGTAGCATAAACCAGAGTGTGTTTTCTCTTCCGCATGAGAGTCTGGGCGCACCCAGCACAGGTTGGTTGGGCACACCCTGGGTGCCGGGCTGGGCTCCTGCTGGTGGTTCTGCATCTGAGTGTGTCGCTCTCTCCTGCCCGTTCCAAGACCTCCCGGCCTACGGAGGGAGACGGGCACAGGGGAGGTTGTGCTCTCCGCCTTTTTAGGTGTTTATGGTTATTTAGAAACAGGGTCTCTGTTGTCTGGCGGCTTCAGTGACTCACGTGGCTTCTCCCCAGGGTCTCTGCATGTGGGCTGGTGTGAGCTGAGAGAGCATGAGTGCCAGGCAAGGCCTAGCTTTGAAAGCCACACAGCGTCACCTCCCCACATCCTTTTGTCAAGGCAGCCCAAACTGTCTCCCCCAAGTTCAAGGGGAGGGAGATAGAGATGGAGCGTTGTGACAACATTCTGGAAGAACATGGGAACCAGAAATAGTATGAGAACACATTTTGCCACGTTTCTGTTGCCTGAATTACTGAGATGGCCTCCTCACTGGCCTTGCTATTTCCACTTTTGTATTTTCCCTCATGCGATTCTCACAGAGCAGCCTGGAAAAGTGCTTAACAGGTCAGATGTGTCCCCCTGGCTTGGACTCCTTCACTTGGGGTAGAATCTGGCCCCACCAGCCCCAGCGGGCCCAGGCCCGGGGCAGCCCAGCCCCACCACGCCTCCCTCACTTCCCTCGCTGCAGACACCCTCCCTCCGGCTGCTCCCAGGGCACAGCCTCCTTTCAGTTCCTCAAACAAAACACCCAATTTCCTCCCACCTTAGTGCCTTCCTGGAAATTTCTTTTCTCAGTTTGTCGTGTGGTTGGTTGACTCTTGTTCATCCTTTGGGTCCCAGCATGAATGTCACTCCCCCAGTCCCAACCTAAAAGTGCTTCCTGAAATCCTGTCACTGTGACAACGTGGATGAACTGGGAAGATGTTATTTAGGTGGAGTGGGCCGGGCACAGAAAGACAAATACTGCATGATCTCACTCACATGTGAAATCTTAGAAAAGTCAAACCCACGGAAGCAGGGAGTAGAGGGAGGCTGCCAGGGGCTCGGGGCAGGAGGCACGGGTAGATGTTGGTCAAAGGACATGAACTTTCAGATACACAAGATGAGCAGGTCCCAGAGGTCTCCTGCACAGCCTAGAGCCTGTAGTTAACATGGTGTTGTACACTTTAAAATTTGCTAAGATGGGGCCGGGCACCGTGGCTCACGCCTGTAATCCTAGCACTCTGGGAGGCCGAGATGGGAAGATCCTTTGAGCCCAGGAGTTGGAGACCAGCCTGAGCAAGAGCAAGACCCCGTCTCTACTAAAAATAGAAAGAAATTATGTGGACAGCTAAAAATATATATAGAAAACATTAGCCGGGCATGGTGGCGCATGCCTATAGTCCCAGCTACTCGGGAGGCTGAGGCAGGAGGATCGCTGGAGCCCAGGAGTTTGAGGTTGCTGTGAGCCAGGCTAACGCCATGGCACTCTAGCCTGGGCAACAGAGTGAGACTCTGTCTCAAAAAAAAAAAAAAATAGAAGGAGGGACCTGGGTTATCGTAAAAGCAAAACTGAGGCGTTAAGTTCCTTGTAGGTAATAAGTGTTTTATTCTTTTGTGAGAAAATATGTCTTATGTTAAGAAATTAAATGCTGGGAGGCCAAGGCGGGCGGATCGTGTGAGCTCAGGAGTTCGAGACCAGCCTCAGCAAGAGCGAGACCCCGTCTCTACTAAAAATAGAAAGAAATTAGCCAAACAACTAAAATATATACAAAAAAATTAGCCGGGCATGGTGGCGCATGCCTGTAGTCCCAGCTACTCGGGAGGCTGAGGCAGAAGGATCACCTGAGCCCAGGAGTTTGAGGTTGCCGTGAGCTAGGCTGACGCCACGGCACTCTAGCCAGGGGAACAGAGTGAGACTCTGTCTCAAAAAAAAAAAAAAAAAAAAGAAATTAAATGCTTCATATATTTAGAAAATCAAGAAAGGATACTAAATATTCTTTTAGTATTTATTAAAATGCTTATAAGACATTAAAAACATACATCAGATTGCTAAAAATTGAAATTCAAGTCATTAAGTTTAATATGAATAAAGAGGAACTGTGGAAATTTTTTTTAAAAATAACAGCTTGATTGAGATGTAATCCACATACCATATAATCCACCCATTCAGAGTACACAAGTCAGTGGTCGTTAGCATATTCAGATACATGCAAATGTTCACCGCAGTCAATTTTAGAACATCTTCATCACCTCAGAACACCCGCACCCCTAGTTATCACACCCTCTGCTGCGCCCTCTCCCACTCCCCAGCCACTAACTTATTTTTTGTTTCTATAGATTTGCCTATTCTGGGCATTTCATATAAATGGAATCATATAACGTGGTCTTTTGAGTCTAGCTTCTTTAATTTAGTACAAAGTTTTCAAGGTCCACCCACGTTACAGCATGTCAGTGCTTCATCGCACGGACAGACCACATTTTGTTTATCCACTCCCCAGTCAGCAGACGTTTAGTTTGTTTTCATCTTTAGGTTATTATGATTAATGCTGCTGTAAGCATCCTTTTACAAGTTTTTGTGTGCACATATGTTTACATTTCGCTTGGAATGATATATATACACATATATATGTATATAGACACAGGAGTGGAATTGCCGGGTCCTCTGGCAACTCTATATAGAAGTAACTCCAATGTATTAGTCGAACCATTTGAGGAACTGCCAGGCTATTTTCCAAAGCAGCTGCACCATTTTACATTCCCTTCAGCAGTGCATGAGGGTTCCGATTCCTCCACATCCTCACCAACACTTGTTATCTGACTTTTTGGTTGTACCCACCCTAGTGGGTGTGAAGTAGTATCTCACTGTGGTTCTGACTTGCATTTCCCTAATGATGTTTTTTTTTTTTTTTTTTTTTTTTTTTGAGACAGAGTGTCACTTTGTTGCCCGGGCTAGAGTGAGTGCCGTGGCGTCAGCCTCGCTCACAGCAACCTCAAACTCCTGGGCTTAAGCGATCCTACTGCCTCAGCCTCCCGAGTAGCTGGGACTACAGGCATGTGCCACCATGCCCGGCTAATTTTTTTTTTTCTATATATATTTTTAGTTGTCCAGATAGTTTATTTCTATTTTTAGTAGAGACGGGGTCTCGCTCAGGCTGGTCTCGAACTCCTGACCTCGAGCGATCCACCCGCCTCGGCCTCCCAGAGGGCTAGGATTACAGGCGTGAGCCACCGCGCCCGGCCTCCCTAATGATGTTGAGCATCTTTTCATGTGCCTATGGGCCAGTTATATATCTTGCCTGGAGAAATACCTATTCAAATCCTTTGCCCATTTTTTAATTGGCTTATCTTCTTTTAATTAATTAATTAATTTTTATTATGTTTTTTTCTTTTTTGAGACAAGGTCTCACCCTGTCACCCAAGCTGAAGTGTAGTGGTGTCATCAGCTCACTGCAACCTCAAACTTCTGGGCTCAAGCCATCCTCCTACTTCAGCCTCCCGAGTAGCTGGGACTACAGGTGCCAAACACCATGTCTGGCTAATTTTTCTATTTTTTGTAGAGATGGGGTCTCGCTGTGTTGCTCAGGCTGGTCTTGAACTCCTGGGCTCAAGCGATCCTCTTGCCTTGGCCTCCCACAGTGCTGGGATTACAGGGGTGAACCACCGTGCCTGGCCTGGGTTGCCTTTTTAATACTGAATCATAAGCCTTTTGGGAGCTTTTCCTCCTTCCTTCCTTCCTTTCTTCTTTCTTGTATTTTCTTGTATTCTCGCTAAAAGAGCACTGGATAAGATCACTAAAGTACAGTCCCTGAGCTCAAAGGTTTCACAGTGCAGTGGAGGAGATAAACACAAGAGAAGCAACAAGTCGTGTGAGGAATGGGGGTTCTCAGAGGGCTTCACAGACGATGACATTGCCAGCTGGGGAAGAGCATCCAACTCGTGCCGGGACCTCAGGGACAGCTCACGCTTAATTTGGTTCTCCAGTGTACATGCACAGGACAGTGAAGGAAATGCCTTCAATGCGTTTCTGCCCTTGGAGTCATCGTTATGTCAACTCAAGGGGTAAGTATTATGATTAAGCCGTTTGCTAAATAAAGCTGTTAAATGGCAGCTTCTGGTAAATGCAAACTAGCAGTCACATTTGGTGATTCAGGGTTACAGGAACATCCACCCCATGAAAATATATCCAAATCCCTTTTCTCTCTTATTTTTACTCTGTTGAGGGAAGGATAATACCTCTGAAAACTGTTTTATTTGTAGGGATCAGTTTATTGAACATTGGACTTAGAGTTTAAAACACCGTAACTCATAAGCCTGAGTCCCCGTCCTGCCACTAACCAGCTGTTTACCCTGGCCCAATCCCAATCTCTGAGTCAATTTCCTTATGCGCACAATGGATTTAGCAATACCTGCCTTCAGTAGCAATTACAAGGATTAAATGAACCAGCATATGTTAAATACCTAGCTAGTGCCTGGCCAAAGAGAATAATACCTCAAAACGGCAGTTTAAGTGTGTGTCACAGGACCCTGACGGGACGGCACACCGGGGCACAGGACAGGTGGCGCTGGGTCAGGGAAGGAGCCACAAGGAGCCTGGTGTTTATTAAAGGCATCAGGCTGGGGGCCTTCCACCGAGCAAGGAAATGCCAGAAATGAAGGGGGAAATAAAGGGGCAAGGGGGCTGAGGACAGGACGGCCTGAGGTCACAGGCCCGGACAGTGTCCCCTCAGGGGCAGCCGTGGGCTGAAGCCTCTCTGTGCTGAAGTTCTGCCTTGTCTAACTCTTCCACCTTGCGGGTTATGAGGAGAGCCTTGGACAAGGCGCGTAGGCACAAATGCCCAGTGCATCTGAACGTGGCCCAAAGCCTCCCGTTTGCCCGCTTTCTGCTGTAGGCGGACACTTGCCCACAGGCCCTCAGCATGACAGGAGGTGCTCTGAGAAGCAGAAGTTCCCCTTCCTGCCTTGCAGTGCCAGCAAAGCAAAGCTCGCTTCCCAACCGCTGTATCCACACAACAATGGCGCCTCTGTTCCTGTCCAGTGAGCTTGTTGCCTCCAGGGAGGCTGCCCAGGCCAGAGTCGTCAGGCGGGGAACACGCAGTTCTCTGATGATCGCCCTTTATCCTGGCCTCTAAATCAAAGCCGCAGACACGCTGACAGGGACTGCAGCAAACACAGCCAGTGCTGTGGGGTCTGACCCTGAAATGGAGACCCACCTCCGCAGAGGGAAGCGTGTGCTGCCGGCCGGCCGCGCCTTCAGAGGAAACAGGAGCTTCGGGTCCCTGCACACAGCTGCACTTGCCTCCGTAGCTCAGACGAAATACATGGCCAGGGAAAGTCTGAGTCACCCAGAAAGGCATTCCTGATCCCAGAGAAGGAGCGGATCACCCCTCCTCTGTCCTGCCTTTTCATGTGCTTTGTACAGCTTATGCACAACATCGTATGTGTCTTTGTTTTTTCTGGAGGTGAAATTCACACGACGTAAAATGAACCATTTAAAGTGAACAATGCAGTGGCATTTAGCACATCCACAGTGTTCTGCAGCCACCACCGTTATCTAGCTCCAGAATAGTCTCATCACCTGAATGTGGCCCATACCTGTGAGCATCCTCCTTCCTCCCCTCCCCCAACCCCTGGCAAGCCTGGTCTGCTTCCTGTCCCTGTGGATTTACACATTCTGGACATTTCATATCAATGGAAGCACCTAATATGTGACCTTTTGTGGCTGGCTTCCTTCACTCGTTTTAATGTTTTCAAGGTTCATCCGTGTTGCAGCAGGGACCATTACTTTATTCCCTCTTATGGCTGATAATATTTTATTTTATGGATAGACCACAATGTGTTTATCTGTTCATCTGCTAATGAATATTTGGGTTATTTCCATTTTGGTGCTGTCAACAGTGTTGCTGTGACCATTGGTATACAGTATCTGTTGAGTCCCTGCTTTCAGTTATGTGGCTACATACCTAGGAGTGGAACTGCTGCATCATACGGTCATTCTGTGTTTAACTTTTTGAGGAACCACCACACTGTTTTCCACAGCAACTGCACCATTTTACATTTGCACCAGAAATGCACATTATCAGTCTCCGATTAGGTTTGCATAATTCCTAGATTGGGAGTCTCCTGCGGTCGCCCTCCCTGGCTACCTGAAGGTGGTCCCTGCTTTTGCAGCAGATCCTTGAAGGGCTGTTCACCCATTCACCCACGTGTGCTTGCTGAGTGCCCGGGGTGGGCCCGCACAGGGGCGGTGTGAGGGAGGCTGGGATGCCAGCTACCTTAGTTGGCTGTAAATGTCCTCCGCTGTAAGTGACCTCAGAGCTCAGAGCCCAGTCCTTCCCTCTGCAGAGAACAAAATGTGACTCTCATGCTGTCTTGGTTGTCACGGGGGCTGCCCCTAGGATAAAGGCAGGTCCCCTCTGGCTTCCAGATAGCGAGGAGAATGCAGGGACACCGGAATTCTTTTCTCAGAGTTTAATCTCTTTGATTTAAGGCATTGATCCCTATCAAAATGTCAACGCCTAAGGAAAGGCTTCACCTCTCTGGACTGTCACATTCTAAAATGAAAGGAGGATCCAGGTGGACACAGATTCGTGGCTAGGGCAGCTCTTTCAGAGATTGCTTTTCCCTTTCATCTGATGCCATCAGCACAAACGTGGGGGTGAAGCACTCAGAAATCGCCGTGCTCCACGCCCCAGGCTTGCTGTCTCATAGTCCCTTGACCTCCCCTGCTCTTCCCTCCCGGCAGCTGCAATTCCGGCTTCCTTGGCCTCTGCGCACCTGCCCTCCCAGCACCTCGGCCCCACAGCACCTTTGGCCCTGACTCTGGATTTGCGTGGTGTGGTCGGGGATCACCCTGGTCCCACCAGTTCTCAGGGCACAGGCTCAGGCGGTGCCATCGTTGCTACGGGGCGGGGGGGCGGGGGCAGGAGGGGAGGAAGAGTGAGCCGGGAGTCCTGAAGTCCCTGCTTGGTCGGCACACGTGTAACCAGACCCTGGTGGAGGGTGGAGTGCCTCGAGAGAGAGCTGGCACTGAGCGCTGTTCGGTTAGGGTTTTGGTGTTCATTTAATTTGCTTTTGAATCCTGTCATGTTACATTTGTCATATCGGCCTCCAGGCTACGTGCACTGACAGGGCAGCCCTGTTTTGAACTGCTGACATGGGTCAAAAACCGCACCTGGGGGGCTCTGCAAGCCCTTCCTGGGCAGGTCCACCCCCGCTCCTTTCCACTTAACAATGAGCTGGTATTCGTTCCTCAGCCAGCATTTATTACAGCGGCCTGGGCCTGTGGGGAATGCGGTCCTGAAGCAGGATGCTGACCTCAGGGAGCAGCAGACCATCTGGAGAAACAGAACGGACACACGGCCACGCCATGAGGCAGGTCGCTGGCACTTCCAAAGTCACCGTCCACCACAGGGAGGCCGGGCTCATCCGAGACCGGTGGGGCATTGGCTTGCCTGCCTGGTAGCGCTCTCCTGCCCCGTTAGTGTGCCGGTGGCCTCTCCCCCTTCCAAACCGGTGGCTGAGGAGGAGCTGGGCCTGACCCCACGCAGCTGGCTGGAGCCTTTCCCGCTGGGGCAGAGGCAGGACGAAGTCTGGTTTCTCCAGTGGGGGGGCCCTGAGGGTGCTGTGCTGCTCCAGCGGGGCTTTGCTTACAGGAGCCAGGAGGCCCCCCGCCCCAGGATGGGGTGGTGGCTATCGGGGTGTCTTGCACCCCATGCCTGAAAGGCAGGGCGAGGATGCAGGGGTGTAGTGGGGAGAAGGCCAAGGAGGCGTCTGGCCAGCCCCACGGGAGCTGGGGACAGCGACAGGAGTCCTGCAGAGCAGGAGGGGCAGAGCCCCAGGACTTTGTACTTCTGGGACCATCAGTTACTGCTGTGGCCTGGGAAAGCCACAGCCCTGGGCCAGCGCCCCTCTGCAGCTGAAGGTCTGCCAGGCGCACCCCAGCCTCTGGGCGCCAAGTCACTTCTGCGTGGCACATCCTAGCACCCAGCATGGTCCCCTTTCCCTGAGCTGTTTTGAACTGCCTTTGTTCACACAAGAGTCCTGACCGCTTGAAGGGCAGATCGCTCCTTCTGGGTGGAAGTGGTCGTGGTGCTCTGTGCTGGCCCTCGCTGAGACGCACAAGAAAGAAGTGCTCCGAAAGGAGAGGAAATGCAAACCACGCCGGAGCTTCTGGAGCCCTAGCCTGGACACGGGTCTCCGGGTGCAAAGAGCTTCTGACCGTCAAGTTCGGGAAGGACTGGGTTATAAGTGGCACAAGGTCACCCTTCCATTAAATATGTTCCTCATCTACCTAGAGGGTCAGAAAACTGGGAAAAATAATTTTTCTCCTTAATGTCTTCTCCTTCATATGATGTGGGACGTGTTTGTCTTCTTCCAGTCATTCGGGAAGCAGTGCCTGGAGGCTGCCTTCCCCACGCACCTGCCCACCCCGTACCTGCCCACCCCCACGGTGCTTCGCAGCCTCAGCCGCGGCCAGCTCTCCCCGGCGGGCGCTTGGCTGTTGCGGTTGCTGTTCTTTGTTTGCTGCCCCTGTCTGTGCCAGATCGCCCTCTGCTTTTCTCTTAGGACTCCCGTCTTTGGATTGAGGGTCCACCCTAACTCTAGGATGATCTCATCCTGAGATGCTCAGCTTAATCACACCTGCAAAGACCCTTTTGCAAAGAAGGTCACCTTCACAGATTCCAAGGGTTAGGACACAGGGCTTTGGGGGTCACCACTCAACCCACTACACGCTCCTGGGGAGGAAGCCCACCCTTGTCCTGACATAGACGCAATGCTTTGCCAGAAAGGTGTGGGTTTCTGTTTTATTTGGGTGTCTACAGTGAGTGTCTCCAAATTGTTTTCCACCTTATATCTTAATAATGTTTTGGGGCTGGGCACAGTGGCCCATGCTTGTAATCCCAGCACTTTGGGAGGCCATGGGGGAGGATCGCTTGAGGCCAGGAGTTCAAGACCAGCCTGGGCAACATAGTGAGACCTGTTTCTACAAAAAAATTTAAAAATTAGCCAGGCATGGTGGTGTGTGTCTGAAGTCCCCCCTATTCAGGAGGTGGAAGCAGGGGGATTGCTTCAGTTTGAGGTTACAGTGGGCTACGATTGTGCCACTGCACTCCAGCCTAGGTGACAGAGTGAGACCCCATCTCTAAAATAATAATAGTAATTTTGAATATGTACTATAACCAAAACATCAGTAGTGTGCTTAATCCTAGAATGCTATGCAACTGTTAAAAGGAATGAGAAGTATACGTGGAGAAATGAAACTGCCTATAAATTATATTAAATGAAAAAAGGAAGGAGCAGCATAATGTTAAGTACCTTGGCCACTATGTTGTCATGCACGTATGTACATACGAATTTTGGCTGGACACGTGTAGAATATTTCTGGGGGAGAGGGACTGGAGGTCCGGGTAGAAGGAACACATCCTGGTTCTCACTGTAGAGTCTTAAGTATTGTTGGACTTAAAAAAAAAACTATGTTATTTTTAAAACAAAAAAATTAGGTAATAAAAATATATAATCTTGACAACAATGTAAGTTTTCTAACATTTAGAAACGCTGGAGTCTAAGTCAGAGGAGTTCTCTGCCGCCCACCAGGCTGAGTCGCAGAGTTCATCGGGTGGTTTCATGTATCCCATAAAGGGAGGGGAAAGTTCTTAGGCAACAGAGGATGCCCAGGTGCTCCCCACAGAAGAACAAATGCCGGCTGACCTCACCGCGCAGGAAGCTGGCCAACACGCAGGTCCCCAGAGAGTTTTTCCCAGGGTCGCAGGGGCAGGGGGAATTGGATGCTGAGCCGAAGGAAGGACTAACACAAGCCCCTCAAACCACATCGCAGGACACTTTGCTGGCACCCTGAGGATTTTTCAGCAGTGGGGTGAGCAAAACCCTAGAAAAACAGAGCCCCGAGAAACCCACCTGTTGCTGGGACTGGGAACACGGAGTTGTCTCAGATGGAAGGTAGGGACGCTCACGGCACATGCGGTGGAAATTCCTAATGATGTCACATTTGCAAACAGCACGCCTTTGCAGGCCAGCAGTCTGGAAAGTGTCAAAGGTGGTATAGATGGTGGGGCCCATGGGAGGAAAGGCCCAAGGAAAAGAGGCAGAAAGAAGGCAAGGAAAATAGGGAGCATAGTGAACAAGAGAAGTTGTGGGAGAGGGAAGGAGCGAGGATCTGCCTTAATGATCCAGGACAATCTGGGTGGCCCACTGACCTTCTGCTAATCTCCTGGCCATCTGCTCCTGCCCGTACTGCTGCTCAAATGCTCGTGTGAAAAATAAAGTATTGCTTAATTATTATAAAAGACATGCTGTCCAAGAAAGCCTTAGGCATTGAGGGCACAGAAGTGAATGCACACACTTAACTTGTATGTTTCCTGCTTTCTTGCTGTGCCAACCAGTAACATAACAGGTCAAGCACACAAGCCAGCCAGGCCACGCCTGTCAGCAGAGTCTCCCCCAAAACAAAGAGAAAGCGCATTGGTGGCTTTTCAGTGTGAAGAGTGTCTCTGAAGTCACAGGGCTGAACGCCAGAGAAATGCTCTGGGTCTAATTTACCACCTTCAAAACATAAAGCACAACATGCAGCGTTGATGGGATCCTACCAGCAGAGAAATTTCATCTGACTAACTGAGAGATGACAGTTAACGGCACAGGTTATTTTAACTTTCTTAGCCACAGGTTTCAGTGCATAAAATGGGGAGATTAAATGGCATCTCGAAGTTCCTTTCCACTCTCATTCCACAGCCCAGCGGTTCTAACTCATCTGAGGATTGTGGAGTGGAGAGGTGACCTGCTCGGCAGCCACGTCAGGGACTGTCCGTCTCATGGCAACACAGCAGCACGAGGATCACTCAGGTGAGTGTGGAAAAGGCCAGGATGGAATGGCCACGGCTTGGTCCACAGGTTTACGTAATAGGCTTCCAAGCGCTTCCAAGTCTCGATCTGGAAGTTGTTTTCATTTCCAAGAAAGAGGGGAGGTCTCTTGTTTTTGGTGCTCACTCGAGAAGCCGGGTGTGCCCCTCTGGCCACAGACAGCAGAGGAGCCAGGGAGGCCCATCCACTGCCAGGATCCCAGGACGTGCTCGGGGTGCTTCTACCGCTGCGTTTGACTCTCCTCCCTGTCTGCTGTGTTTTCCCTCTGTGTCTGGAGCTCTGGGACCCAGGCCTTTCTGGCTCAGCCTCTCCACGCCCACAGCCGCCTTTTGGGGGCTGCCCCTGGCCCACACCTTCAGCCAGCTCCGCCTCCACCCCAGCTCACGTCTGGCCCTCAGGGGTAGCCACTCCCGGCGACCCCTGGTCTTTTCTGGGGTCCTGCAGCTCCAGTGAGTTCGCTTCTTAGTACCCCGCCTCTGTGGCCAGTTACAGCTGACCCTCTGCTTTCTATCTTTCAAGACCCCATCAACTTCTTCCCACTGCTGAATCTCCTTTTCCATTCTCTTTGAACTTGTGGGTTAATTTTTTTTTAATTCCTTTAATGCCATTTCAGCAGACTTTTGGGACAAAATCAAGATAAAGGCAGGTGTTCAATCTGCAAAATGCCATCTCAAGTTCAGTCTTTTGTTACTATTGTTTTCTCACCCATGTACCCACCCTCTTATTTAATCAATGCCTTCACAGTTCAGTTTTACTCATATATTGAAACACAAGTATATTTTGAACAATGTATGCAACACGTATGTGTTTTTAAATTTGACAACCATATAGTAAATAAATCTCATTCTGCCTCCTACTTGTCTCTACAACTGTTTTCCAGCTTTGTCTGCATTGCTACTTTGGAGTTTAGTCCTTCTGATTGCTGCAGTACAATTTAATGAACATTTTAGCAAGTCTTCTTATGTAACAAAATTTCTTTTAGATATCTACTCAGGAATAGAATGCTGGGACATAGGATTGACACATTTACTAAATATTACCAGATGTTTTTTCCAAAACAGCTATAGCAATGCAAACCTCTCAGACACCCCCTTTTTTTTTCTTTTTTTTTGAGACAGAGTCTCGCTTTGTTGCCCAGGCTAGAGTGAGTGCCGTGGCGTCAGCCTAGCTCACAGCAACCTCAAACTCCTGGGCTTAAGCGATCCCCCTGCCTCAGCCTCCCGAGTAGCTGGGACTACAGGCATGCACCACCATGCCTGGCTAATTTTTTCTATATATATATTTTTAGTTGGCCAGATAATTTATTTCTATTTTTAGTAGAGACGAGGTCTCACTCTTGCTCAGGCTGGTCTCTAACTCCTGACCTCAAGCGATCCACCCACCTTGGCCTCCCAGAGTGCTAGGATTACAGGAGAGAGCCCCCGCGCCCGGCCTTCTCAGAGCCCTTAACATGTTCATTGGTATTGGGGCTCTTCCAGGGGAGGATATATTAAAAAATATGCAAACTTGTCCGACCTTGGAACTCTTTCCTTCAAAGCATCTTGAGGCTTTAGTGCCTCACAAAGATACTGATGTAGATTAAGCAGGAATGGAAAAGCAACACACCACTCGGGAGATGAGGAAAGATTGGTTTCTGTGAACCCAGTTTATTTTTAACCTAACAGAGTCGTTCTATATAATCGTCACCACAGAGTGAATCCTTATTTCCTGACTAATGCAAAAACTTACCTTTCTATTATCTGGGAAAAGGCAAAATGTCCTTTCCAATACTTTGTTATCTATTTCTAGTAGGAGTCAAGACTAACCATGGGATTTTTTTCCAGGGCCCTGGGCAAGTGAGATTCAGTGGTCAAAATTGTGACAATTCCAGTAAAACAGGGGCATCTGTTCAACAATCATTGATAAGAAAACCAGGACTAACATTCAGTTCTGACAAGCAGATAAGAACATGGTGGTATAAAACAGATTGATTTAAAAACTTTTAAATAAAAAATAGTAATTAGATATTGGCCAGGCATGGTGGTTCATATCAGTAATCCCAATAATTTGTTTTTTAGAGATAGGGTCTTTCTCTGTCACCCAGGCTGGAGTGCAGTGGTGCAATCACAGCTCACTGCAGCCTCAAACTCCTGGGCTCAAGCAATCCTTCTGCCTCAGCCTCCCAAGTAGCTGGGACTACAGGCATGCGCCACCACGCCCGGCTAATTTTTTGTTTCTGTTGTTAGTTGACTGGCTAATTTTTTCTATTTTTAGTAGAGATGGGGTCTCACTCTTGCTCAGACTGGTCTCGAACTCCTGAGCTTAAATGATCCACCTGCTTCGGCCTCCCAGAGTGCTAGGATTACAGCAAAATCACTTTAAATAAACAAGGAATATTCAAGTGCACAATCTTAAAGTGACCTAAGAAACATTAAAGTTTAGGCAGCTTAGAGGTCATTCTAGTCTTTAGGATGGTACAAAGAAATGAAATGGTCAGTTGTTATCGCTTTTCCACGACAGCTGCGCTACTTCCTCACGACTCCTCCACGCTTAGGTGCTAGAGTGAGACGCAGCTTTGTGAAGAGCAAAGGGATGTAGGACATGCCTGCACTGTGCTTACCGGGCTTGTGGGAATCAGGACACCTGTAACCTGCTCTGCCACTGCACACGAGCCCTGCCCAGTGCCACCAGCTCCTAGTCATCATATACAAAGTGCCCCACAGAGCTGCTACTAGTCACACACTTGCAAGCGATTTCTTTTCTTTCTTTCTTTTTTTTTTTTTTGAGACAGAGTCTCACTCTGTTGCTCAGGCTAGAGTGCCGTGGCATCAGCCTAGCTCACAGCAACCTCAAACTCCTGGGCTCAAGCGATCCTCCTGCCTCAGCCTCCCAAGTAGCTGGGACTACAGGCATGTGCCACCATGCCCGGCTATTTTTTTCTATATATATTTTTAGTTGGCCAGATAATTTCTTTCCATTTTTAGTAGAGACGGGGTCTCGCTCTTGCTCAGGCTGGTCTCAAACTCCTGAGCTCAAAGGATCCACCCGCCTCGGCCTCCCAGAGTGCTAGGATTACAGGCGTGAGCCACCGCGCCTGGCCTGCAAGTGATTTCTGTTGGTGTTTCATTTCCTGTTTCCAGGTCTGTCACCAATCTGGGTGCTGATTTCATTTTGCTGTGTGCAAAAATTCAATAAAAGTTGTGACCTCTGACAAGCCACTGGACATGATCTTTGATATTCAGTTTCTTCCCGGAAGTTGTCTTTTTCTGTAAGTCTTTTTTTTTTTTTTTTTTTTTGAGACAGAATCTTGCTTTGTTACCCTGGGTAGAGTGTAGTGGCGTCATCATAACTCACTGCAACCTCAGACTCCTGGGTTCAAGCGATCCTCCTGCCTCAGCCTCCCCAGTAGCTGGGACTACAGGCATGTGCCACCACACTCAGCAGCTAATTTTTCTATTTTTGGTAGAGACGGGGTCTCACTTTTGCTCAGGCTGGTCTCCAACTCCTGAGCTCAAACGATCCTCCCACCTTGGCCTGCGAGAGTGCTAGGATTACAGGCGTGAGCCACTGCACCCAGGCTTCTTTAAGTTTTAGGAATATTGTGAACTCATTCCTTTGGCCATTCATATGATTTCTTAATCTTCTAGGTAGTCATTGGCCCCTTTGGGATGATGGATCTTCTCTCTGAAAAAAGGCACATGTGCATTCTATTCTGCATACAATCCTGAGGGGTCACGACCACTTAGAGGCCATCCTAATTATCCCCGGGTTAGAAGCCCCTGTATTAAATACTTATTTAGTGCCTACTCTGAACTAGATGGTGAGGAAAAATAGGTGAATAGTGTAGAGTTCAACCCTTGAGCGGAACACAACTCAGTAAGACTGCAGAGCAGTAAACACCCAGTGACAGCCCAGGCGCTGTGCGCTGAGAGAAGGGTAACAGAGAGTACTGTGGGGACCCAGCGTGGAGGAACTTCGTCCAGACTGGGGAATTAAGGAAAGATCGCTGGAAATGTGACATCTGCACTGAGACTTTAAGCGAGGCCAAGTAGGAGGATGGCAGGGACTCCAGGCAGAGTGAAGGAAATGTTCAGATAGGACAGAGCATGGGGAGCATGTGGGGTGCAGCGTGCCAGTCGCCTGCCTGGTAGCTTTCAGCTCCACTCCTGAAATGGAGCCATTTCCTCTGCATTGTAGGGACTGACGCCTGCAAATCACGTTTCCCAGATCCCGTTGCCAACTGGCTTCTGGCCAGGCACTGCCAGGGGAAAGCACTGGGGAAGATTGGAGGAAGGAGAAGCCATGTCTCCTGCTTTGGTGGCACTGCCACTAGTGGCAGCAGCCGACAGTGAGTGGGGCCCGCTGGGTTCCAGCAAAAATGTGGCAGTGGTCACTTCAGCAGCTTCAGAGACAGGGGCTCTGCAGTGGCAGTAGTGGTGGTGGCCAACACTTTGAGCTCCATCAGCCACAGCAGCACATTGGGTAACACCACTGCCAGGCATTGGGTAACACCACTGCCAGGCATTGGGTAATACCAGCTTCCGTCTAGCTCCAGCCTAGAGTTTCAGGCAGTTCCGGATCTCTGGGCAGGTAACCTTATCTTTCTACCCCTCCAGCTCTTACAACCATTTTGAGATCAATTCCCTGTATTATATTGTCTCTGTTTAAAATACCTAGAGTGGTTTCTGTCTTTCTGACTGGATGCTGACCGATACAGCAACCCAATCAGAAAATATGACGAGGAGCCAGATGTGGTGGCACGTGCCTATAATCTCAGCTACTCAGGAGGCTGTGGTGGGAGGGTCTCCTGAGGCCAGGAATTCAAGTCCAGCCCGGACAATATAGCAATAGCAAGACCCCATCTCTTAAAAAGAAAGGAAGAAAATATAATGAAGGGTGGAGGAGGGTTGTGGTGAGAGATTTGGTAGAATAGGTAGTAATTCAGAGCCAGACCATTCAAGCTCATGTTAGGAAATGACCAGGTGTTTGGACTTTATCCTAAGAGCAACAGAGACCCATGAAAGATCTTAAAGACAAGATCATCTTGATCACTTTTTTTGTTTTGTTTTGTTTTTGTCTTTGAGACAAGTTCTCACCCTGTTACGCTTGTTGGAATTCAGTGACGCCATCATAACGGACTACAGTCTCAAACTCCTGCAGTGGGCTCAAGGGATCCTCCTGCCTCAGCCTCCCAAGTAGCTGGGACTACAGGCACATACTACCATGTGCAGCTAATTTTCAAATTTTTTTTTTGTAGAGTCGAGGTCTCACTATGTTGCCCAGGCTGGTCTCGAACCCCTGGGCTCAAGTGATCCTCCCACCTTGATTTTATAGTCCAAGATCACTTGGACAATAATACAGAGAAGAGTTTTGGGCCACTTGAACTGAAGACCAGGTGTGCAATTAGGAAGATGTGTTGCAGTGACCTAGGAGAGAACTTGGCGGTCTATACTAGGGTGGTGGTGGTGAGAGAAGGGACTTTTGAGGTGGAATAGCCAGAATTTAATGGGGTATTGTGGCAGATTAAAGATGGCTGCAGATTCACGGATACTCTTCCTGTGGAGAGATACATTCTATAGCTTCCCTGTCCGAGTGTGGGTGTGCTCTGTAACTGTGCTGACAAACAGAATAAGGTAGAAGTGACACCGTGCCAGTTTCTGGGCCCAGGCCTTAAGAGATGGGCATTTCTTGTTTCTTGGAACATGTACTCTGGGAATGCGACAGTTGTGAGAAGCACAAGGCAAGTAGAAAGGCCACACGTACACAGCCGCTCTGGTTGGCAGCCCCAGCTAAACTCCCAGCCAGTGGCCAGCCTCACCTGTTGGCCAGTAAGTTTTGGGGTGGTTTGTTATACAGCAGCAGAAAACCAGAACAGACATGGAAGGAGAGAAAGAAGGCAGAATCAAGGATGATGGCTGTAATAGTTCGAGCAGAGATAGAGACCAGGAGCAGATGAACAGTCTGGGGTGGGCGATGGATGTGGGTAAATGACCTGTAGTAACCTAGGAAATATACATTTTTGTAACTATATTAGAATTTTTTTCTAGATATCCCTTTATGTTTTCTCTACAGCATTAGCTATCCATATTTTAAACACATTTACATTTTGTGGATCCCTCTCTCAAAGACCCTTTAAATTATTAGTTTTGGTTTCCTTTCCTAGAAGAAAAGCTGTGCTTCTCAAAAGTATCGAGAGGAATTGGTTGCGATTTCATCACATTTAGTCCTTGTTGATCCAGGGCTCCACTTCCAGGTCTCCTATTCAAATGATTACTCATCCCCTACCAGGTGTTCAGCACTGTTCTGGGTGTCGGGGCATATCTGTAGACAAGACAGATAATATCCTGCCCTGCTGGAGTTTGTGTTTCAATTTGGCAGGCAAACAAAGACTGGGGAAGAAAACAGTTACCAATTTGATAAAAACAGGGAAAGAAATAAGTGAGGTGCTGACAAAGAATGATGATTGAGGGGAACCTGCTATAGATGAAGTGGTCAGGGAAGATTTTTAAGCTGAAAGCTAAGGAAGTGGGCTGGGCGAGGGGGCTCTCTCCTGTAATCCTAGCACTCTGGGAGGCTGAGGCAGGAGGATCGCTTGAGGTCAGGAGTTCGAGACCAGCCTGAGCAAGAGCAAGACCCCGTCTCTACTAAAAATAGAAAGAAATGATCTGGACAGCTAAAATTATATATATAGAAAAAAAATTAACCGGGCATGGTGGCGCATGCCTGTAGTCCCCGCTACTCGGGAGACTGAGGCAGAAGGATTGCTTAAGCCCAGGAGTTTGAGGTTGCTGTGAGCTTGACGCCATGGCACTCTAGCCCGGGCAACAGAGCAAGACTCTGTCTCAAAAAAAAAAAAAAAAAGCTAAGGAAGTGGAAAGAGCTAGCTGGGTGAGGAGGGGGGTTGGGGAAGGGAGGTTTGGTAGCTGTGGGACCAAGAATTGTGCAAAGGCCCTTTGGTGGTTAAAAGTTTGACCAGATTCTAGGAACCGAAAGACAAGTGTGTTTGGAGTTTAATGACCATGGAGCCAAGCAGCAGTATAAGATAAATTTGGAGAGATATGCAGAGGCTAGATTAAGCAATACCTTGTAGGTCATAGTAAGGGATCTGCATTTTATTTAAATGCAAAAGATATGCAGAAGCAGGAACATGATCTGATTCACATTTTTAGAAGATAATGGCCAGAGCAGATAGGAGGGGAGTGAGAAGAGAGGTGGGGAAATCTGCTGAGAAACTTGCAGTGGTCCAGGGGTGAGACAGGAGGCCAGCACCGGGGGTTCACTCTGTTTCTTTTCCTTAGACTAATCTCTTCCTTTGGAAAGTGCAGATGTAAGCTTACCTGCAGCCTTCTGATTTCAAGACTGTTCTTTTTTTAAACACCAAAGGAGGCAAGAAAAGCATCTTTCTCTGCTGCACCCCTTTTAATGGATTTGTTCAGTCAAAAGGCCACACTTAAGGACCCAAAAGGCCACTTAATTAAGGACCTTAAGGCTGCAGGTCCCCTACCCTTGGAAGTACCCAAATAAGACTCCCATGGACTCCAGTTTTGTGTAAAAATTTGAAATACTTTCAAGATTAATGGTGTTTTCTACTTGTCTTCACCAACCAACCTGACCAACCTACTTCCCCTAAACCTAAGGTTTCACTCTAACAGGAACTGCTACCTGTGGCACGCAATCCACTGAACCAATTAGTGGCTTACAAGCCTCACCATAAACAGTTTGTTGTCTACAAGTTCCTTGGCAACTGGAATGGGTGGGGGTGGAAGATCCAAGAACAGGTACAGAATTTTGGATGGACTCAGCCTGTTGAAGATTATTCTAGGGTTTTTTTGTTTTTTTGGTGGTGGTGGTGGTTTTTCTTTTCTGTCCTCCTGCAAGGGCACAGGACCTGTACTACCAACAAAACTAACCTTCAGTGTAAGAGATTCTCATCCTTAAATTCCCTCACCTCAGTGCCTTTGTTTCTCAGTAGCTCTGTGTATTGATGAAATATCCTTCACTTAAAACATGATAACAATTCAGCTGATACCCGTAAAAGCCTCTTCAACATTCAGAGGCTGATGGCAATCTGTGAAAAAGGCTCTTTATTGTTACTGCTAGTTTTTAAAAAAATGGGTATTTCAAATTGGTTCAAATATATGAGTCCTGACTCCTTGAACACAGCGTTAACAGCAGGATCTACAGGCAGTATCTGCTTAGCCAACAGAAAAGTCCGTTACATCCACTGTTATATAATCAGTTCAATAGTCTGGTAAATTTCGTATTAATTCATTTGGCCACGAATGTATGTAAATCCTATTAAGGTTATATGTAACTTTAAACTTTCTTCTGCGCCCCGCCCCCCATTGTCTAATGTAAGATACTTTCTTAAACTCTTTATGGGGTGAAGAAACATTGTAAAACAACTGTTACATTCTTTCTTCAATCTAAATGACTTAAATAAAGGGGAAGAAATTCTGTCGACCAAAATAAGCTCCGAGTAGCTGTTATCCAGCTACATAGGAGAGTAGATCTTGAAGGAAAATACCAAGTCGTCATTGTCTGCTGAGTATGCAGATCTGTCACACGCTGAAAACACCAGTTTTCCAAGTGCCAACGCCTTTAGGACGATCACTCTAGAAGGCCTGCACATGTCTGCCTCTATGGGTTGAGAACACAGCTCCTGCTTACATCCGTGTCCTCGCCAAAGTTGGGCATTCCGGAGAGAATCCCAGGAAAAGGTTTCTGGGGGGAGAGGGCCGGAAGGCAAACAGGAACAGTTTCTCCTGTGCTCATGGCCTAAACTTTTTCATGTATGTTAAGGGTTACTTTTTAAAAGGAGGCTGGCTTTTTCTTTTCCCCAATTTCCTAAGGCGCCCACGCCGCCAGCAGGGATGGCCCAGGGCGGGAAATACGATGAGACGCGGGCGACCCCCGCACTGTCCCGGCCCGCATCCCTCGCCCACGTGGCCGCCGCACGCTGCGGACGGCGCGCACCCGCTCGAAGTCCAAGGGCGGCGGGCAGGCTCGGGGACCTTGGACCGAGGGAGCTTCCGCCCCAGAGGCGCCAGTCAGGAGCGCCGCGGCCGTGCCGCAACCCACAGTGCGCACGCCGCCGCCCTGACCACGTGGCAAAACCCTGGAGCGGAACCGGAAGGCAAGATGGCGACGCCCCCGCACTCCTCTCGCGAGAGGCGGGAAAGGAGAAAGGTGGGGCGAGCGACGCGGACGTGCCCAATGAGAGGGCCGCGAGCGCTTCATTGACGGCCCCTGCGGCGCCCCTGCAGGCCCCGCCCCGGCTGCGGAGGCTCGGTCGCCGCCCGCCGCGCTCTTCTCTTCCCGTCTGAGGTGGCGGCCGGCCTCGCCTCCGCGTCAGCTCCATTTTGCCTCTCCTTTCTGCCTGTCCTCGCGGGCGCCGAGAGCGGCCGGAGCGCCTCCCCGCCTCCCGAGCGTGGCCGCAGAGCCGCTGCGCCTTCGCCGTCCCCGGGCCCTGGGTCCTCGCGCGGCCGCGCCATGAATGAGGAGTACGACGTGATCGTGCTGGGCACCGGCCTGACGGTGAGCGGCGGGCGCGGGCGCGGGCGCGGGGCCGGGGCGCGCGGATTGCGGCTGCTCGCGGGCCCGTCGCCGTCGGCCCGGGCTACGGGCGCGGGGGCGCGGGGCGGGCCGACCCCGGGAGTGCGGGGACGGAGCAGGAAGTGGAAACGCGCTGCTGGCGCGCGAGGGCCGGCCGGGAGCGGGTGGGAGCGAGGGCCTCGCCTCCGCGGAAACGCGCCGGAGGGGAAGCCGGTCGGGCCGGCGCCCCTTCGCCGCCCTTTCGGGCCGGTGACCTCCGGACCGGGGGCGGAGCGGCCCCGGGCGGAGCGGGAGGGCGGAGGCTCAGCCCCAGCCTTGGCTGCCCGAGCCGGGCGCGAGGTTTCGTGGCAAGTCGCTGCATAACCGCTGCTATGTAACTGCCAGAGTTTGATTAACTTAAAGCGTGGGAGAAAAGGAGAACATTTTTTTTTCATCCTCTTCCCTTTTCCACATAAGCATTGTTGACTCTTTTAAGCCTTGCTCCCTTCCCACTTATGGAGCATCTGTAGAATTGGAAATGTTTTCTCCAAACTTGTCCGTCAGATGCTTTCGCGCCTGACCTTTGTCGTCTCCTTTTGTTTGGTGTGATCCCTGCCTCCGTGGTCTCTTCCGGATGCTTCCCCTAAGAAATGGATTGGTGATGGATTGCGAGAGGCCAAGGTCTCTGTACTTCGAAGCTCTCTTAGGGGAGTTAGTATATGTGCTGCCGAAGCGAGCACGCGGGGGGTTAGAAGATAACAGCATGAGCATTGCATTGTAATGCATGAGTGCAGGGTTTACCTAATACCGTGGTATGTTTATTTTCCTGGGTACCTCTCTGCTCAGAGATAATCTGCGAATATTGCAGGCAGGTTTCGTGTCTTGTACTTTTTCAGTTCTTGCTTTCTTAAGAAAATGAGGACATTCATCTTGCAAAAGAATTCAATTTGGAGAGAGAACCATTTTAACTATCAATTTTTTTTTTGGAAATTTAGATATCTGACCTTGGGCTACTTCATCATAAGAAGATGAGCACTGATGTAAATCTTACGTATCCCATATACTCTAACCTCAAATTCCTGAGTCATTTAATGTAAACCACCACTTCAAATTTGTGGAAATTTATTATCTCTCAGGATCATATTAATTTTTTTTAGGTAACATCCCCAAGTAACTCTTCTAGATTTCTCTAGACAAGAGAAAGCCTTTGAACTTTCATCGGACTTTTAAAAATTTTTTTTCAAATTTGGCTAATTTTTAAGGAAAAGTTTGTTAAGAATTAGAATGGTGATTTCTGGCCTGTCATTTTTCTCTTTATAGTGATATATATTCATTTCTGAATACTTCATTATGTTTGACCAGTCCAGAAATAGACATGTGACTGTCTAGGAAACAGGACCAAATAGATGTGATTACTTACGTAGAAAGCCATTTAATCATTTTGAATGTGAGGGATTCGGTTGGGTGTTTTTTTTTAATGGTGAGTTGGAAGACTGTTGGATGCCTAAATGAATACACCCTATCCACTGCAGGTTTTTTTTGTTTTTTTTTTTTAAGTGCCTAATTGGGATTCCAAGCTGAGCTTAGTAGTTTGTGGTGGATTTTGCCCATTGGAATGGGTACTGTTGCTGCCAGCATGTTGGAAGAGCCAGTTAGTTCCACTGCTTTTCTATGGTTATTGCTGGTCTTTCAGATTTGCTCATGATTAAGGTCAGTTGAGCATGGACAAGTGAGTGCAAATCCATCCTCTTGCAGGTTTTCACATGCCCAGTCCAGAAGCATCACTTTGTATCAAAGATGGCTCAGTGTTATTGTATAATGTCACAATTAAGATAACACATTTTGTTTAAATTTTCATTTGGATTGTGAACTTTTTTAGGAGTGGTAGATGCACGCTTAACTAGAAATCAGGGCAATGTCTGCTGTCACGTTGTAGCTGTGAAAACTTCAATCCTTATGAGCTTTCCTAAGATTGTTTTGTGACATGTTCTTTGCGAATTATATCAATTAAGGGCGATCACATTGTTACTGTCGTTGAGAAGAGTAGTGATGACAGGATGATTTTGATAATGAGAAATGTTATATCCTCATTTTTAGCGATACCAGGACTTAGATGGTTGAAAATTAAATAAAGAGAAAACCAAAGGTAACCTTCAAATTAGAATTAACTTGGAGGATCTGGAGTTAATTTTCATAATTTTTAGTTTATAAATACTTAACACCTGGGATTTAAGAATTTAAAGGCAAGTACTTTTAGTGCTAGGAACTTGTTATTTTTAAAGAAGGTGTAAAGAAGTGTTGGGAGTTTTCTGTGTTGCTATGTATCATTTAAAATAGTCTCGTATTGATCTATAAACATTGATAATACTAATAAGACATAAAACTATTTGGCATAAACTGGAGTAAAATCTTCATTCTTTGTCTAGGATAAATGGAGTATTCTATATAGTTGAATTTTCTAAAGAATTGAGGGTTATCCCTTTAAAGAACCACAGCTTTTGAATCACAACTTCTTTAACAAACTAAGGGACATAATTTACTTCCAAACATTTCACATCAGGAAGATTAAGTATTGTTTTGTGCTATAACGTAACGCATCCATTAAGGCCTGGTGAGCTTTGTCTTGCCTGCCTTCAAATACTATCTGACTGCCCTGCTTTTGAGTTCTTCAGTTTACTTTCCGTTTTTTTGTGTGTGTTTCTGTTTCTTGCTGTTAGGCTTGTAACTTTTACTTTTCTATACCTTCAACATGTATAGGCAGCCTTTCACCACATAATTTTTTATTTTTTATTTTTTGAGACAGAGTCTTGCCCTGTTGCCCCAGCTAGAGTGCCGTGGCGTCAGCCTAGCTCACGGCAACCTCAAACTCCTGGGCTCAAGCGATCCCCCTGCCTCAGCCTCCCAAGTAGCTGGGACTACAGGCGTGTGCCAGGATGCCTGGCTAGTTTTTCTCTAATTTTAGTAGAGACAGGATCTTGCTCTTGCTCTTACTCTTGCTCAGGCTGGTCTCCAACTCCTGAGCTCAAGCAATCCTCCTACCTTGGCTTCCCAGAGCGCTAGTATTATAGGCATGAACCACTGTACCAGGCCAACACATAATTTGCTCGTAATTCACCATGGGCTTGGAAATAAATTCATGAATCTTGTTAGAAATAATAGATTAAAAGAATAAGTACAGCTATTTGTGCTTCCCAGAGGTTAGTTTTCTGGTTTGTTTTTCTTCTATACAGTAAGGAATTATGAATAGAAACATATATTTAGTGATATTTAACCAGATTATTCTCAGCATTAAATATTTAAAAATTGTTTTATATCCCAGACATACCTTTCCCCATTTCTCTTTATTAACATTTTGTATATACTCTATGCCCAGATATGATTGATAAATTTTGTTAGTGTATTAATGACTTCCATGTTTTAAAGTGATGTTTAAAGTATTATGTTTATGTTACTACACATTTTATTTCTTTAGCAGTGTAGAAGCAATCTTTTGTAGGTGGGTTCAGAACAATCAGTGAACCTGCAGATTTTTGATTAGCTTTAGTTAGCTTTTGTAACATTTGCTCCAGGTGATGCCTTTGAAGCTAGTTACTGTCGGCTCTTTGGACTCAGCTGCATCTTTACGTTTTGGGCCCTTATTTTAGGCGTTAGCCTTCAGTGCTTGCTTTAAGGCCACTCTCCAGTGGATCATGCTTATTTGCAGCGGGGTGTGAGAAGTTATATATAGAAGCTGTGCAGCACTCAAAGTTGCTTGCTGAGATTTTGCTTCCAAAAGTTGAACCCTGAAGTCTACTTTTGTTAGCTGGGAATGTGAATGGTCTTCCTCTGTTATGTCATAACCTATTTTTAAGAGAATAAATGTTACTCTACTTTCACATACTATGTTGAATTATATGTTATGTATGTTAGTGCTGCTTTAGTTTTTTTGAACAAATAAATTATTTTAGATAATATTAGGGTTGATTTTTGTAGTTGTAAGATACCTTCAGTTGTGTTTATTAAGACATGATTAACACATTAACTACCATGTGAGTTGTATTTAACTCATTAGTTTTGAGCCCAGGGCCTCGTGAAGCAAAATGAGGGCAAAACTCCCTTCAGTTGGTTCGTGAAAATCTTGCTGATGTTCTTATTGTTACAATTAATATTGACAATTTGATTCTAAAAACATGTATTAAATGAATAGAAGTCAGTAAATGTCATTTTTCTGTTTATGTTTACCTTTAAATTACACTTAAGCCTATCAAGAAACGTACTTTACCCTTATGAACCATTTTTCAGGTATTTGCATTACTTTTTACAATATTACTTTTTAAGTTTTTATATTGTTTTTTTATTGAAAAACAAAACAATAAAAAACAAATTTTTCATTAAATTAGAAAGGATTGTTTTGTTTTCAAAGTTTTTGCTCTGTTTTCATAATAAAACACCGTGGCCCCAAGGAAAAAAAAATTTTTTTTTTCTAGTGTGTCAGTCAATGTATTAAAGTGAAAAGGCAAGCTACAGAAGGGAAGAAAATTGCTGTACCTATAACTAATAAAAGACATATATCCAGAATATGTAAATAACTTTTATTGAGGGGTAAGAAAAGAGACAGCCCACTTTAAAAATGGGCAAAAAATTTGAATATTTATCAAAAGAAGATACCCTAATCATCAATAAACTATTAAAAAGTGCTCAACCTCCTTAATTATCAGGAAATACAAGTTAAATTACCTCTTAACTAGAATGGCTAAAATTAAAAAGACAACAGTGTAAGTGTTGGTTAAGGATTTGAAACAATGGGGACTTTGCAGACAAAAGTGTAAATTGGTACAACCAATTTGGAAAGCTGTTTGGCAGTATCTGTTCAAGTTGAACATACTCTTACTTTTCTTGATATACATTTAATGGAAATGCTTTTTTTTTTTGAGACAGCTCTCATGCCCTGGCTGGAGTGCAGTGGTTTGTCTTAGCTCACTGTAACCTCAAACTCCTGGGCTCAAGTGATCCTCCTGCCTTGGCCTCCCAGAGTGCTAGGATTACAGGCCTGAGCCACTGAGCCCAGCCTGGAAATGCATTCTTAAAAGACACATGTGGAAATGTTCACAGAGCATTATTTGTAATAGCCAAAAACTGGAAATTATCCAAATGTCCACCGATTGTAGCAGGAAGTGAATTATGGTATATCCTTGTGATATGTTCATTCAGTGAATCCTCTACACCTGAGGTCCCCACACCCCGGGCTGTAGCCCTGTGCGGTCTGTGGCCTGTTAAGAAATGGGCCGCGCATCAGCACCTGAGCTCCGCACGCTCCTCCTCCTGTCCTTGGAAAACTTGTCTTCCATGAAACCGGTCCCTGGTGCCAAAAAGATTGGGGGCCGCTGCTGCTGTACGGGTTTGTTGCCCAAAGTGGTCCATAGATCACCTGCATCTGCAACACCTGAGAACTTGTCAGAAATACAGAAGCTTAGGCCCCAGCCCACACAGCACACAGAATCAGAATCTGCAGTTTAACCTGATCCCCAGGTGGTTGGTTCTTCTGTATGATAAAATGGGTGCTCACCACTTGAGTAGCAGGCCTGGAATTGGTCCTGGACCATCAGCAGAGGCGGCATCACCTGGCAACTTGTTAGAAATGCAAATTCTCAGGCCCTACCCAGATCTGCTGACTCAGAAGCTCTGGAGGTGGGGCCGGGCGCTCTGTTTGGTCAAGCCCTTCAGGTGGTGTGGGTACTATCTGAAGTTGGAGAATCTGCTTAGAATTCACATTCTGGTTTTTTTTTTTCTTGAACCTAACTACTCAACATGGTAATAATTTACATTTCTAATAAGTTCACAGGTGATGCCAAATCAGGAACCTGACTTCGAGATTGCCAGCTTGCGGGGTTAGGCACGCTTTCTGTAAAGGTCCAGTTAGATAGTAAATATTGTAGGTTAACGCAGGCCGTGTGGTCTCTGTCACGGCTACCCGACTCTGCTGAGGTGCTGTGAAGACACCGTAGACAGTATGTACAGGAACGGCAGGGTGTATTTACCAGCAAAACTTTGTTTATAAAAATAATAAACATAGTCTGCAGGTTGGCTTTGGTGGGGACCCCTGCTCTACAGCAATGAGAGGAAATAAATTAGACCACACACAAAACATGAATGAATCTTTGAAACATGTTAAATAAAAGATGTCAGGTACAAAAAGTAAATAGCACGGGATTCCATTTTTACGGAGTTGGGAAGCAGGCAGAGCAGATCTTTGCTGTCAGAGTCAGGGGTGCTGGGTGGGGGTGACAGGACGAGGGTGTGAGGGCCTCTATAGTGCCCAGGAAGTTTTGTTTCTTGAGCCAAATAAAAAATGATGCACACTCCTATAGTACAACTTGAACCTCATGTTAAGTAATTTAAAACATTTAGAAAATACTAAATGAATAGATACACTACAGAAGAAAAGTTGAAATGTACATGAATTTTAAAAATAAAGGTTTCAAATTCAAATAGACATCTAGAGAATTTGATTTTCTTCGCTGATATCTAGGGTCCTTTGGATAAATTTGAGAAGCACTAAGGATTTATAAAGATATATGGAATTTCCTTTGTCTTTTTATAATAAATAAAGCACTGATCACCAAACCACTGGTATAACAGTTTTCAGTGGTGGTCATTTATAACTCTGATTGGCAATTTATTGGTGGTTATCCTGGATGGTTTGTTTAGGGCTCTAGTTCTCAAACTTTTTGGTCTCAGGATGTGTTTATAGTCTGAAAGATTGAGGACCCTCAAGAGCTTTTGTTGATAAGGGTTATAGCTATCAATATTTACCACATTAGAAATCAACAGAATTAAAATTTTAATCCACTTAAAAATAAACCCATTACATGGTAACGTGAATAACCTTTTTATTAAATATAACTATTAATATTTTCAAATTGGACAAGAATATCACTGTTTTACATTTTCTGCAAGTCCTTTAATGTCTGGCTTAGTAAAGGTGGTTTTTATATCTGCTGCTGTGTTTTGTCTGTTGTGATATATTGTCTTGGCTGAAGTATACGAAGAAAATCAGGCCTCATACAGATTGTGATTGGAAAAGAGAGGAGTGTTTTAATAGTCTTTCAGACTGTTGTTGTATTCTTTGATTTACACAAAAGCACAAGTGGTAGTTTTTTAAAAGATTAATTGCAATATGAATTCTGAAATTTACATCAATGAATGTTTCATATTGTGATACATTAAAATCCATTGATATGGCTTGTTCTTTGAATTCCTTTATCCCTCTGCGTGATTTTGTAAATTCATTCACCTGTCATTTAGAAAATACTTTTTTACTCTGAGTAAAGCAGGTCTGAATATTGACACATTTCATTTTACGATATAAGAAATCATGTTTGTTAATACTGTCACTGATAACTTCTGAAAAATTCTTTACGTTTTAAAAGGGACCTGACATGCTCTTGGTAATAGATGTGAATTTTCCAAAATTCTAATTTTTGTTCAAAATTTTGACTTTTATTGGCAACAAATAATGTCAGTTATTTTCCTTGTGTTCATTTTTGAGGAAATGTCTGTCAGGTAACCATAGTTTGTTGGTCATTTGTTCTTTCAAATGAACATGATGATCCATGAAAAAAGTGTCTAGTTCAGCTTACAAATGGTGGCACACAAAAGGTTTGTCTGTGTGCACCCCATTTTGTTACACAGAATATTCAAAATGTATTGAAGGGAATATGTTTAGAAAGTTAATTCTCTAATTTTTTTTTTTTTTTTTTTTTTTGAGATAGGGTCTTGTTCTGTTACCAGGGCTCCAGTGCAGTGGTGTCGTCATAGCTCACTGCAACCTCAGACTCCTGGGCTCAAGTGATCCTCCTGCCTCAGCCTCCCGAGTAGCTGGGACTAAATGCATGCCACCACGCCTGGCTAATTTTTGTATTTTTTTGTACAGACAGTCTTGCTATGTTGCTTAGACTGGTCTCAAACTCCTGACCTCAAGTGATCCTCCTGCCTTGGCCTCCTAAAGTGCTGGGATTACAAGCATGAGTCCGTCCTAAAGTTGATTTTTAATGCTTTATTAAGGACATTTTCTAGTGAGTGCCTGGTGGTGAAGAATGTAATGATTGCTAGTAGAGTTTAGAGCCCTGTCTTAATTTGTGTTATCTACCATTGATTTTGCGTAATCAATGCAAATGTCAACACAGTAAAAAAGGTGGCTTATGTCCACAGACTACAGCACTTTGCACCTTAGTTGCTGTAGGGCTTTCTCCACAAATTATGTTATATGTTGCAGGAATGTAAGTGTTCATCACTAAGAGAATGTGTAAAGAAAAAGATCAGTTTTAAGAATGCTGTAGCACTTGCTTTCTTTTGAAGATATTTCTGCTTTTCTTGTAGGAATGCATCCTGTCAGGTATAATGTCAGTGAATGGCAAGAAAGTTCTGCACATGGATCAGAACCCGTATTATGGAGGAGAGAGTGCCTCTATAACACCACTGGAAGATGTAAGTATTAGTAAAATGCAGTATGCCTTGCATACTCTGGAGTATTTTACTTGTGAATCTGCACCTTACTCCTTAGAGATGGTTTTAATTTTGTTAAGTAGACTATCTAGAGCACCATTGCTTTTCAGGAAGTTCTGTTGATGGTTTGGGACTTGTAGAAATTAAATTATGACTTTTGTTGCTGTTTGGAGCATTATCTATTATCTCAGTTAATAGAGGATAGAACCAGAAAAGGGGATCACTGAAGATGGCAGAATGTACGTGGTACGAGGCCAGTAATTTCCACGTGGTCTTGTTTAGTCTCTCAGTCACTCAAAGACATACTTTTATCCCTGTTTTTCAGATTTCAGAATAGTCCTTGTGGGGTTAAAATTGCAGAGATGGGTTGTGGACCTAGGTTATGTGACTCCAAAGCTTAGTTCTTTTGTTATACTGCCCTGTTTCCTACTTTTTTTTTTTTTTTTTTTGAGACAGGATCTCACTGTGTTCCCTGGGGCTAGAATGCAGTAGTGGCATCATCATAGCTGGCTGTAACCTCAGACTCCTGGGCTGAAGTGATCATCCAGCCTCAGCTTCCCCAGTAGCTGGGACTACAGGTGGCACTACCATGGCTGGCTACTTTTTCTATTTTTTGTAGACATGGGGTCTCACTCCTACTCGGACTGATCTTGAACTCCTGGCCTCAAGCGATCCTCCTGCCTCAGCTTCCCTGAGTGCTGGGATTACAGGCGTGAGCCACCGAGCCTGGCCCTGTTTTCTGCTTTTTAAAAACATGGGCAGGGGAAGCATTTCCACAGTGTGGAAAATTTTTTTATTTTACTAAATTTATTTATTGAACATCCACATGTATGGATATGAGTTGTACTGTGTTTTATGGAAGATGGATATCAGTGAATTTTATATAATCAGTAACTTGTTAGACTTAATGCTTCATCAAACAGGTTTTTTTCTGTATTCGGGAATACAGAAAAGTTGGAAGAATGATACCATTGCATCAAAAACCTGTCATCTGAATCCAGTTAATGTTTTGCTATATGTTTCATGTCTCTCTTTTTTTGTTGATTCTGGTTTTTAACCATTGAAAGTAATATAGACATCATGATAACTTGACTTAAATAGTTTAGTATTCATCTGTTAAGAATAACATTCTAACTGACATTATAACACCATTATCATATTTAAGAAAATTAACAGTAATATCCAGACATATTCAGATTTCCCAGTGATCCCAAGAATGTATCATACAGCTGTGTGGCACTCTTTAATTAATTAATTAATTAATTTATTTTTGAGACAGAGTCTCACTTTGTTGCCCTGGCTAGAGTGAGTGCCATGGCATCAGCCTAGCTCACAGGAACCTCAAACTCCTGGGCTTAAGCGATCCTACTGCCTCAGCCTCCTGAGTAGCTGGGACTACAGCCATGCGCCACCATGCCTGGCTAATTTTTTCTATATATATATTTTAGTTGTCCAGATAATTTTTATTTCTATTTTTAGTAGAGACGGGGTCTCACTCAGGCTGGTCTCGAACTCCTGACCTTGAGCGATCCACCCGCCTCGGCCTCCCAGAGGGCTAGGATTACAGGCGTGAGCCACTGCCCCCGGCCTACTCTTTTGTTTTTTAAACCAGGATTAACTGAAGGTTCAAGTATTATTGCATTTGGTATTGTTTCCTTTTTATTCTCTCAACCTATAAAAGTCTCCCCACTTCTTTTTTCTTTTTTTATTCCGAGAAGTTGAGCCTAGTTTATAAGACATCATTGTCGAGTGCTTCAGATTGCGGCACAGTTAGGAGGCGCATGATGTCAGGTTACCCCGCCATTCATGGTGCTAAGTTGGACCCCTCGGTGCGGGCGCTGAGTCAGATCTCTGCGCTGGCAGTAAGCTGTGTTGTGATAGGCTGGCTCCGTCCTCCCACACTGAGTACATTTATTGGCTGGTATTCAAAAGATGAGCAAGTTTCTTCTTTTCTTTCTTTCTTTTTTTTTTTTTTTGGTGCATATATTAACTCACAAATTTTTAGTAACTAAGTTTCTACCAACTTGCCATATTCTGTTCTACCTTAGCAATAGGATTCATGAGATTAAGTGAATATTCTTTAAACTATAAGCTTTCTTTTATCTGAGCTGCTTCTCAGTTCATGTAAATTACAAATTAAGTGTTCTTACCACAAAACAAACACAAAAGAACACAAAAAAATTGCTGGGAGTGATGATTAGTAATTTGCAGTGATGTCATTGTGGGTGGATGCCTATGTCCAAACTCATCAAAATGTATGTATGCATGAAATATGCAGTTTTTTTAGTATCAGTTATATCTCAATAAAGAACTGGAACTAACTTTAATTGCCTTTTCTGACTTGAAGAATCTAAAATTTATTTTTAACTCCTTATATAAGTACAGAAGCAAAATTAAGCCTTTGTTAGCTTTTTATTTGGGAGAGAATGAGTTTAAATGATTTCTGCAGATAATAAGGGAGGTTTCTGCAGAACTAGTATGTCATTGACAAATAGTTTTGTATTTTCTGCTAGTAAGAAAACAAATTAAAAACTCACTTCTGTAATATTTATTTTAGCATTCGTGAATTTAGTAATATACTTAATTTAATATGTATTAGAACCTTGCTAAAAATTTTATCTGATAAAAAATGAAATGCCCTCATACTTTCCATACTTACATAGTTTTGCTTAGGTTCCCCCCCCCCCAAGAGAAATGGTTTTGCTCTGTTACCTAGGCTGGAGTGCAGTGGTGCAATTATGGCTCACTGCATCGTTGCACTCGTGGGCTCAAGTGATCCTCCTGCCACAGCCTCCCCAATAGCTAGCTGGGACTATAGGTGTGCGCTGCCACCCTAGGCTAATTTTTTGTAGAGATGGGGTCTTGCTGTGTTGCCCAGGCTGGTGTGCTTAGTTATTATAAATAACTAAACTTAATCAAACATAGTTGCATATTATAACGAAAAATTAAATTTTGTGACATTGTGGATATTTTTTGTTTTGCTTTTAGTTATACAAAAGATTTAAATTACCAGGACCACCACCAGCATCAATGGGGAGAGGAAGAGACTGGAATGTTGATTTGATTCCCAAATTCCTTATGGCTAATGGTAAAGAATTCTAACTTAAATTTATGATGAATTTATGATGGCACTTTGAATCC
The DNA here is from genome assembly GCF_020740605.2 of Lemur catta. NCBI lineage: Eukaryota > Metazoa > Chordata > Mammalia > Primates > Lemuridae > Lemur > Lemur catta. The sequence continues at coordinate 46,402,397 of NC_059145.1, forward strand.
AATTTGAACATCAGACCTAACTTTTGACAGAATATTATTCTGGGTATGGGGAACTAGATTTTGTTGAATGGCAACAGTATGATGAGTCAAATGGTAAAAGGGTGTGACTTATTAGTAATTGGTTCTAGAGAAACGAAATTACGATGTGGCCCATTATGTACCAAAATTGTAAACATTTGTAATGGACTTCCTTCTTGATACTTCCATGACAATGTTAGATAACTGGGCTTTCAGAAACAGAGTCATTTTAATGTTTTTCTAGTTTGTAGGCTTTTAAAATTATATTTTCGTATTAATTTTCACTATTTTAGAGGAGCTAAATCTCTTTTTAAATTGATGTGATGTTAGTACCTTTTTCTGAAATGATATTGAAAATTGAAAAATTCAATTTTTGGTTCTATTTGTGTTACATAAAATATGTGTTACCCTCCTCTCCCCCCTTTTTTTGGAGATAGTGTCTTACTCTGTCACCTCAGCTAGAGTGCAGTGGCGTCATCATAGCTCACTGCAACCTCAAAACTCCTGGGCTTAAGCAATCCTTCTGCGTCAGCCTCCCCAGCATATGGGATTAGAGGTGCAAGCCACCACACCTGGCTAATTTTTTCTATTTTTAGTAGAGACGGGGGTCTCGCTCTTGCTCAGGCTGGTCTCGAACTCCTGACCTCAAGCAATCCTCCCACCTTGGCCTCCCAGAGTGCTAGGATTACAGGCGTGAGCCACCGTGCCCGGCCTATTTCTGCTAATTTTTAATGCTAGTAAGACTTAAGTTAAAGTTTGAATTATGTGACTTTTCTAGGTCAGCTGGTTAAGATGCTGCTTTATACAGAGGTCACCCGCTATCTGGATTTCAAAGTGATTGAAGGGAGCTTTGTCTATAAGGGTGGAAAAATCTACAAGGTTCCTTCTACTGAAGCAGAAGCTCTGGCATCTAGTAAGTAATTCCATTTCATTTTCTCAGAATAATGGATTTTATAGTGAAAAGAATCTTAGGGATTCATCCATCCAGTGCACAGATATTTATGTGCCAGACACTGTTCTAGGCAGTTGGGAAGACATCAGTGAACAAAAGGTTCAAAAACCTCTGCCCTGAGGAATTTAAATGATCATCTGTAGACCATGTAGCCCGTTGCTGGTGCATCTGAGCTCTTTTCATAGTCATTCATAATAGCTGCGCTTTTCTTGAGTGTTTCCTATCTGTTTAGCCTCTGTTCTAAACACTTCATGTCTTTTTCTTATTTGACTTTTAAAACACCTCTGTGAGGTAGGGTTTCTATTTATGGGTGAGGAAACTCAGACCTACAGTCCAATAGATAATAAGTAGCAGGGTCAGAATTGAAACACTGATAGTGTCGCTTCGGAGCCCTTCTGTTACTAAGCTGAGCCCTCTGCTCTATTGTCCAACCTGTCAAAAGAAAGGAGAAGTACTCCGTTCTGGTGAAGCTCATCTTCTAGTTCAGGGGTCCCCAACATATGGTGAGTTGTATAATTATTTCATTATATATTATAGCGTAATAATAGAAATAAAGTGCACGATAAATTTAATGTGCTTGAATCATCCTCCCTCCCCAGTCCGTGGAAAATTGTCTTCCATGAAAATGGTCCTTGCTGCCAGAAAGGTCGGGGACCGCTGTTGGTACTATTGTCATTCCCCAACATCTCTGATTTTAGGAATTCCCAGTGAGTTTGGAGTAATTTTATTCTCTGCCCCAAATTATTTTCTCTCCTCTCACGAAAGATTCCTGTTAGCATTTCCTATTCTGGTGTCTTCTCTTAAATAGCAAACACCCTTAGAAAAGACCTTCTGTTCTTCCAGGTGTTTTAGTTGTACAGAGTGGTTTGAGGAAGGATAAATCTGTGTAAGTGAAAGGTGGATGAGTTTTGTAGATGGTGGTGCTCTAGGAGTTGAGAGGAGGGAAGGGTTTAGACTGGGAGAATAGGAAAACTGCTGATAAATTGTCTCATAATTATTTTGGCATCAGTGTTGAAAAGTTTTCTGATCTCTAAACCCAGTTTGAATTATCTTGGCAATTTCTCTAACTTCATTTATTTACTTATTAGGGGAGAAAATATTGGGTATAAAGTGTTCAAAGACATGATGGCCAGAAGGTAAAAAATACACCACACAGAATCGTGGCTAGGTCGAGAGTGACAGTTGGGAAAACAAAGGAATGGTTCCTCATTCAGTTGGAGCAGTTATTAGTGTGATCATCCGTTTGAAATTATTTTAAGTATTTTAAATGACTGTGAAAATTTAATCCAAATAAAGTGTCTTCATAGGAGTTTAAGAGTTTAAATAGAATTCTTTTAAATAAGGTTTGTGTGTGTGTTTTATTTTTATTTTTATTATTCTTTCATGGAGCTCTTGTCTATGTTATTAAAACTTCAGTTACCTCCTTTGTTTAACAGAAATTACCTTTTGACAGTTTTATTTTTCCCTTTTTGATTTAATTTTTTCAAATATAAACAACATTTACATGGCTTGAAAGTCAAAAGGTGTATTTATAGTCTTGGTCTCATTCTTATCTTTCTACTCCAATCTTTCTGCTCCGATGGGTAATTTTCTGGTTTATCCTTCTTTTGTTTCTTTTTGAAAAATAAATATGTATTTTTAAGGTTAGGTTTATTGAGGTATAATTTACATACGGTAGAATTCACCTGCTTTAGGGTACAGTTTCATGAATATTTGTTTATTGATTGATTGATTGAGACAGAGTCTCACTCTCTTGCCCGGGCTAGAGTGCCCTGGTGTCAGCCTAGCTCACAGCAACCTCAAACTCCTGGGCTCAAGCGATCCTCCTGCCTCAGCCTCCGGGGTAGCTGGGACTATAGGCATGTGCCACCATGCCTGTCTAATTTTTTAGTTGTCTATGTAATCTCTATTTTTTTTTTTTTAGTAGAGATGGGATCTTGCTCTTGCTCAGGCTGGTCTCGAACTCCTGACCTTGAGCTATCCTTCGGCCTTGGCCTCCTAGAGTGCTAGGATTACAGGCGTGAGCCACTGCACCTGGCTCATGGCAGATTTTTATTTCGATTAAAAAAAAAGTTAGGAGATACTCTAAAATAAACTGTTGGTAGTAGCTTTAGTTTCCACTGGAGTTTGTATGAGGTTTAGTGCATCAGTGTGATTCATGTTTCCCTTTGCCTGTCTGATCTAAAGTTTGGTGCTGGTGTGGTGATAGGATATTTCTCTTCAGCCCTGTGCCTTTGCCTTGTGTGTCTTCTGTCCATTTAAAAAGCTGGCTTGTAAGTATTATTTTTAAAAAATTCAGTGGAGTTAGTTATTAACAGGCTCATGGTTTCAATTTTCCGTTTTGTTTGTTTGAACTATAAAATAGTCTTGGAAATAATACTAAACCTATCGAAATATTAAGCTGCCAATAGAAACACTTGAGAGTTTGTTAAAACTGGAGTTTTTTACAGTAAGTAGCTGTACAGTTTAGGAAAGGGGGGGATGAGAGATGAAGTCAAAACTTTCTCCTTGAGTGGCCACTGGTCTTCCTGCCGGTCGCGTCCTCCTGGTGGGAATGCAGACCAGTGGGAGGAGCTGGGAATTTGTAAAGTGAGTTCATAGCTTCTCTTCATCTGCTTTTTAGTGGAAAAAGCAGTGAATTGATTATCTAGGCCTTCCTTCAGGTAAGTGACTAGCAGCAGCATCAACATCTCAATTTAGCTGATGTAGACTTGAGTGTAGACCAGCTGGATGCCTCCAAGGATACATTTCAAAGTCGTATTTACTTTGTACCTAGTAAGAGACATAATTTGGCTTACAGTTTAATTAATTATTGGTTATAATTACTTGTAGTTGTGTGGTAAAATTGAAGACTTTATAACTGACTTGTTTTAGTTGTGTTATTTTATTTTAAAATGTTGTGAAACTGAAAGCCATGGAGTCCAAATTCCCATATCTTGAATGGCGCCGTGGATTCCTCAGTGGAAAACATGGCATGTTTAAACTTTCCTCTCACACCTTCTTTTCTTCAGTGTCCTATTGTGAATGTGCACTTTTGGAAAATTGTTTTTTAGGCTTAATGGGACTGTTTGAAAAACGCCGCTTCAGGAAATTTCTAGTGTATATTGCCAACTTTGATGAAAAAGATACCAGAACTTTTGAGGGCATTGATCCCAAGAAGACCACAATGCGCGATGTGTATAAGAAATTTGACTTGGGCCAAGATGTTATAGATTTTACTGGTCATGCTCTTGCACTTTACAGAACGGATGAGTAAGTATTTTGGTTTTTAGGTTTGTATTTTTCTTGGAACACTCACTGAATTTCCCAATTCTCTCCCAAGTGGAAATTCTAACAAAACACATACTAGGTCATTAAATAGGAAATCTCCAATTTGGAATCAGAAGTTTAGTTTATTATATCTCAAACAAGCAGTACAGTTAATCAAAGTATGTGCCTAACCTGTCGACACAGGGTTGCCATCTTAAAGGTAGCTTGTGTATGCCAGCAGCAAAGCAGCCTTGAGAGCAAGTGGCGGTGAAATTGCGAAAGGCGTTTTCCACAGCTCATTCAGAATTGAATATTTTTCCTTGCAAGAAGTGTTCCAAAGCCTGGAAGAAGTGGTAGTCAGTTGGTGCAAGATCTGGTGAATACGGTGGATGACAGAGTTTCCAAGTCCAGCCTCTGTAGTTTGAGCAGCGTTGTTTGTGCGACATGTGGTCGAACGTTGTCTTGCAAGAGGATTGGCCTGTTTCTATTGACCAGTCTCAGCTGCTTCATTGCAAGCATCCTCATCATTTCATCCAGTTGGTTGCAGTAGACAGCTGCTGTCATCGACTGACTGGTTCCATGAAGCTGTACTGGATAATACCAGTGCTGGACCACCAAATAGACCCCGTTCGCCTTTTTTGATGAATATTTGGTTTTGGACTGTGTTTTGGCACTCCATCTTTATCCAACCATTGTGCTGAATGCTTGCAATTGTCAAAAAGAGTCTATTTTTCATCACATGTAACAATACAGTGTAGAAATGGTTCACCTTTTTGTCGTGACAGCAAAGAAAGGCAAGCTTTGACACGATTTCTCTTCTGACGCTCGTTTAATTCATCCAGCTTCTTTACCTTGCCCATTTCTTTCAAATGGTCCAGTATTGTTGGAATAGTAACGTCAGACCTTGCTGCTAATTCACACATAGGTTGAGATGTATTTGCTCCCACCACAGCTTTCAGCTCATCATTATCCACCTTGGCGTCAGGTCACCCACATGGCTTATTTTCAGAATTAAAATAACCAGAAGGAACTTCTCAAACCATCGATGTACGTACGTTCTTTTGCCACATCCTTCCCAAACACTTTGATGGTATTTCGAGCTGTCTGCACTGTGTTGGTTCCGCGATGGAACTCATATTCAAAAATAACATGAATTTTTGACTTACCTGGGGTTTCACAAAAATTGCTCTAAAAAAAAAATGTGAAAGATAATCACAAGCCAAAATATGCGCTTGAAAGACCGTGGATGTACCTTTACAATAGGGGAAAAAACAGTTAAGTGTCAAAGTGAAATGTTAGATCAGCTGCCAAACTTGGTACTTAAAGAAATCGGACATTTCATACCCAGTGACCCAATATATAGCCGTGTTAATACTGTGAAAGAAAAGGTTCTAGTTGCAAATTAGTGTTAGAACTTTTTAAGTGAAATATGAAGGTAGTAGGTTGAAATCACTTCAGAAAAATTTTAAACTGAACACCGAGAATGAAAACTAAAGCCCTTTTCTAATATTCATTTCCTTTTCTCCAGCTACTTAGATCAACCATGTTGTGAAACCATTAATAGAATTAAACTTTACAGTGAGTCTTTGGCAAGATACGGCAAAAGCCCGTACCTTTATCCACTCTATGGCCTTGGAGAACTGCCACAGGGATTTGCAAGGTAAGAGCCTGTGTTAGCCCATTAGCTGGGACCTCACTCTTCCTGAATGTGTACACAAGATCTCGTTAGAATACAACATAGTATATACACAAGATATCGTTTGAGTAATGAGACGAGATATGTCTATGAGTAATGAGATGCTTTTTGTTGAAATAAAATTTACATGCAGTGAAAAGCCTAGATCTTCTTTTTTTTAAAAAAAATTCCATTTGACACGTGTATAGACTTGTGCAACTAAAACCCCAGTTAAGATACAGAACATTTTCTTTACCCCAGAAAGTTCTCTTGTGTTACCTCATAAACAGTACTGCCCCCAGCAATTAGATTTGTGATTTTTATCACCATAGATTACTTTTGCTTGTTCTTGAATTTCATATACAAGGAGTAATACAATATGTGCTCATTTGTGTCTGACTTTTGCATAAATATTTTTGAGATTCATCTATGTTATTGCATGTTCTGGTAGTTTGGGTTTTTTTTTTTTAAATCATTGAATAGGGTTCCATTATATGAATTATATGAATATCCAACATTCTCCTATTGGTGGACATCTAGGCTGTTTTCAGTTTTTGGCTATTGTGTATGAAGCTGCTGTGAAATTTTTGTGTGCAAGCCTCTCTGTGGATATAGGTTTTCATTTCTTCTGGGTGAATATTGGGAGTGAAATTGCTGACTGATTTGACAAAGTGTATGTTTAACTTCATAAGAAATTGCTGAACAGTTTTCCAGAGGGGTTGTGTCATGGTGCATACGCTCAGTAATGTATGAGAGTTTAGCTGTGCGTCCTTATGTAGTACACGAGTATACTGTTTTCTCTCACTGCAGCTTTCAGTTGTGTTTTGCAAGGAATTTGACAATCTCAAATGAGTTGTTGAATTTATTGATATAATCTTCCTTTATTTTCCTTTTGGTATGTGTAGGCTCTGTAGTGATATTCTTATCTTCATTTTTGTGATTGGTAATTTATATTTTCTCTTCATAGGATTGCATCAGTTTTATGTATCATTTCAAAGTATTGAATTTTTAGCTTTGTTTTTGGTCGTAGCTTCTGTTATTGGTTTGTGTTCTCAATTTCTTCCTTCTATTTGGGTTTAATTTGATTTTCTTCTATTTAGCCTTTTAAGGTTGAATCAGATAATTGATTTTACTCTTGTCTGATGTAAATTTAAAGGTTTTATTTCCCTCTAAATCTGTTCTTTCTAGTATGTTGCCACTATCTTTCCTCTAAGTATGTTAATTCCTAAACATTTGGAGAGGTTTATAAATATCTTATTGTTACTGATATCTAATTTAATTTTATTGTGGTCAGAAAACAAACTTGTAAAATTTCGATCCTTGAAGTTAATTGAGGCATTTTTTTATGGCTGAATATGTGATCTATCTTAGTAAACAATGCCCTTGAAAAGAATGTGTGTTCAGCATCTGTATTTTGCCTCTCTGTACTTTATAAATCCCACACCTTCATATTTTATAACCCCCCACAATACAATGTTACAGTTTTTTGCATTAAGCAATCAGTTTTTTTTAAGCAATCGGTTTTAAAAAATAAATAGAAAGGTAAAAGTAATTATATTGATCCACATATTTACTATTTTTGTTCCTTTTCATTCCTTCTCATACATAAATCCTTGTTTCCACTTGTGTAGTTTCTCTTTAGCTTTTCTTTGACATTCTTACATAGGCCTACTCGTGTTAATTCTCTCAGTTTTATCTGAAAATGTGTCACCGTCATTTTTGTAGGATGTTTTGATGACTCAGGTTGTTTTCATTCAGCACATTAAGGCTGTTGTTCCCTCTCGGTGGCCTTGGTTTTGAATGAGGAGTTAGTTGTAATTGGTGTCATTTCTTGTCCTGTGTATGAAATGTGTTTTCCTCTTCTGGCTGTTTTCAGACTTTCAAGATTGTCTTTGGTTTTTGGTAGTCTCACTGGGGTTTTCCTGGGTGGTTTTGCCAGGATGATATTGCCTTGGAACTACTTGGATGTTTAATGTTTTTATATCAAATTGGGAATTTTAAAATCATTATTTCTTCAGGTATTCTGTCCTGTTTTCTCTCTGCCCTCCTTGTGAAACAACCACTTGTATGTTAGATGCCTGCTATTACTCCTTAGGTCACCGAGGTTCTGCTCATTTGTTTTTCTTTTGTCATTTTTCTCCATGTTTTGTGTTGAATAATGCCTGTTCATGTGTCTTCAAGTTCCCTGACCTCTTTTATTTTTTATTTATTTATTTTCTTTGAGACAGAGTCTCACTCTGTTGCCTGGGCTAGAGTGCCGTGGCATCAGCCTAGCTCACAGCAACACCAAACTGGACTCAGGCAATCCTCCTGCCTCAGCCTCCTGAGTAGCTGGGACTGCTGGTGTGCACCATCACACCTAGCTAATTTTTTCTGTTTTTAGTTGCCCAGCTAATTTTTTTATTGTTTTATTTTTTTATTTTTTTGTATAGACGGGGTCTTGTTCTTTCTCAAGCTAGTCTCGAACTCCTGAGCTCAAGCAATCCTCCTGCCTCCAAGCCTCCCAGAGTGCCAGGATTATAGGTGTGAGTCACCATTCCCAGCCAAGTTCCCTGACTTCCTTTCCTGCTATCTTCAATAGGCTATTAATGCCATTCAGTGATTTTTAATTTTTATATTGTACTTTCTAGATGTAAAATTTCCATTTGTTTTTAATGTAGTTCTCATTTTTATGAGCTCCTCTATTTACTCATTTTGATTCTTCAGAATGTATTTATAACCAAATATTTATCCTTGATCTTCGAACCAAGGGTATTTGTTCTTGAACATATCCTTAAACAAGGATGACAATATCCTTGAACATATTTATAATAGCTGCCCTTAAAGTCTCCTGCATATTTAAACATCTGGGCATCTGTTTCTGTTGACTGCTTTTTCTGTTTACTTTGGATCACATTTTTCTGTTTCTTCATATGTCTAGAATTTTGGATCATACACTGGACATACGGACTGGTATTTTGTAGAGATGCTGATTTTTTTCCTCTGAAGAGTTGATTTTTCTAGTAGGCGGTTAAATTATTGGCTATTCATCTTGAACTTGTGGAGACTGAACTTTACACTTTATTAAGGTCATTCTTTTTTAGTTTTGCCTTTTGTCTTTTTTTAAATTGGGGTAACCAAGTTCCACTAATGTGGCAGTTTTAAAATTCAAACTTGTTTTCCTTCTGGCCAGCATCTGTAACCTCTGCTCAGCTCTTTTAGCCGTTAGCTATTGCTTTTTGATGGATTCCTGGATCCTCCCTCATCCATGAGTACTTTTGGGGAATTTAAAGAGATTTTCTCATAGATTTGTTGACTCCTCCTTTTGTGGCTCTGTCCCCCACTGATTTTATCCCCTTTAGCAGCCTCAAATTCTGTCCCACACACCTCGCATCGGCAAGATGCAGACTTCCTGCTCATGCTCTCACCACCTGGTGTCGCGAGGACTAAGTAGGTAATTCCCTTGGGAAAGCGCATGAGCCACAGAAAGATCTCACCTGGTTCGTTCCTTTCGAGAGTCTCTCCAGTTTCTGCCTGTGTTGTTGGGCGTTCTCCAGTGTTTCCTGGTAATTGTTCTTGGTTTTAAGTCCATAGTTTATTTATATGCAGGAGGATTAGATAGTATAGCTATTTCCCCCATTACTGAGCAGTGAATACTCAGTGTTCGTAACTGGAACTGAGCCATCAATTTGTTTTTGACTCTGTTTTATAATTCATGCTTTAATTACTTTTAAGCTAACATGTTTTTAGAAGGAAATTGAGCAAATATATATTGCCTGTAACTCATTAAGAGCTAAGGAAGGAGACTTTAGTAGTTGAAACAATTATGGATTATTAATTGAGATTTAAAAATTTTCTAGGCTAAGTGCTATTTATGGAGGTACCTACATGCTGAATAAACCAATTGAGGAAATCATTGTGCAGAATGGAAAAGTGATCGGTGTAAAATCTGAGGGAGAGGTAAGTAGCTCTTACAACTTAAAACATAATGTGTTCTTAGGAAGAAAATTGTATTATCTAAATACTTTGGTGCAGACACTGGTTCCAAACTCTCTCTGATTTCTTGATGGTAAGTTGGTATTCGTCACGGCCAAGGATGGCTGCAGTTGCTGTGTAACACGCCTGGGGTGGCGAGTCCCCTGCTGGGGCTGTTAGCTTTCTGTGTTGTATCTCCTAAAATGTTGTTTAACTGGGTCTTTATACTTTGAGCAGATGTTGTAGGCAGCTTCTTTATAACCCCCTTTTCATCTTGATTCTGTCATAGGGTGATTGGTTAATCTGCTTTAAATGAAGTTAGGAACCACAAAAGAAATCAGATTTTGTTTGACATATTCATTACAAGATTTTGTTAATGCCAGTTGAATTCTCAGGTATATCAGCAAAAATAGTCAGCACCATTTTACCATCCGGGTCCGAAGGACTTCACCCCAGCCACCTTTTTTAATATGGTCATGTGTCGCTTAATGATGGGGATGTATTCTGAGAAATGCATCCCTGGGTGGCTTTGTTGCGTGAACATCAGAATGCAGGGACGCAAACCTGGATGGCGCGGCCCGCGGCGCTCTAGAGCGTGTGGCACCGCCCGCTGCTTCCGGGCTCCACGCCTGTGCAGCGTGGCACTGCGCCACACACTGCAGGCCATTATGACACGATGTGAGTGTGTGTCCAAACTTAGAAAAGCTACAGTAAAGTTACGGTATAAAAGATGAAAAAATAATACACCTTTACAGGGCACTTGCCATGAATGGAGCTGGGACATACGACTAGAAGTTGCTCTGGGTGGGTCAGTGAGCGAGTGGTGAGTGAATGTGAAGGCCCGGGATGTTACTGTATGCTGCTGTAGACTTTGTAAATACTGTAAACTTAGGATACACTAAATTTGTGAAAATAAAATTTTTCTTCTATAACAAATTAACCATAGCTTACTGCAACTTTTTTTTTTTTTTTTAAAGAGACAGGGCCTTGCTGTCACCCAGGCTGGATTGCAGTGGCACGATCATAGATCACTGCAGCCTCTAATTCCTGGGCTAAAGCCATCCTTCCACCTCAGACTCCTGAGTAGCTTGGACTACAAGCGTGTGCTGTCATACCTTGCTAATTTTTTTATCTTTTGTAGAGACAGGGGTCTCACTGTGTTGCCCAGGCTGACCTTGGACTCCTGGCCTTTAAGTGATCCTCCTCCCTCACCTTGCAGAGTAGCTAGGACTATGTAGTCGTATGCCACTGTGCCCCACTATGCACAAAATTTTAAAATTTCATGTAGTCCAATTTGTCTGTTTTTTTTTTTTCTTTTGTTGCCTGTGTCTTTGGTGTCATATCTAAGGAATCCCTGCCAAATCCAGTGTCAGGAAGCTTTTGCCCTGTTTTCTTCTAAGAGTTTTATAGTTTGGGGTATTATATTTAGGTCTTTGGTCCATTCTAAGTTAATTTTTGTGAACGGTGTTAGGCAAGGCCCAACTTCCTTCTTTTCCATGCGGATATGGTTTTCCCAGGACCATTTTTGAAAAGACTGTTCTTCTCCCATCGCATGGTCTTGGCGTTTGGCCTTGGGAGCGAGGGTGTATTTCTGGGCTGTCTCTCCTGTTGCGATATTCCCCGCGCCCACCCTCGGGCCCGCGCCGCGCGGTTGAAGCAAGCGAGTTCCCTGTGTTTCCTGTTCTTTTCTCAGGATTGTTTTGGCTGTTCCTGAATTCAATCCCGCGAGATCCAAGGTTAATTTTAGGATGGGTTTTTGACATCTCACAATATTAAGTCTTCTAATCATTGAACATGGGTTGTTTCCACTTATTTAAGTCAGCTTTGTAAAGTCTTTTTCCGTGTTTTGTGGCAGATTGCTCGCTGTAAGCAGCTCATCTGTGACCCCAGCTACGTGAAAGACCGGGTGGAGAAGGTGGGCCAGGTGATCCGAGTCATCTGCGTCCTCAGCCACCCCATCAAGAACACCAACGACGCCAACTCCTGCCAGATCATCATTCCACAGAACCAGGTCAATCGAAAGTCAGGTGAGTTTTGAAGAGCAGATGTTTGTAGGATTTTGTCAGATATGATTTGCTTTGTGTTTTATCCCAAATTCTGAGTTTTATTTGCTGTGTAATATAGTGAAGAGACTTCAGTTTACATATGGGAAATAAAGCGCCATCCTGTTAGCGCCTGCTGCCCTGCAGCAAGTGTGGAGGTGACAGCTCAGAGTGGGAGGCCTGCCCCGCACTCGAGCCTGTCACCTGGAGGAGTTTTCTCATCTCAGTGGGGCGGGCGGACTGGACTGGGTGTTGCCGACTCTCCCGGCTCCCGCGGACGCAGGTGCCTGTGGGTTAGTGTGGGGGCGGCGCCGACTCCGCTCTGTTTCCGAGGTGATGCCACGGCTGCTGCTCCCTCGTTATTTGCAAACTTAATGCTGACACTTGAGTCCAGCAGTGTGCAGAGAACAGCTTTCGTTTCTGTGATTAAGATCAGGATGTGGCTCTAAAATTGCAATTCCTAGTTTATTTGCTTTAACAAGTTGTTTTCAACTACTAGATGTTCCCATCTTCCTTTCAGCTAGAAGCCTTAAATCATCTATTTATGTAAAATTCCACTTAAAAGGTCATCAGGTTTTAACGGGACAGGTAAGGGCTACTTACCTGTGTTATCATTTTTTTCCATAGAAGAAATCACATCACGAAAGATTACCGGTAGAACAAAGGGACTGGGACTTAATCTTTCAAGGGTTCCCAAGCAGGTCCCAGGTCTGTGAAAATCTAAAAAAGAATCGAGGGGTCCCCATGGGGTTTTCTGCACTGGAAGTTAACACACTCAAAAGTGTGGCTCACAGACAAGTCTCAGTTTGTCATGCTGACTCCAAAATCATTTATATGGATCCTGCAATTTGATATTACTTTAATCGGTAAATGAGACATCATTACTGAATAAATCATTTCTTCCCTATTCAAAACTTTTCCAAATGCAAGGTCAAGAGTAGTTAATGTGGTTTGCCAGGTTTTCCAGTGAGCTGTGACACAGCTGGAAAGAAATCTCACTCCGCAATTCAGCAGTTCACTGCTATAGGAATCCTTAATCTCTAGTAGGTTAAAGGAAATTCCTGTTGTTGAGTATTTGTGTATCTATATACAAGTCTGTCTGCCTCCACTTCGAGCTTAAGTGTAGAAGATCTCACCTATTCCGAGTGACTTTAGTTCACACCTCACAGTGACATTGGTGCCACCTGTGTGTGCCAAGTCCCAGTCAGAGCAGCGCCAGGCAGTGACCGGATGCTGTTTGTTCCAGATATCTACGTCTGCATGATCTCCTCCGCGCACAACGTGGCGGCACAGGGGAAGTACATCGCCATCGTCAGCACAACCGTGGAAACCAAGGAGCCCGAGAAAGAAATCAGACCAGCGCTGGAGCTCTTAGAACCAATCGAACAGAAGTGAGTGTTGTGTTCATTTGTAGTAACCAAACTCCAAGCCGAGGCCTAGATTTTTGGCTCCATGGTGGGGTGCGCGTGCGAGGGCGGCAGCCACGGGCTGCTGTGCGGGGTCCCCAGTGTCTCATCTCCGCCAGGCGTGTCCTTTGGCTGAGAAAGTCGGGCACCGCGGTGGTTGTGAGGCCGCCTCACCTGCTGACTTAATTCTCTCTCCTCTCCAGATTTGTTAGCATCAGTGACCTCCTTGTACCAAAAGATCTGGGAACAGAGAGCCAGGTGAGTCTGGAGATACGGAAAGGATATGATCAGGCTTTCTTGGGAGACACCTCTAAAGAGTTTTAAGTCTTTGTAATTTTTATTTCCAGATCTTTATTTCCCGCACATATGATGCTACAACTCACTTTGAGACGACCTGTGATGACATTAAAAACATCTATAAGAGGATGACAGGATCAGAGTTTGACTTTGAGGAAATGAAGCGCAAGAAAAACGACATCTATGGGGAAGACTAACAGCAGTACATGCCGTTACCTAATTAGGACAGATGTACAATTTGGCAAATAATGCATTGTATGAAATCACTATTGTAAGGCCTGCTTTTGTAATCAAAACAGAGAGGTTGAAGAGCACTGTGCCGGTGAACATTCCTCCCCTCGTCTTTCTAATATCATGTATTAACTTTCGTTTCCATGGAGTGGCTACTCAGAATTGGCCGGTCACCACATTCTGTTCTATTTAACCAAACTGGCTTTTTTTCTAGTGAAGGATCAGTTTTAAACGAACATTGTGATACTGATACAGAGAATTTGAGACAGTATTTGTATCTTTTAATCAGTGTAGGCTTTGCAGTTATGTGCTGCTGCTCTCGAGAGCTGGGCCCGTACGATTCGTGTGCCGTCTGTCCTCGCGACATTAAGGAGATCCTGAATTGAGTATTCCACGGCTCGAGATGGTGTCCATGAGTTTTCCCTAAAACTTGACATTTTGTATTATGTCAGGTATATGGCAGGGCCCTGAATAGCACAGCCACAAGTTTGGATACATGGACATAAAATCTTACCCAAACTCCAGACTTGGGGAGTGCATTAGAGGAAGCCAGTATGTGGTGTTTTAACCTAATAAAATTGATGCGAGAACGGGGAGGAACCCATCGTAAAGCAGGCGAAACGCAGGTGCGTCTTCTGTGTCCCGGCCTTGGCTTCTCGGAGGACCAGGCTGCGATGCAGTGTTGACTTGACGGGGCCCCTGCTGTGGGCTCCACATGATCTCTGTACTGCACAATAAAGCCGGATGCTGGAAACCAGCGCTGTGCGCTCTGTCTGTCCTTGTTGTAATGGCCGTGCCGCCGTGGGCTCCCTTCAGCAGAGCTCAAGGCCGTGCCAGGTGTGGGGTGTCGGTGCCAGGCACCAGCACGTGGGTGGCTCTGGGTCTGGACGGATCATAGCAGCCCCTGCTGTCTGGCTTCCCTGTGAGTTAGACTTCAAATTTCCTTCTTTACGATGTAATTGCTAAACTCTTTGATAATCTTAGTAGTGGCTTGGAACAAGTATTCTTTACTACACAGATACAAGTTACCGCCTTTAATAATTTTGCTTATAGCAGCAATTACAAGAGTACATAAATTCCATCAGGTAGAGTACATAAATTCCATCAGGTAGAACGAATGCTTTAATAGTTTTCATGTAATTGATTTATTTCAAAGTATTGAGTGGGTGGAAATGTTTTTGTTACAAGGATAGCTTTTATACGTGTGCCCATCACCCGAGCAGTGTTCATCGTACCTGACAGGTCCCCCTTCCACGATTATCCAGTGACGGTTGAGTATCTGTGCCCGTCTGCCCGTTGTTTACCTTCCACTTACCAGTGAGAACATGTTTGTTTTTTCATTCCTGAGATACTTAATCTCCAGTTCTGTCCAAGTTGTTGCAAAAGACATTATTTTCTTTTTATGTGGTGTACGTACGCCACAGCTTGTCAATCCACTCATGAATCGATGGGCACTTTGGTTGATTCCACATCTTTGCGACTGTGAATTGCACTGCAATAAACATTTGGATACAGGTGTCTTTTTGATAAAATGACTTCTTTGCTTGTACCCAGCGGTGGGATTGCTGGATCAAGTGGTAGGTTTGCATTTATTTTTTTGAGGAATCTGTACAGTTTTCCATAGGGGCTGTGCTATTTAATAATTTGCAGTCTCACCAACAGTGTATAAGCGTTCCTTTCTCTCTGCATCCAAGCCAGCGTCTATTGTTTTTGGACTTTTTAATGGCCATTCTGAAGGGGTAAGGTGGTAACTCATTGTGCTTTTAATTTGCATTTCCCTGATTAGTAATGTCGAGCATTTCTTCATGTTTATTGGTCATTTTTCTATCTTCTTTTGAAAAACTTCTGTTCATGTCTTTTGCCCACTTTCTCATATGGTGGTTTTCTTCTTGCAGATATGAGTTCGTTGTAGATTCTGGATATTGGCCCTTTGTTGTCAGATGTATAGCTTGTATTTTCTCCCATTCTGTAGGCTATCTTTTCACTCAGTTGATTATTTCCTTTGCTGTGCAGGTTTTTAATCAAGTCCCATGTATTTTGTTGTTGCTGTAATTGCCTTTGGGGTCTTAGTCATAAATTCTTTGCCTAGGCCAATGTCTAGGAGAGTTTCTCCTACATTTTCTTCTGGAATTTTTATGGTTTCATGCCTTACATTTCAGTCTTTTATCCATCTTGAATTAATTTTTGTATATGGTGAGATATGGGTCCTGGTTCATTCTTCTGCACGTGGCTCTGCAATTTTCCCAGCACTGTTTACTGACTGGGGCCTCCTTCCCCCAGTGGCTGTTGTCTGCTTTGTCGAAGATCGGTTGTAGGTAGATGGTTTTATGACTGGGTTCTGTTCCATTGGTCTGTCTGTGGCTCTAGCTGTATACTAACTGTGCTGTTTCGGTTACTACAGCCTTGTATTATAATTTGAAGTCAGGTAGTGTGATACCTCCAGATTTGTTCTTTTTGCTTGAGATTGCCTTGGCTATTTGGGCTTTTTTGGTGTTTCCATGTAATTTAAATGATATTTAGAAATAGTTCTTATAGGTAAAGGCCTTTCCCTCCTGTTTATCACAGAAGAATGTCTGTAAAGGAGGCAGACTAAGGCAGATGACCTGTTAAAGGAATTAGGGTGCTGATTTAGATTTTTATTCAGATTGCCTGAGTGATCACTTTAGCTCAGCTTCTTAACCTCTCACAATTGATGTTCTGGGCTGGATCATTCTTTGTTGTAGCGGCCATCCTGTGCATTATGGGACCGCAGCAGCATCCCTGGCCCTCTCTATACATTCGATGCCAACAGCACATCCCTACAGTGTCAACCAGGTGTCTCCAGATGTCATCAAATGTCCCTGGTTGAGAACCACTGCTTTTTCTACATGATAAAATTATCTAAAAACCCAGCATGCCTTTTTATTCCCTTCCCGTAAAGTTCAGAATTTGAGGTATTAACGCAGGCAAAGGTGGCACAAGCTAGGTTAGTGTTAAGTGAAAAGAAAAATGTATGTTCATATCCTTTATTCAGCATATTTACTGAATACCTTGTGATGTGTGCTAGGCCAGTGGAGCACACAGGTGACAATGGTATGTGGTTTGACTGAGTGTTAAATCAGTTACAGAAGAGGCGGCATGGAACTGAGAGATGGCCTGCGGATGCTGGCAGGCTTTTCAGCAACGGGAGGTCAATACCTACGAGGTGCGACATGACAGGTGAGTGTGTCACACAGTGTTTGGAGGCTGTAGGTAAGTGCTCAATAAATGTTACTTTGTCCCTAGTAATCTGAAAGTAATTCACTGTATGAAATAGTTACGGTCCCCATGCTAGATTCTTGTCCTTGGAGGAAAAATTAGCATCAATAATCAAAACACTGAGTCCTCCTGAGAAAATAAATCAGCTCTTTTGTTTAGGTAGGAACAATACAAAGCAGTCGAATGACTTTCGAAAGAAGTTTCTATGTAAAGGGCAGGTGACACTTCCTCCTGTATTGCTGCTCAGTATACTCTGGGAGGCAAGTCTGGTAACTAGACCAACAGGATGGAAGTGGTCCCCCTAAATGGGCTAAAAATCCTAAGACATTCCGTACAAATTAAATTATTCCTATAAAATCACTGCTGGAACAGTTGAATGATTTTTAGTTGTCTTTATTAAAAAAGTGAAACAAATTAGTTACAAAAAACCTTTGCTCCAAATAGATACTATGTATCTTACAAACTTTTTTTTTGGCTTGGTTTTGAGTTTTAAAGATTACAGTAGAAATTATTTCTAATATCATAAATAAATGATTATTTTTTTCCTAGAAAGTTGGTTTTGTAGTACAGTATTTACAAAAAAATGACAATTTATAAATGAGTACCATTTAGGAAAAATGTCTTCATGTAGTGTTGCTGTTTGTATAATAGCAAATAAAACCATTTGATAGTTTTTATAAGGGTGGTAAAACCTTTAAAACAGACGACAACGTGCACTATGTATGCCTTTCTGACATTAACATGCAAAAACAAAGCTATTTGTGAAAATAGACTTATTTTTGCTCCAACTAAGTAAATATGTTGTAAAACTCTTATTTTTAATATTAAGCTCAATTAATAGCTTTGAAGACATCCTGTTTCAAATGAAAGTAATTTAAAATACTTAACACTGCAACCCAAAGCCAATGGACAAGTACTTTTGAAGTCAGACATTTTATAAATGAAAAAGACGAAGGACTTTCCATGTTGCAGAACACTGATCTTTCAAATAGAAGAGTGGTCATGTGTATCAAAATTTTCCAAAGAAAAGGGAAGATAATTTGTTGTTGGCATCTTCCAAGTCTAGGCAAGCTGGAGTTCAATCACCTGGAGAAACAAAATTGATAATTTTGATAATTATATTTTTAAATCAAAATGACCCAGAAATAATGGAAGCTGTATATATAATGGAGAAGGTTATATGCAGTCATGTGAAGGCAGTTAGTTATTTCATTAGTGATACTGCAGGAATTCCCATTTATGTCAAACTATGCAATTCTAAATAAACTTTAAATTTATAGCATGATACATGTTGTGAACAGTTTTATCTGTTAGCAACTCCAGCCCACATGGGAGTTACATAAAAAGTATTCTTACCAATAGCTACTCCTAAAGGGAGCTGCTACTTCTTGTATATTTTCTATAAAGTTATTTACGTCTGTAACAAGGATTCCGCTATTTTCAAAGACTTCTCTGGAGATAGTAGGCTTGTCTGTGAAGAAGAAAATTTTTTGGTAATGTACATTATTTTCAGGTAACAGATACCCCCGTTATTAAAAAGAAATCTATATGGAACTCCCTAATATGGGGGTGGAGAGAGAAAAAGAATCCGGTTCAGGTAAGAAAAAGATGTGAAGTTTTGGCAACAGCTGCCTCTGTGGGGGAGGTGGGTAGGAGTGCTGAGAACCACTGATACATGACCCCTACAGTTCCTAGAAAAAGCCCAGAGTCACAGAAACCATTAAAAATCGCAGATTAGGTACCCATAGGTGCTGATGAGACAGCCCCGCCCCCGTGCATCTGTCAAAGCACAGCCAGCTGCAGGTGCTCTCGGCTGTCAGTCAGAGGCCCTGCTCCGATACAGTGTGACAACTGTTTGCATGGTGCGAGGTAGGAAAAGTGACCTAGAGATCATTTCTGTACACGGAGCCTGTGGAGGGTATACGCCAACACCACACCCCTCCGTGGGAAGGACCTGAGCAGGGACCGGGTGATTCTGGCACCCGAGGGATGACGATGCTCTGGATCAGGTATCCAGTGACTGCACGGACAGATGTCCCTAGAGCTGACCTCCTGTGGCATTAACTGACAACGACAGGTAGGTGGGGCTCAGCTGTGCGTTACCTGTTAGGAAGACGGCAAACCTGGCATCAACGTGCTGAATTTGCAGGTTTATCAAACATTTCAAAATGTCTGCCTTTGTCGATGACCGGGAGTCACACTGGTGATAGTGAAGCAATTCGATGATATCTGCACTCTGATAAGACTTCAATATTATGTTCTTTTTATGTGCAATTGCATCCACACTGAAATAACCAAATTTTGATTCAGTGTAAGTTTCTGACAATTTTTTTTTTACTAAGTCCTAATTTTCAGTGTTTTTATGACATATCTGGCCTCCTGGATTTAACATTGCTTCAAAACAATACAACTGTACTTACTCCTTTTGTAAATATGCATTCAAAATATGGGCCTCATTCTAAGAAAGAGGAACATCACATATTCACCTATTGCCACTCAGGCCATGTGGTGTGAGAACCTTCCTTTACCTTCCAGTGGACCCTGCTGCTTCGTATAGCAACGAGTCTCATTATCATGCCCTGGGAGCAGATAATCACCAACTTCATTAAAATTACGTAGCAGCCAGAATTTCCTTAATTTCTTGTCTTCCTTAAACTCCTATTACCACCTATTTTTTCCTAAGAGGAAAACGCACCTCTGACTCTGGGTTTAACTGACCATCTCTGCAGCTGCTGCTGTCTCTCCAGGCACAGCCCTTCTCCTGCGCCCTTAAGACAAACCAAGCAACCCACATCCCACAACCCTGGTGACCTCACCTACTGCCACTTGACGGCAGAGCTCCTTCCAGGCTTTTCCTGATTTATATATGATATGACTTTCTTTTTATATCACTGGTCTTGATACCAACTCTTGTCATCCTTCCTTATTACTGTGAACAGAAGCTTTTTATATGCTTCTACTTACGTGTAAGTTTTGGGTGGCATCTTTATAAAGTTTATTAAAATATGCATATAGTCTACATATCTTTTTCACATTTAGCTGGAGATGGATTTGAGGTTGGTTTTGCAATTAATGATAACCACCTACATCTACAAACACCTTTGCAGAAATAGTGGTTTTTAAAAGCTAGGTTGGGCCAGGTGCGGTGGTTCACACCTATAATCCTAGCACTCTGGGAGGCCAAGGTAGGAGGATTGCTTGAGCTCAGGAGTTTGAGACCAGCCTGAGCAAGCATGAGACTCCGCCCCCACTAAAAATAGAAAACTTAGCCAGGCATGGTGGTGCATGCCTGTAGTCCCAGCTACTTGGGAGGCAGGAGGGTTGCTTAAGCCCAGGAGTTTGAGGTTAATGTGAGTTAGGATGGGTGATGCCACTGCACTCTAGTCTGGGAGACAGTGAGACTGTCTCAAAAGACAAAACAAACAAACCCACTTAGGTTGTTCTGGATAAATTCCCCAAAAGGTCAAAGGGTATCATGAGTTTTCTAATGAGTTCTCAACATGCCTATTACGTAAAGCCAGACTGGTACGATGTGAAGACCATATTACAGTGCCAGCCAGCAGTAACACAAGGTACAGCCACGTACCCCAAAACCATGTTTTGGTCAAAGACGAACCACATATACAACAGCAGTCACAGGATTATAATAGTGTGTTTTCACTGTACCCTTTCCATGGTCACACGAGAAATGCCGCTGTGTTCCAGCTGCCTGCAGCAGCGTGTACAGGAACGTGCCGCGGAGGGAGGTGCGCGGCCCGGGAGCACCGTCAGCTACTGCACCATGCAGCTTTGTCTGAGTGCACCCTGTGACATTCGCACAAGGACAAAACTGCCTAATGATGAATTCCTCAGAACTTACCCTTGTCGTTAAACAATGCATGCCTGTATTTCCACGTACCCAAAGTCCTAGAAATGCTATATTATTTTATGTTATAGTTGTGCGGTGGTACCTCAGCACTCTAATGTGCTTCTCTAGTTATTACTGAAGTTGACATTTCCCCCTAACGTGCTGGTTAACAAAGTCCCCTGAGCTCCAGGGACACCCTTGACCTGCCAAAGCCTCTGCACCCTCCTTTCTTACCTTCCTGACCAGGAAACCTCTCTGCTTTTCTCTCTCGTTCCTCTCCTGAAGGAAAACCCTTCCTGAAATTCTGTTCTAACGGTCGTGCGCACTCGCACAACTTGGGCTCTGGAGAAAGCAGCGTGGCAGAACCGCTGTCACTTCGGAGATGAGCACTCGGCAGAACTGCCACCTCATCTCGCTATGCTCAGTCTGTGTGCTCTGTGCTTCAACTTCTATGTCATAATGCAGGAATATGTGTTTTTAGAAACCTCAGGTTTAGATTTAAAGAGGTTTGTCTACAGTCCCTTGTTTTTAATTATTTATATTTTAGAGATGGGGTCGTGCTACATTGCCCAGGCTGGACTTGAACTTCTGGGCTCAAGCAACCCTCCTGCCTATGCCTCCCCAGTTGATGGGACCAGGATGTGCCTGGCTGAATTTGTCTTAAAACTGTGATAACTTCTTATGATTAAATATTAAAAAAAAAAGCATTACTGGAATAAGCCTATAGTTCAACATAATTTTTACAGTTCATAGTAGCAGGGCTTGAATCTAACTTTGGCCCCTTTCTATTAGTCTAGAGAAGTGTATGCCTCAAGCTATTGACTATGGCCGAAACACACGGCTTCCTCCAGGGAAAAGCCCTGCTACAAAAACAAAGCCCAGCACGGCTTAGCCGGCAGCAGCACCTGGAGCGCCCTGGTCCGAGCACAGAACGTCCTTACCGCACATCTTGCTTTAGCTTTTTGTTTTCCCTGTAGTGAAGCAACCACTTCCATCTTGCATTTCTATTTAGTTTTTCCAGGATTTTCACAATTTCCTTCAGTTCACCTACAGAATAGAATAGGTTTGGCAAGATAAGTGTGTTGTGGGGTTCCTATGGCTCATGCAAAATGAAGCAATTATTATTTGTAAAAAAAAAAAAAAAAAGGCGGGGGGCCCATGGTTGAGTGAACGCTCTATCACTGCCACGTACCCAGCTGGGCGGCATCCCTCTCCAGCCCAGGCCCTGCACCCGGGCCTGCCTGCTCGCGTCGCAGAGGGAGAGAACTGTGAGCAGCAGCGCAGCGACCACCGGGAGCTAAAGCTCTGTGCACAAACCGCATGATGGGAGACAAGCAGGAGGCCCCACTGGGGCAGAGAAAAAGGAGGCTGAAGTTTCTAAGTCCAGGACCTACAAATATTTTCTAGCCCCAGTTTCCATGGAGAAGTCATACTGTTGAAGGTCCACGCTTCCTCTGACCCAGAAGTGGTGGTCACTTCCACTGTGATCAGAGCTGGGGCAAGTTTGGATTATACATAAGTGTCTGCCCTAAGAGAAGTAAATACTATGTGAGTTTTCAAACGGATGATTAAACAAGGTGACTTTCAGTAGCCATTTAAAGATTTTTCATGGTACCCACCAGGTGGGAGGGGTGATGCCATCAGAAATGAAGAAGGCTGATTCTAAGGAAAAAATTTACTATGTAGCTGACTTGACTTGGCAAGTGAAGGAGTCAAATATAATAAAAATCATGAATTTGTGTGAACAGTTTAGCTGCAGGGCTGAGAGGGAGGGAACTTACGTTAGGATCACTGCTCTCCAGGGGTCGCCCTACCCGAAAGAGCCGAGCACACAGACCGCAGAAATCAGGCCCTCAGTGGGCGGCAAGTGATATTCTGGAGTTCGTTTTTAATGAAATAATATTTGGGCCACCGAGTGAGGAGCGATTGATCAGAACAGACTTCAAAGAAAGAAACAAGGAAGGAAAATCCAAGACCAACCTAACGTTAAAGCTTCTAGTATCCTGCTGTCCGATACCACAAAGCCGCCTGCACAGAACAGCTCTTGGTAGGTGTGATCCAGAACATCTCCAGGGCTGTCGACACCGGCAAAGACGACGCTGGGGCAATGCTTCAGCTTCAGCAAAGAAGGAATCTGTTCAACAGGGAAGGACCCTCATGAAGACAGGCTCATGGAAAATATTTTCTTAAAACTTCCCTCACTTTTCTACCCAAGGGTTTCAAGGTTCAGAAACTGCTGAAAATACTTTCAAACCTGGATTACGGATGGGAAGTCTGTCCCACCTAAGGAATGTTCACTCAGCGCATCACCAGTGGCTGCAAACTCATCAAAATTAATTAAAAGGAAGTCTCTAAAACTCCCACAGGGTAGAAATAGTGGGGGAAGAGCACACACACATGAGGTTTTGGGGACCTGAAAAGCAACCAGACGGGCCGAACCTGTTGTCCCAGTCCCCAGCTCACACGTGGGTGCCGGCCATGTCAGGCTCAGGCCACTCCCTGACGCGGCAGGATTACGCACCTAGTAAGCTGGGTCTCCTTGACAAGCAATTACTGTTATTCAACCAGTCGGCATATATAACAAGGAGTTAAAATTTTCACAAGTCCTTTTAAAGCAAAATTTATTATTGTTAAACATAAAATGATGCAGATTTATATTGCAGGTGAGAAAATTTAGCATTCTCTCACCTCTTTGTAGTTCTTAGTTAAGATAAATATTTTCTTAACTCTCTGAAACACACTCTGCCCTACAAATGCCTGGGGAGCATTACAGGGCCCCACAGCGCAGACCTGGACCCCACGTCCCCACTCACAGGCCCAGTGGCAGCCTCTGGGTTAGCGTCTCCCCCGTGCAAGAAAGGCAGTGACGGCCACGGGTCTGAGCATTACAGAACTGTACGAAAAATTATTTCCAAACCTACCAGATGCAAATGTGATGCTATATCTTCATTTCTGATGATGACTATTAGCGTGTCATCCTCTCTGTGAAAGGCTTGACAGAAGTGCTCCGGATCGATGTCTGTATGGCCCCCCTTCCTCAGAATGTGCTGGAAGATTTACAAACAGCCATTACTAAAGGAAGGATACTTGCACAGAACTACTATTATAGTTTATTAAAAACAATCCGTCAAAACACATGTTATTTAACTAAATTTTATCCTAACAAGGTAATTTGTTACTAAATAAGCACCTTTATATAGAAAACAAATGACTCTTGGGGATCATCAGCAACTGCATTTAACAGTTTATTTCAAAGATGATGCAGTTCATGACAAATCTTCTATGTCCGCGAAGTATGAAAGGCTGATTTCTTTTGAACATCATACTACTCTACATAAATGAGTTTCACTTGCTTCAAGGGGATGAGCTACCTTGGGAATAATGGACATTTAAAGATGCCATACTTCTAGAACTTAATATTCGTATACCTATGCATCTCTCTATCATAATGGAGAGACTTGGCAGTCACTGGGTCCCGACTGAGACAGGTGCCGTGGTTTAACCTGCATGGGGGTCAGGTGCTGGTGGGAGCAGAACAGCTCCCTGATACCCCGGATCGTATGAATAGTGGAAGAAATGCCTTAACCCTGCTTTCCTTGTGATTTTGACAGTACATTTCTATCTGAAGGATTCTGAGTTTCTGCTGGGTTTTATGTGGATGTTCATTGTTATATGAAAAACAACAACCATCATTTATTCCTTTACAAAAATAAAGTGTTACTTTAGTCTGTTTCCCTGGATCTTGAAAAAATTCAAATTTTAACTATTTTAAATTTATCACTTAAAATGTATGGCATGGCAGGGAGGGGTGGCTCATGCCTGTGATCCTAGCACTTTAGGAGGCCCAGGCAGGAGGATCGCTTCAGGTTACAGTGAGCTATGACGACACCATTGCACTCTAACCTGGGCAACAGACCAAGACTGTCACAACAAAAAGAAAGGAAAAGAAAATTAGTTTTACACCTTTGTATATTTGTTATTTTCTGTTGTAAATAGTGGCCATGTGATAAAATTTTATCATGAAACAATACATTCACCATAAAAACAAGCATGATATCTAACAGTACTCTTGCTACAAATAAAATTTAGCATCGCTATAATCTCTTTTCTACATGAAAATCGCCACCTGATCTGGGAAGGAAGTGAGGACTAGGATTACTGCTTCATTACTTTTGAGGAGATGGAAGCAGGAAGAAACCAAGTATTTTTTGCTCACTGTGGCAAAAGAGGTACATGGCCAAGATGCGACTCCAGACATTCTAGCACATGTCAGGCTACAGGATATATTAATTAACCAAACAAAATTAACTTTAAGGTAAAAAAGAAGAAAATTAAACTTACTTCCAGACTGCTCTTGGAGGCCAAGCAGTTTTAGAAAGACTGAAGGCCTTTCAATACTTTATATTTTCAACTACACCACTGCTTACCAAAACAGCAAGGAACTTGGAACAAAGACAACAGGGAATACAAACCAAACTAACAACCTAAATTTACTAAGAACCTTGGAGAAAAAAGGATCTTTGGCAGTAAAAAAAAAAAAATCAGTTATATGCTAGAGCAGATTCCACAAATTTGGGAAAAATCATTTAGTCATATTTAAATGACACAAAATAGGAGTCAATTTATAGAAGGAAACAAGTGTTTGGGACTGTAGCAACAATACAGGCCACGCACAGTGGCTCATGCCTGCAGTCCCAGCTATGCAGGAGGCTGAGGTGGGAGGATCGCTTGAGCCCAGGAGTTTGAGGCTATGGTGAGCTGTGCGATCTGCAGCCTGGGCGACAGAGCAAGACCCTATCTCCAAAAAAACAAAAGCCAAACCTGTTCTTCAAGGCTGGGGCAGAGAAAATACAAGATAAGCCTGCAACATGTTACACCACAAAGCAAAGAAGCGCCCAAAGAATCATGGGGATTTTGTCAAGAGGACAGAGAAGCCAGCTGAAAGGGACACCCACTGGCTGGGTCTGGGACCTGAAGTTAAAAATAATGAGAGAGAGGATAACCCTTTCAGAAAAATAAACCAGTAAGGGGACAGATCAACACCGGGTGCCTCCTGGGACGACACACTGAGAGGAGCACGGCACCCCATGTCTGGGTGTTCCTGCCCAAACTGCACAGATCGGGAGGAAACAACACATGAACACAACTGAAGGAAATGCTACCGAATGACTGGCCCACGGTCTTCAAGGCCGTCAAGATCCTGAGGGATGACGGAGGAATTCCAGATTGAAGACGAGCACACACACCTGTGACCTGGAACTATGCTAAAGTTGGTGGAGCAGACGGTCACGCTGGGTTACGTTAACTTCCTGACTTGGAGGGTTGTGCTGTGATCGTGTAAGAGTATTCTTGTACTCAGGTAACAGGCATTTCAGAGTCGGGGGTAACAGGGCACTGTGTGCAACACATGTGCAAATGGTTCAGAAACATTAATACTGGGGTATCTGAATGAAGAGTACTATCTCTGCAACCTTTATGTGAATTTTAAATTATTAAAAAAATTTTTTTAAAAATGCTGTCTATACCCTAAATTGAAGAAAAATAAATTCTGAGAGGATAAAATGAAGAAGCTAATGGTGAAGAATGAAGACAGACCTGGCTCTTCCCCAGCCAGGATCTCACCATGGCCACATCATTTACACTTAAGACCCAGGTACTCACCAGAACATCAGTTTTCCTAATATTCAAATTTTTTTTTTTTTGAGACAGAGTCTTGCTTTGTTGCCCAGGCTAGAGTGAGTGCCATGGCATCAGCCTCGCTCAAAGCAACCTCCAACTCCTGGGCTCAAGCGATCCTACTGCCTCAGCCTCCCCAATAGCTGGGACTACAGGCATGCGCCACCATGCCCGGCTAATTTTTGCTATATATATATATATATATATATATATATATATATATATATATATATATATATATATATATATATATATATGTTTTAGTTGGCCAGATAATTTCTTTCTATTTTTAGTAGAGACGGGGTCTCGCTCTTGCTCAGGCTGGTCTCGAACTCCTCACCTCGAGTGATCCACCCACCTCGGCCTCCCAGAGTGCTAGGATTACAGGCGTGAGCCACCGCGCCCGGCCTCAAATTTTTAAAAATACATCCCAAACCAAAAGAGGTCCCTCTTAACTATCCCACTAATGGAGGAGCACAGGTAGTAAAAATTTTTGAAAAATCTGTGTTTTAACATTGGGTCATGTTTACATTTATATTTGAAAACGGGCATGTCTACATTGGTAGTTTTTTGTGAACATTTAGTCACCACCCTTATTCAAAACATCGCACCTACCTTCTAGTATCAACGCAGACCCTTGCAAGAAAACATATAGTATGCAGATAAACACTGAGGTGTGAAACCCTAATACCATCTCATACCATTTCTTTTTGAAGCCAAGAATGCTGAATTATTATGTCCAAATAAAGTAAAATTAGAAAGCACTTAATATAAAGTGTAAGAAAAAGCTGGCACTTTACCTTTGTTCTTACAAAGAATGATTTGTCTTCTGTTTCAACAAGGTAGAACAGGAAGGTGCTTTTACAAGCCTCTTTCATAACACTTTTCAGTTTGACATGCAAGTTGGTGCACAAGTCTGTGATCAGGTCTTCATAGGAGGCCGACTGTCTCGGGCAAGACAGAAACATCTCTGGAGGCGCGGTGGCTTCTCCAGAAGCAATGTTTAATTCTTGATCTTGGAAGATCTGGTTGCTATTCATCATCACCTTGTTGAACTCAGCATATTCACTGAGAATAAGTGAAATATCATTTCGAGATTCTTTCAAAGTACTGTTACTGTTGTATTTCAGCTTGTTGAGGTGGAATGAAGCAGTCTGATTTCTGGGAAAATTTGTAAGATTTCTACTGGGACCACAAGAGGAAAAGCTGTCCAGAGCGCTGGGTGCGGGGCCTCTCCCGTGCTGGCTCCGTCTGGGGTCCGAGTGCACAACTGTGACTCGCAGGGGGCTTCTGTTCCTGCTCGCGGGATGCACAGCTGGGGCCTCAGGAGCCGTCAGAGGGAAGGCGCCAACAGCGACCTGGAGCGGCGACTCCCTTGCAAAGACGCTGGCGCGGGAGGCAGGACGCGGCCCATCCCTGTCCTTGACGGTTTGTTTGACCTTATGTGCAAAACGCAGGTACTCCAGGTCCAAAGTGTTCTGGGTAAGGTCGTTTGTCACCTGCCAAGTGCTTGTCCAGGAGCTGAGCAGGTCGCAGTTTGCAGTGAAATTCGGGTGCCTCTTAAGGTGGTGTAGAGTTCTTGTATCTTTGAACTCTTTCGTTACAGTGAAGTTGGTGTAAGTTCTGGGGATTCCTCGGAGATCCGGGATTTGGACGTAATGCGGCACACACCTATCCTCTTTCTTTAATCCACTGGCCCAGGGCCTGGGAGGAAAGTTCCTCTCCTCACCTGGAACCCAGTTAGAGCAGCTCCAGTCCTTGTGATCACCACCGTGTGAGGTCATCAGAGAGTCATAACCATCTCTGGCAGCATCTTTTCTCCTGGTGTGACCACCTCTCAAAGTGCAAGAGTCTTCCACGTCTGGTTTAGGATTTCTACAATCACCCAGAGGGTCTAGATTCGAGGCTGCAGATAGCGGTTCATAGTGCATGTCAGAATTCACGCTGACCTCCGCGTTTCCGCCCAGGGTTTCAGACCCGGCCGCAGCCCCGAGCCCCTCACCAGACCTCTCGGGGTCCATGTGCTCTTTAGAGACTCCACAAGCAGGAGGCTCAAAGGGCTCTGGAACAAAGGAAGCAGAAGGCTCTTTACTGATATTTTCACTGAAGTTTGCTGTATTCTGGCAAGAATCAGCACACGTGGGGAAAACCCCACCATTCAACAGCTCCTTTGATACACACTGTGACACATCTTGCAACATGTGGATTGCTTTTTGTTCACTTTTTGAAGATGTGGCATTGGACTGAGGGTCAACGGTGCCTAGATCTATGGTTTCTTCATGCAACTTTGCTTCAGTTTCATTGTTCTTAAGCAAACTGGCCATTTTGACTACTGATATTTCCTGTGTTTGAAACCCTGGCTCTACATTCATTGGTCTTATATAATGGGCTAACGTGGCACGATCTGAGGAAGAACCAAGTGCTGCGATCTCCGAGTGCACGTACGCCTGTGTGGCAAAAGCTCCACCAACTGAGGCAGGGTTCAAGGACTTAACCTGCATGTGACTGCCTTCATGTGTTTTCACATCCCTGTTAAAGAGATTCTTCTTAATGTCCAAAGATTTACTTTCAATAACCTTTTTAGGATTAAACAGAAGTTCACTGGACCCCGGGACAAGATGTTTTAAGTCCAAATTTCTGTTCTCTATACTTACTGGCTGCAACGGATTTCCTGATTTCACCAGTTTTTCGAGAGGAGGTTTGAAGTCACCTCTGTATTCAGCAGCTAAGGCAGGTTGGTTTAACTCTGTACCACAGCACTGCACCTTTTCTGAGAAAGATAAACTCTCATCGCACTCACCTGGGACAACTTCCTCAGTTACTTTACCAGGGAGGGTTAGTCTACCTTTTCTTCCTGCGTGGTGAGTTAATATTAGAGGCATTTCAGCAGAGAGCTGTATTTGTTGTACCTGAGTTAAGTTATCTTGTCCCACTGGATGGGTAGGACTGACACAAGAATTTTCTTTTTCTGTTAGGCCTAAATCTCCTGACACAAAATGGGAGAATCCATTATTCTTTTTATACTGTGTACCATGAAGTCTTAAAGCACAAGGAGACACAGCCTGAAACGGTCTCGTCTCTTCCACTGGTCCTGGGACATCAGGACTGGAAGCTGGTGACACTTCCTCAATTAGAGAATCAAAGCGAAAGTCAGAAGTCACATTAATTTCCTCTGCAATCTCAAGTGTGCAGTTTTCCTTAGAAAGTATTAAAGTAACTGGTTGCAGATTATCACCTTTTGTCTTCTTATTTTCTACTGGTTCTTCTGATACTGCAGGATATACAGACACATAACCAGCAGAATTCACTTCTCTGTTTTCTGTGAGAGTCAGCTCTTCTGGCTCGACTGTTTCTTCAGCTATATCCTGAGGTTCTAAATTTGATAATGGGGCCTCCTGAAGTTGCTCTATCTCACTAGCTGGCATTTCTTCTCTGGGACTTGTAGGTGGTGATATTGTGAGAGTTAAGTCAATATCAGAATCTTCCTCTGATAACTCTAGGCTGACCTCCTCTCTATTCACAGATAGGCTGGTTTGTTTGATAAATACTGAGTTAAATGATTCAAAATTCGTATTTTCACTGTTTAGAACACTCCTGACATTCTTGCTTAGTTCTAAAGAGCCATCTGATGTGCTACTTGATGCAGTGCATTTAAGTGAACAATTCTTTTCCAAGGTGGTAGAGGCTGATGATGAGTCTATGTCAACCTCTGTTGGCTCTGCAGCCTCTTCTGAAGGTATGCCACAGAGACTCTGAGTCTGTAGAAAGAAATCTTGAGAGTGTTTCATTTCTTCACTGGGTAATGGATAACCGGATCCTCTAACTAATGATAACGCCTCCCCTACCACTGCACTATCCGATGGCGATGAGCCCGGAAGAGGCATCTCTTTCTGTAATGAACGCATTTCTTTATCAAGCGTCTCTCCACTTACTGAGGAGACACAAAGGTATTTAGTGCCCTTCTGTCCTGATACTGCTAGAGATGGAATGTCCCTGAGACCTTGTGTTGGTGCCATTTCCAATGTGGATACAGGATGTCTAAGACTTGCAGCAGGTGATACTTGTTTAATCAACTCCTTATTAAATGGTGTAGGTTTATCAGCTCTATTTACAACTTCTGTCTGTACTGGTACATAGGCATTTTTGTCAAAAGTGAAAGTAACTGGCTCCAGATTAATCACTACATACTCCGTATCATCATCCTTCCCTTCAAAGGAAGGCTGGCACTCACTGCTTATGGGGCTGCCATGCCGGATAAGGTCCTGAAAAGCACCTGACTTTGTCTGTACTTGTGCATGAAGAATATCAACTTTGTTTTCCAGCGTGCTGTACACAGACTTCTGAAGCATAACCGGCTGACTACTGATCCCATTGTAGGTCGTGGTGAATGTGGCTTGAGTGACATTACCATTGTAAGAAGCCACCCTTGTGCTATCTAGCAGCTGAAGGGTTTCATCTTCACCAGGAATAGAAGGTCTGTTAGTTTCAGTACTTCCAATACCAGAAAGCACAAGATTAGAAGTCTCTAGTTTATCTGATGATTCTTCTTTAGCTTTTTCCCCAATTATCTGAAATGACAAAAAAAAATCAGAATCTGATTTTTTAAAACTAATTACATATAGGAACAGAAAAGACAAACATTAATTTTATGTCTGTTCTTTTGAATCTTCTAACCTACAAAAATATCACAGGGATCACATAAATCCCTCTTTTTAAGAAAGGTTTAAAATATCACCCCCCATGGGATTTGTATCTTCACCTTATTATTTATTATTTTATTATTTTGCCTGGACTAGAATGCAGTGGTGTCATGAGTTCAAGTGGCTCACTGAAACCTCAAACTCCTGGGCCCAAGTGATCCTCCTGCCTGGGCCTCCCAAACTGACAGGATTACAGGCGTGAGCCAGCATGCCCAGTCTGTTTCCTTTAAATATATACACAGATGAGAGCTCTGAAGCTTTCTTAATTGCACAGCCTATTTTTTTAATGACTCTTTTGGAAGAAAAGTGGCTAGACTAGTGGCAATTTTGAAATGCAATCTATTTGCTAAACAGTATCACTTAACTCAGAAATGTAGTTCTAGAGAAAAAGTACTCAACTTTGTTTTATAATAAATGAGACTAGAAGATGATTTTTTTTTTGTTTTGAGACAGAGTCTCACTTTGTTGCCCGGGCTAGAGTGAGTGCCGTGGCGTCAGCCTAGCTCACAGCAACCTCAAACTCCTGGGCTTACCCAATCTTACTGCCTCAGCCTCCCGAGTAGCTGGGACTACAGCCATGCGCCACCATGCCCGGCTAATTTTTTCTATATATTTTTTTAGTTGTCCAGATAATTTCTTTCTATTTTTAGTAGAGACAGGGTCTCGAACTCCTGACCTGGAGCAATCCACCCACCTCGGCCTCCCAGCGGGCTAGGATTACAGGCGTGAGCCACTGCGCCTGGCCAAAGATGATTTTTTAAAACAAAGAATAACTTTTTTTAAACATCTCTTTTCAATCAGACCACAAATACACTGTCATGTGAAATCTTCCCATGAGGAGACAATAAATTAATTAGTATCCCCTGTATTCAGAATACATTTACTCTGGGAAATACAGGTCCCTCGTCCCTTAGCTATCTTCTTTGCTTAAAACTGGAGATAATTTCTTTCTCATTTTAATATCTCCTACCCTACAGAGAAATTGAAAATTTATCAAAGTGGTTTGCATTTATACACTAAAGGGACTGATTTAAATAGCAAGCAAGACTTAGGTTAAATATTAGCAGAACTACCTCAGGACAAATCTGATAACCCCATCAACAGGTTGTTTTGTTTTAAAGCCTCAAGCATGGTCTTGTCCAGAGTATGGCAAAATGGACTGATAATGTGACTGGCCACATCTCTTCACCCTTCGGCACGTTATGCTCAGGACTGCCTGCCATGTCTTGAAGCACACAGGGTGGAGGTCAGGACCTGTGTTTTAAACTTCTTGTTTGAAATGCAATTTGTGACAATGTTGGTATATTTATATTTAGGTATGTTTTTTACTACAGGCAAAGTGTAATGTTTCTAAAATAAAGTCTGATCGTTTAAAACGACTGCTCAATTAGACATATGACTAGAAGAATATGCTATTGGTCTCTAGTGCCTATGACACTAGAGTCCTCTCCATAACCCAGTGTGCCACTTGTGGAGGAGGGAGCGGTGTGGCACCCGCGTGTGCCTTTCAAGTGCAGACAGAGTGTCTGACAAAACTTCTGCAAGCACACACTAGAGAGATTGTTAGAAATCATTCATTTTAACACACCACTTTATATTTCTTTATATTCTCTTTCATTTGCCAAAGACCATTCTGAAATTAGTACTGATGATAGTTAATCGAATTTGACTCAAGTGGATTTTACGTCATCCTCTTTGAGAATCAAATGACATTTCTGAGCCCCATCTTAAGAAAAAGAGCACATACATACCTAACATCTATGTATGTAAACATACAAACACACTTGTGGGTACACACACACACACACACACACACACACACACACAAATTTGCCACTGAGAAACATCTAGGTTGTTTAGATTTGAGTCTTGGCTCGACAATTTATGATGTATTACTGCTTCACTCTGCCTCAGCTTCCTCATCTACGGAATGGGGAGATTACCAGTCCTTACCTCACTGGTTTGTTCTGAGCATTACCTGAGTTACCATGAGTGAAGGGCCTGGAGGGCTGGCTATCTGGCATGCAATGCACCCGATATCTCAACTTTGATGACAGTGATCCTCTGAGGATATTCACAGGCCGGCCCTCTGAGGCCCATTCAGGGACCTCCCAGTCCCCAGCGACCCCAGGTACAGAAACCCAAAAGTAAGACAGGCATCACAGGTGCTGCCCAAACCCATGCAAAATTATTCTAGAACAAATCTGGGCTGAAAGGTTAAAAAGGAAGGTATTCTGTCACTCCATTTACTTATAATTTTGTCACAACTTTCTGATTTGCTCTAGTTATAATTTGGGGGCAGGCACAGTGGCTGACGCCTGTAATCCTAGTACTTTGGGAGACCAAGATGGGATAATAGTTGAGGCCACGAGTTGGAGACCAGCCTGGGCAATGAACGTAGGGAGACACTTGTCTCTATGCAAAATAAAAAAAAATTAGCTGGGTGTAGTGGCCCACACCTGTAGTGCCACCTACCCAGAAGGCTGAGGCAGGAGGATTGCTTTGAACCCAGGAATTTGAGGTTATAGTGAGCTATGATGGCCACTGCACTCTAGCTCTGCCAACAGAGACCCTGTCTCAAAAAAAGGTGAGGGTCTGAGTATGTGTGGAAATTTGGATCATCTGGCCTGGCTGAACATCAGTTAAGAACAACGGAACAAAACAAGTATATTTTCCTTATGCACAAATAGTTATCTGCAATGGCTCTTCTCTCAGAGTTGTAGCATTTACTGCTCCAGGATTTTGTCTTCAAAAATAATTTTAGTATGACCAATTCTGGTCTACCTTAAATTTATCAAAGCATGTCTAATATTTATTATCACCATATATGATCCTTAAGTAATATTCTAGGTAAGACATGATGGTTAGTAGTCACCTCTTTTTAAAAATTAAGAAAAGGAGCTCAGAGAGAACAAGAAATTTGTCTCAAATTATTAAGTAAGCAACACACAATTCTGGAAGGCTCCCAGATCATCTGACTGCTGTAGTTTTTTTCTACTCCTGTTTTTCTAATCAAGATGGCAGGTTAACTCTAGCTGCAGACAATTTGTGGACACTTTATGATAACTAAGTTTTTGGTATTATAATCCTTTACAATATCTGGAGAATCCACTTTCCTAAAAAAACAATGCCCTGTTCTGAATGTGATCTTACATATAAAAAAATGAAAATTTCTTCTAAATGCCAGCATTTACATATTCAGTCTTACCTCATTATTACAGGAAAAAAGGAAATTCTGGCTTTCTGGGGTATCGGGATGACACTCTCTTACAAAAATTTCTTCCTGTTCATTCCGTACAGAGAGTGCGAAGCCTCTGGCGGGTGTTGGTTTAACGAGAGGAAGCAGGCAGTGGGGGTCGGGGAAGGACACTTCGGCAGCATGACCCCTGGAAGCTTCGCTGGTCTCTGACAGAGGGTCTGCAGAACACATTTCCACACAAGGGGAATCCTCCGGTTCATTGAGCTCACAAGAGTCGAACGTGCTATTTATAGACACATATTTTGCAGGGTTGCTGTGCTCTACCACTTTGCGGGATGATCGTATGACTGTGTTCCGAGTGCTGTAAAACAGAGCTACCCACGTATGGAGTAAAAGCTTCACTTCTTCCACATTATCAGGCAAATCGATGTTCCAGGGCCTGAGATTTCACAGAAAGAACACACAGAAATTATTGAAAATGGTTACTGTTATCTATTACAAGCAAGTGCCTCCATTATTAACCTTAGTTTGTAAAAAGAAAAAACACACAAATCTGAAACAGTGACTATGTTAATACAAAGTTGATCTAATGAATAATTGTGAATCTAACCTACTCATCTCAGAGAAGTGAACCGAGAATCAAGGTGACTCCTTTCAGATCACAAAACCTGTACGGGAGAACCGTGACCTGAACACGGGTCTCCTGACACCTCGCCTAGCATGTCTTTTACACCAAACAAACTCTCCGGACAAAGTAAACCTACGTGTGAAGGATGGTTTAGGCAACTGCCAAGTCTTCATTTTCTTGTTTTTGCTAAATCTGGCTGATTCACATTTCTTTTCCTTTTTTGTGTCTCTCTTCCAATAGCTGAGAAAATCTAAAGATTAAAATATCTCTCTGGGCAACTTAATAGAACTATACTACTTTCAGATTATAGTTTTGCAAAATACTCTGAAACCACAGGGGGGATACAAAACATTTCTGGCCATCTGGCAGATGGATAGCTGACAGCCGGAGCAGGGTGAGTGAGGGCGGCCGCAGAGTCAGGTGACAGTTCAACAGGAGCAATACAAGGGAAATGGCCCTCTGAGTACACGTGAACATGTGCAAGGACCGAAGTCTGCAGTCACATGTGCAATGGTTCACCAACAGCTGAATGTCACCTCACACAGATAACGCTTCTTGCCAACAGTGATGGTTACCATTCATACTATGTAAAACCCTAACATATGGGTCGGGCGCGGTGGCCCACGCCTGTAATCCTAGCCCTCTGGCAGGCCGAGGCGGGTGGATCGCTCCAGGTCAGGAGTTTGAGACCAGCCTGAGCGAGACCCTGTCTCTACTAAAAATAGAAATAAAAATTATCTGGACAACTACAAATATATATAGAAAAAATTAGCCGAGCATGGTGGCGCATGGCTGTAGTCCCAGCTACTCGGGAGGCTGAGGCAGTAGGATCGCTTAAGCCCAGGAGTTTGAGGTTGCTGTGAGCTAGGCTGACGCCACGGCACTCACTCTAGCCCAGGCAACAAAGTGAGACTCTGTCTCAAAAAAAAAAAAAAAACCTAACATATGTAGCAACCTCAGATGGAGCTATTACTAAACCCATACTTTAAGATGTTGGCCACAGACTGTCACCCTCCACTGACATCACCTGGAAATTTCTTAGAAACTTCACCCCACACAGACTACCTCAGACTCTGCAGTTCAGTGAGATCCTAGCTGAGCCACACACGCACGATGAAGACTGAGACGCACTGTCTGGAGTACGCAACTTGCCCACGGTCCCCAGAGGCAATAAATGGGAAAACCCACGCAAACCTAGGTTAAACTCCAAAGCCCATGCCATCAATCACTCTGTTATCGCCTTGATCACTTAAAGAAGATCTACAGAACATCCCTATGTAAAACTGCTCACTCCTATCATATGACCAATTTACCAAGCTAGAAGTAAGTTTTAAAATGTTTCTTCTAGAATTCAGTCTGTAAAGCATTATTTCTAAATCTCACACTATCTTACATTAAGATCTCACCTAAAAATTACAATTCAAAGGCCACAGGGCTTATGAAGGGGCACTGCACAATGGAAAGGCATTCACAAGGCCAAAGTTATCTTTAAAAAGTGCTCCACGTCAGCTTGTTACTCTTAATTGTCAGTAAACACGTTTGCTTTGATATTATTACCAGAACTACTGGTTTTACACACACTTCCTTCTCCTTCCCCAAGTTTAGCACAAGTTTCCTCATTTCACTACGTTGATCTCAACAAAAAAGTTTCATCAATTTTCAACAAGTTTCACCCATACTCACCCATGTAACGCTCTTACTACAGTTTTCTCTAGCGGGTTGTTGGTGTATCTGCTATCTAAGCTGAACGCATATTCTGCTTCACATTTGAAAGTGACCTTGAAGGAGCCATCATAGCTAAACACGGTGTGAGAGCAGTAAAAATCTTTCAGGCTGGAAGACATCAGTCGGCTCTTACGCTTCATCAGCGCATCTTCAGGAAGCTTCTGCAGAGGGGAGATGCTCTGCTGATGCCGGAACGGCATGACTTTCCCCACCGGGGTCCCTGCTTCAGGGCCTTTTGTCCCGTTCTTAGCAAAGGCAGGGCCTGGGACCCCTCTCTGCTGTGGATGTTTCTTTGAATGTCCTGCAAGGAGCAGGGCATACGAATGCTCCACAGAAACGAAAGTGCTCTGGCTCGCATCCGAGGGTTCCGGTTTGTCCTCAGTAAGTGCTGCCTGGGCTTTAGCAGGGGCCCGACTGCAAGGAACCAAGCTCTCTTCATCTTGGCTAACAGGCAAGTCTGACCCAGAATTACTCTTATTATCAGAGGAGGGTTTAGGTAATAATCCTCCTTTTTGATTTTTAACTCCCCTATGATATTCATGGTCAGATGTACCTCGCAAAGAATTTTCTTTGGAGAGCATCACATCATTTTCTGGCAATTCAGAGGAGCAGGGAAGGTTTCTAGGCTCAGATGCTGGTGCAGAAGAGGTAGCAGAGCTTAACGCCAGATCAGCTAACAAATTCAGGGCCTGAGAGTCACAGTTGACAATGGAGTTTTCAGGGAGATCTTTGTGAGCCACTGCGGTATTTTCTGGTTGAACTGTGTTTATGCTAATACCATCTTCTTGACCAGCTGATGAAATTTCTGATTGAAGCTGTGAAGCAGTTTGTCTTTTGGCTTCAGTATAAAAGAAGAAAGAAGAAAAGACATTTATAATGTTTGCTTTTCAAAGACTTAAGTTTCTGCCATAATTAGTATGCCTTAGTGAAAATTAACGATAACGTCAACATATTCAAGAAAAACCTATGTTATATAGATTATTAAAATTTTACCATCAGACCAAGGTCTCTTCCAACCCTCAGATCTATTACAATGCACTGACCAGAAGAACAAGTCTTAAGGATTGTGGACATTAATTTAAAAAGAAATCACCCTTTAAAAATGCATGAACTAAACATAAGACGTACTGCTCAGCTCAAGACATATACAAACAGAAAAAACAAATGAAGAAAATGAGAGTCCGGCCCTTGGGAGCTTACTGTCTAGGGAGGATGTCAGAATGCAGAAGTTTCTAGCACGTATTTGAGTCTGCTAACATACTTTCTCAGAAACCATTTCCCTTAACAAGTGGTTTATTAGAGAAACCACTAAAGTTCAAATGATTTTAACTATATTGATCTTTAATTATACAATGTAATAATATGAATAAAAAGAATAGTCACAAGAGTATTCAGAATCAATTTCATCACTTTTTAAAACTTTCATTACTGAAACCATTACTCTCTTACTCTACCTGAAAAAGAATTACTGATAATTTTCCTTTCTGTAGATAACCAAACTCATCCATTTGTCCTTAATCAGAAAATTTACATTCTCCAGTGCTTTGCTTAGGCATTCTCAGCACATTCATTAACGCCTCCTAACTGATGTTCTTTAGAAGGATAAAATAAACAACTACATCAGGCAGTGATTCCCTGTTGTAGGTAGGTGGATGGACAGAAAAGCCAACTCTGCTCCTCTTCACAGTCAACAGCAGAGGTCTGAGATAAATTAACCACCTGCTGGCAAAGGCCAATGACTAACAGATTTAAAAAGAAGAAAATGCTGGCCTATGCTGTCATCGGTTAGAATGAGAGGGGATGGGTGGCCAGGGGAAGGGCAGAATTAATAAACTACTGCCCAGCTTTTATTAAAAACAGCAAAACGCAAGGGGGCCAGGCGGGAGAAAGGGATCCAAAGCGGAGAACTGTCTTGTTAGTCCCACAGGTTTATTGGAAACGTGAAATTTATTTTATGATCTGATATGTCTCACACTGATTTCATTCTATCTCTGTTAGTATTATGGCCTCCATATACTTATTTGTGTCTTATACAGAATACAAGTAAAGCCTAATATAAATATTGTATTGAAGTCAAGAAAAATGGTATAGTTTAATAAATATATATAGTCTCGGATAAATCACTTAATTATTGACTTGTTACAGGCTCGCAATCAAAAATATGACATCAGTCATATATCTCTAAGACATACAGATAAGAAAAGACAGTGCCAAAGGAATTATATTAAAAATATAAAAAGTTCAGTGAACAAAAAACTGTATCAAAAACTTTAAAAAGGACAGAAAAATGATTAGCTTCACTAACAAAATGATTGACTTTAAAATAATTTAATTCTGATAATCAAAACTCAAAATAATTTAAATCAGTTACTTTCAAACTGAGGCCAACATGGCTATGTTCCATCTGCCTTTTTAAACTCTGATATTTCAAGCATAAAAAACAGATTAGTACAGGTGATTAAGGAAACAAAAGATTATTAAATGCAGTAATCTTAAAATTTTAACTTGGAATGTGGCTGTACAACTCACACAAACATTTGCAATACAAATCAGCCTATTTTTGAACATACATTTTGAAAACGATTAATTTTGGGGGCTCACTTTTCTGCCAATATCCAATTGTGCATCTCCTCCCATTAATCAATTTGTCAGTGAATATCCGAGAGCCAATTCCATACAAAGAACTCAAATGGCACTGTCAGGAACAGGACATTATCTGTGCATCTATTCTCATAATGTTTAGAAATGAATTAGCAAGATAGGACCAAGACACATCAAATGACTAGAAAGTAGTAGGAATTCAATTCTGTAACATTCTCAAAAACCCAAAAGAGAGGGGTTAATGAGGGTCAGAAGGTAAGGAAATGCCTCTGTATGGGGCTAGAAGTTAGCTGCCGGAACCTGGCCGGGCAGAGGGATGCATGTGGGAGGCACCGTCTGACCACAAGGGGAGTCACATGTCAGGAAACAGCAAGAGCTCAACATAGACAGGCGGGGTAAGACCACCATGAAGCCCTTTGAGAGATAAGCAGAAGAGCTCGAACTTAGGATGGAAGCCAAAATTGCAGCACTATAGGTTTCTGAATGACACAGTGAGCTTTAAAAAAATCTTTAGTCATAAAACAATATTAAAAAAACTTAATGAAGAAAAAAACCAAGCTCATCCATAATTCCACTACCCCAACAAAAACAGTAGTTTCTTTCTCTGAATTTTTAATATCTGTGAGAAATTTAAAAGTCTAGTAAAGCCTGGCACTCTGGGAGGCCGAGGCAGGAGGATCACTTGAACTCAGGAGTTCAACAGCAGCCTGAGTGGCCGGGCATGGTAGCTCACACCTGTAATCCTAGCAGTCTGGGAGGTTGAGGCTGTGGATCGTTTGAGCTCAGGAGTTCGAGACCAGCCTGAGCAAGAGCGAGACCCTGTCTCTACTAAAAACAGAAAAAATTAGCTGGGCATGGTGGTGCCTGTAGTCCCAGCTACTTGCTGGGGCAGGAGGATGGCTTGAGCCCAGGAGTTGCAGGCTGCAGTGAGCTGTGATGAGACCACTGCACTGCAGCCTGGGTGACAGAGAGAGACTTTGTCTCAAAAGTCTAGTAATAGATGAGGGAGAAAGTAGAATTGGGGAAATCATACAGAAAACTGAGAAATATAAAGATGCAAGGGAATGAAGTCTCTTTGTTAAAAAAGACAATAATATGTACACTACAACAGGACTCAATACCAAAGATAAAGTGTCATTTACAGACTTTGCAGTTTGGAATAAGAATCACACCATACACAGCAGAGGAAAGTTAAGAAGGAAAATAGACCGAGGAGGAGAGCTGGTGCCTGTTCAGTTGCACAGAGGTGAAATCTAAGGGTTATCAGAACTTTCTAGTAAAGAGGTTATGTCTAACAGTTGAACACAGATTGAGCAGTCAGCTGTTTGTTCATGTAACTAAACTTACTTGTATTATTCACTTAAATGAAGTTAGAAAACTAAAACTATTTTTAAAATTAATTTAATGCCTTTTAAAACCAAATTCAGGATTCTGGATTACTGACAGTTATGAACAATCTGTTTATAATACTCTTTAGGCAGACTTACAAGCTTCCACTTTTCATGATTGATTATGGTCTAGAATAGTACTGCCAGATACTACTTGCTTGTGCAATTAGTCATAAATAAGACCATTTACATTTTAACTCTTGTAAACAATCCCATTCATGTTCAGGCTTTATGCAAATTCAAAAGTAGGCTCAACTTTGTGACGGTTTGGATCTTTGCGCCATCCTAATGTATTCACAATAAGAAATCAAATTACTTATTCTTGTTAGTATCTGAACTACAGAATACAGAAAAAAATTATTAGTAACTTTTAACTGGTCTTATATTATTTCAAAACACGATCTCGCAGCCTCTGTTAGGTGTGTATTGTGGTGTTTAAATGTACAGGAAGAGTGTTTCTTACCAGGCCGTGGCTGCTTTCTGAGTCTGGGGTTCTGATTGCATCTGACTGCGTTTACCCTTGGTTTCTGTGGAGATTTCTTCACAGGTGGCTTGGCCCTTGGAACAGTTTTGACTGCAGTTTTCTCTTGTTTCCTTGCCCTTTTAGCATTTGTTGCCACTGGAACATCTTTAGAAACAGGAGCTTCTTGGTTTTTCCTATCCAATCTGGTTTTCTGTACAAACTGTGCAGCCAGCACTTCCGCACCTTATGTGGAAAAGACACTGTTTTGTGAGGGGTAGGGGCCCAGACACCCACCAGCATAGCCTTTCCCTTTCTTTTGTTTTATGGTGGGGAGAGGGTAAGTTTAGTAATGGGGAATAAACTACAAAGTTTCAAGTATTTCATTAACAGATTTTAATAATGGAAAACTTAAAAGTTCTCACATAAATATAGTGTGAACTTGCCAAGTGACTGTCTATATCCCTGTCAGGTGAAGAAGAAAATATCAGAGCAATAACTTTATAAAAAGGCACAACTTAATTAAAAAAAATTCTTCGTAACCTTTTCTGACTGACGTGGCAAGTGAGACGGCACATGCTAGCTGACAGCCCCCGGAGACAGATAATTCTGTTTAAACAAAAAGCAACACAGCTCGAATAGGTGATACGGTTAAAACTATAATCACTGTAGAATGTGTATGCATGAAGAGCCATGTTACATTTTATTTTACTGCTTGTAAACATCGAAGTTTTAATACCATCTGAAAAATAATCTTTTAAAAGACAGGGGGAGACAGGAGAGTTTGCACCTGGTTTTATTTCTGACAAATGACTTTTTTACACAAAATTATCCCTTACAGAATGCTTCACTCGTACGGAGTACGTACATAGCTGAAGGTGGGAAGAAAAAGAAACACTAACTCCCTGCTTATATTGCACAAGAGAAAGTGTTTCAATCTTAAGAGTTAGAAAAATGTTGTTCTGAACACTTTAATCTCACTGATTTTTCATCATTTCAGTTGTTCCCACCAAAAAATTTAGCCCCCCAAATATAATCACACATACAGATGGCTGGCAAATATTTTTAACTCACATTATATTAGAAAACACTGTTTCTCATTGAGAACACTAAACGTGACATTAAACAGTGTAAGAAACTGTGGTCAGTGTTATAGTGAAATGTAGGGAAAAAGAAAGAGATCCATTTCATTTCATTCTTTCGGGGGTTAAAGGAGTGGCTTTTTAAAAAGTCTTCAGAATCTCTTAATGTTACACACATTCCCTTGGGTCTAATTATTTCCCTCCCTACTAAACTATTACAAATACTAAAGCAGCATATTTGTTTTGTAAGAATAAGACTTTTCATTCCACTCTAGTTATATTTTCTAAACTCTTCAGTGTAGGAAAAGGCAAAACACAAATCAGGCATAAAAACAGTTTGGACTAAATTAAACAGAAAAAGAAAGTAAGAGTAGATAAATAAAACCTGGGGGTGGGGGGGCTTTCTAACATTTGCACAAACAAGAGGCGAAAATCTCTCAAAAACCTAGGTCCTGGGAGAAAAAAAAGAAGACAAATTAAACCAGGTGATCCTGTAGGAATTGTTCTGTTTATGTGTAACATTCAAAATCACGTTTCTCAAACTATAATAATCCACTGGTGGGTTGCAAAATAAATTCAGTATGCCACAACCAGAATTCTTTCTTAAATGAGACAGAATAGAATAAAAATTATCAGATTCTATTGCACATAGTTTTCTGAAATTTTTGTCAGTCATGTATGAATTTTTGGGTACTGAACGATACTGGCAAGCATATCTTACAGTAAATATAATTAAAAAACATTTGAAAAAATGTGACAATCTATGTTGAATTATAGATTATTTAATACCTACAAGTGCACTGGTTCACGCAGAGCAGAAACTCAGCATGGCTGGCCTGGAACATACTTGCCAGGAGCTGTGCAGTCCGACTCACAGCTCTATATTGTCGTGTTTTCCTCCACCCTCCGGCCCTCACCATTTCTCAGATCACAGTAAGCCAGAAATCACTATTTGTCAGACCACAGGGTGGAACCTTAATTATTTAGAATCCTGAGGATCACCACAACCTAGATGTTTCTTCTTTAGCACGAACAGTTTCAAATTCAAAACATGACAGATATGGGTGACAAA
This sequence comes from Lemur catta, assembly GCF_020740605.2. NCBI lineage: Eukaryota > Metazoa > Chordata > Mammalia > Primates > Lemuridae > Lemur > Lemur catta. The sequence goes on from NC_059145.1 coordinate 46,445,836, forward strand.
CGTGTTCTGTGAAGGGCCAGAGAGTACACACTTCCAGGTTTGAAGGCCCCGTGGTCTCTGCCTCTGCTCGACTCTACCAGTGTAGCGCAGCCAGAGATGATGTGGGAACTGAGTGGCCCCTCAGCCAGTGTGTGGACCCCTTCTCTAAGGGGTCACACAGCTATAGCTCCCTACCTTTTTAGAGAAAATACACACAAAAAAGATAATTTGAGATGACCCAAAGCCAAAGTCCTGTGCTTTGCTGTGCTGTGTTCACTAAACTGTGTGTGCCGACACCCTAAATGCCTCTAGACTCTGAATCTCACTCAATTTTCAGGGAGCATCAAAACCATGTGTGCAACTGTTTCCAGGCTACTGCGTATCCCACTTCAGTACATCTGTCCGAGGACCCAGGAGATCATTTTAAAAACTCTGATACACATAAAAGATTAGAAACTCTGCCCTAGACTGCTTTAGTTTTGGAGGTCGCAGGCATTTCCTCCCCGTCAGTGTCCAGGCTGTTAGCTATCACCTTGCTGCCACTGGTGTACCTGATTTTAGAAGATCCTCTTCTCCTACTCCCACCTCCACTTGTCAGGGATGGCACAGAAACCAGACACCCACCTTTCTCAGAATAGAATGTAAACACATGAGCAATTTTACAAGTAGAACAGAAACCTTTGCTGGGCAGGCGTTTGAGATATCTTAGTCTTCCCTACTGCTTGGTTTTCAGCTTTATCTAGAGCAGTACTTCTTGGGCTTTGGCACGCACACAAATCACCTGGAAAGAAACACTGGTAGCTCTCACAGTCTTCTAACTGATGCTGCTGAGCTGCAGTCCCCACAACCAAGACAGAACACGGTTCGAACATGACAGCTATTATAATAATCTACATAAATCGTGCTTACCTCTTTTTCTTTTCTGAGGAAACTGTCCTTTAACTAACTTCAGAGTTGTTGGAGAATCCAAGCCACTGTCTGCTCTGGGAGCAGTTCTTTTGGGAAGGGGGCGGCACAAGTTCACCGTCTTGCTCTGCACGGCGGGAGGCATGCTGGCCTTCCTCTTCGGCTGCACTCTCAGATTTGATGCTCGGCCCAGTGGAACCACTACTCCCTTCTTTACTTTCAAAATTTCTTCAGATTTCTTTTTCATTTCAGTTTCTTTTCTTACTTCTGCCTCTGAGTCAAGAAGTTCAGGATCTGGAGTCATAACTAAAGAAAATCCAGCATCACAAATGCCATCTGAAACACAAGGAGACTGAGGAGGCTCTGCTACCAAATCCAAAGCAGTAGACACTTCAAAAATATAACCACTAGGATCCGAAAAATAAGACTTCAGCTGAGTTAAGGACTCTGAAGGACACTTTTCAGCTGGAGGAACCCAGTCAAAGCCACTGGACAGCTTCCCAAAGAATGCAGTCTCCTTAATGCCACCCTGCGGAGGAGCAGTCAGGGAAGTGCTTCTGTGCATCTTGCACAATTCTTGGAAATGATGCTTTACTAATGTGTTTGGACGGGCTGCTTCTTCAGGAAGTGATTTCTTTGCTTCTCGCAGGGCACGATTAAGGGTGGGTAAAATAGGTATCACCTTCACTGAGATGTCATCTTCAACTTTCAAATCCTTCACCCCTAAAATACATACACACATATAATAAACACTTGAAGTTTTGTTTTTTTAACAGAACGCACAGAAAAAATGCTTGAGATTTGAAAATTACGTGATGGTTAAATATGCTATAGCATTTCAAATGATAACCTAAATGGCAATTAACAGAAGACTTACGGGTACATGTAATGAATGTATCTCCATATGTGAAGTTACACACATACCCTGACCTGAAAAAGAACACCTGACATGCAATGGCTAGGTCAGCAGGAGGAAGCCAAACCCTGCCCCCAGCTCCACCTCACTGGTGAGGAGGCTCAGTGTCCATCAGGGCAGCCGCACTGGCCTGCAGAGCCAGCAGACTTGCTTTCCTACTTTTTAATTCTTATTTATTGCTTTTTAAAATGTACTCTTATTTTATCTGTACCTTATATAACTCACTTCAAATTCTTTTTAGACGTTACAATGCAAATCAACTGAACTGAAAAAACAGAAGCCCTAAATAATGCCCAAATCTTATTGGAATGATTACCGCTAATTTCATTACCTTTTCTATCAAATGAAATAAAAATTGTAAAAACTTAAGTAACTTTACTGAAGAGTTTGTGTTTCCTCTCCTCTCTTTGGCTCATCCTTTCACTAAAGTGCTAATTTTTTTTAGCAACTCAATAACCCAAAGGAAACAGTGAAAGGGAATTAAAAAAAAAAAAGTCAGGTCCCTGGTGAACTAACTGGGTAATAAAATCCTAGAAAATTTCAGAGTTCTCAGTAACATAAACCCACAAATAACAAAGGCCTCTGGTGCCCAGTAAATGGAAATAGGAATCAGACCATTCTTGTTAAAGACAAAGTAACTACAAAATTAAGAAAACACCAAGTTGAGTCCTAATTAAACACATTAGCATGACAGTGGGGATTAGGAAAAGAAGGACAAAGAATAAAAAGGAAAATGTGGCTGGATATTAGGATAAAAATTCCTTTCTTTGCATTTCATCATTTAGAGTAACAAGTGAAGGAAAAATAAAATATGAAAAGTCCATGTGTACTACTAAGTTCACAAAAAAGCAGTTTCTTCTAGGCAAAGTCATTATTTTAAGAAGGAACCTGGCAAGGCAGAACCCAGTATGATTTGTGTTAAACTATAATAAAATCTACAAAAAAGCCCAGTTTCTTCATCTTTGAAAAGGTTATAATAAGAGTACTTACTTGAAGGATTGCTACATCAGGTATATCCAACACAATACCTGACATAATGAATGCTTAGAAATGCAAACAGCCACAGCCATTATGTTATTATAATTGGTAATGTTTTACCTCTTCCAAAGAAGTGATACCTAAGAAAGTACAGTTCTTGGCTTTTAAGTAATAGAATTTTTAAAAATAAACTTTGAAAACATTTTTGTATTGGTTGTAGCCTTATACACACTGTATACAGTTTTATGAACACACAATGTGACTATACGACAATGAGAATTTCCTCATGTGACAAAAAAGAAATGACTCACTTTCATTTATTTATTTATACAGTAAACATTGTTTTAAGTAGTTGGCATTGCTAGGCATTAGGGACACAGTAGAATACAGGGGTAGGCAGCAAATACTCACAAATAAGTATTTAAGTTATACCGATAAGCCCAGGGGTCCTGGCAGAGGGAAGAGTGGTGACAGAACCAGGGAAGTGATACTGAAACCAAAGCTGGACACGTGGGAACAGGAATAAGCTAGATCAGTGTTGCTCAACAACCTTTTTAATCATTACCTGCCCCCCAGCCCTTTTAGACTCACTTTTTTCCCCAACTGCCCTCTGAAATTTTAATACTACAGATATACCATTGCATATCTGTTTATGTACTATACGGGTGATTTTTTTTTGCCCCTAAGAGCCAAGTTTTCGTCCTTTGGCAGGGGGGAGGGCAACACCACCCTGAGAATGTGTGGGCTGGATAAGAAAAAGATCAACAGTCCAGGTAAGGGGACAGCATCTCTGAAGGTTCTGACCCGTATTTACTGGAAAGACTGTGGTTACAGTGACTTCCAGCTAGTGCTGCTCAGTAACAAGTGAATTCAGTTTTAGACACAATGAATTTGAGGCACCTTTCAGATATGTCAGTGGAAATGTCAGTAGACAGTTGGAGATAAGGATAAACCTGCAAAGGAGGTTAAGAGGTCAACCAGAGAGGTCAAGAGAAGAGAGTTATTTAAGAGGAAGGAACAGTTCACAGTGCCATGCGCTGAGAAGTCAAGCCAGATGAGGCCTAAAACACATCTGCCAGACAGAGGGAACCGGGAATCTGTCTCCTCACCTGCTAACGGGGGTGAACGGAACAAATGCAGCCCATGCAGATCCATCTGCGCAGCTCCAAAAACTACACAGAATGAGAATCAGAAGAAAAGTTAGGTTGCTGATCTTATAAAACAAAAGTAGACGTATTGAAAAATATTTAAAAGTTATCCGTACCTGACTCTGATATTAAGGCTGCTGATGTAAGTAAAATGAAAACCCCCCGATCTTCTAAGCATTTGATAATTGCCTTGAACATAAAAGAAAAATACATATGAAAGAAGATTCTTCAATCTCTCTCTCCTTCTCCCTCTACCACAACTCATTAGTGAAGTGTGACCTCAATGAAAGAAAAAATTCCGGAAATGTTAATGTTTATAAGAATCAGGGTAATTCTGTCTCCTGATTCAGAAACTAAGCTTGTTAGCTCAAATAATCTTGGCTCTGTTTGAGCTACATGTAATAACAAGAACTTTCAGGGTTAATTTTAGAATAGTGTTCAACTATATATCAAAACACTCTTATTTCATTTTTTCACTGAGACAGCTGACATTTTATACCACTGCCTAAATTGTCACGTGTTGCTACATAGCCAAATTTGAGATTAATCAGACCTGTTATTAGCACTTTAAGCTTATGTTTATGTGAAAATTATCAGAATATCGTGGAATTAGAAAAACTGAAGATATCATCCAATAAAAGAATCCTTTCTATAGCATCCCAAGCAATGGAAAATAATAAAAATTAATCAGGTCCTATGGCAACAAGAAATGTAGGTGAAAATAAATTCTTCCTTTTTTTCCCTTCTACCAGAGTCTTCAGGGAAATCTTGGGCTCAAGAAAAAAAAAAAAAGTCTTGAAATTTTGTGTTTTCAGTAACTTGGGCAATTTTGTCCCCAGGTAGTAGGGGAAGTCATCTAAAAGCTGTCATTCTAAATCATAAAGTTAACAGCTCTTCTCTTCCATTGTTCACCATTTCAAAAACCTATATACCCACAAAAGATAAAATCCAAAGTTCATATAATAATTTTTCAGTTCAAAACATTTTATTTCATTTCTTTTTTTTTTTTTTTTTTTTTTTTTTTTGAGACAGAGTCTCACTTTGTTGCCCGGGCTAGAGTGAGTGCCGTGGCATCAGCCTAGCTCACAGCAACCTCAGACTCCTGGGCTTAAGCGATCCTACTGCCTCAGCCTCCCGAGTAGCTGGGACTACAGGCATGAGCCACCATGCCCGGCTAATTTTTTTTGTATATATATTTTTAGTTGGCCAGATAATTTCTTTCTATTTTTAGTAGAGACGGGGGTCTCACTCTTGCTCAGGCTGATCTCGAACTCCTGACCTCGAGCGATCCACCCGCCTCGGCCTCCCAGAGCTAGGATTACAGGCGCGAGCCACCGCGCCCGGCCAAAACATTTTATTTCAAAACTGATAGGACATAAGCCTACAAATAGGGTAAATCAATAAATTATTTAATCACAATGAAAATATGAAACAAAAGACTTTTTCAAATTATTAGATTACAACTAAGGTACTGATCTCACAGAAAGAATCACTCTCGAGTCTCTATAGGTCTCTGTTACAGCCCCTGTGTGCTTCATGGCACGTGAATATCTATTTGTCCCCTCCATAGTTTTATAAGCTCCATGACTTATGGGAGCTATGACTTAGGAACTGTTTTGTATCCTTGCTTCTACCACACAGTAGGCCCCCAGCATTGCCAAATAAACATACAAATGATTGTATATACCCATAGCTTTGGTGTCTATTAAACTGCAAATAGGTATGGTTCGTTTCATTTTCTACTGATGTAAAAAGTGAAAGTAACAATAATTAGCCTGTACACTGTTCTGCATTTTAGTTTTGTAATAAAAATGTGAAGTAACATCTTTCTATTAAAATCATATACCCCAATCTTCAAAAATACATGCAAATAAAACAAAAATATGTAGTATATCTTATTAGTGTCTCAAATTATGTATTATAAAGGCTGTATAAAGTTCCTATTTTAACCTTTGTGGGGAGAAATCATAGAATCTTTTAAATACAGTATCTGCTTCTAGCCTCTTCCCTATGTACCCAGAATAATACAGCCCCCTGTGTTCTCAACACGCTTTAAAGAGACCTTGCTCCTTCCTGTTCCTAAGTTCAGTGTTCTAGGCACCATCCCACATACACTTTCTCTAAGGGACATTTACTACCTGTCCACTCTCTACCAGACGCTAAGATATCAAAGACACTGACTGCACACCTGCCCTCAAGGAACTCAATGTTTAGCTGGGGAGACAGATATGTAAAAAAATACTCCTAAAACGAGACAAGAAAAAAAAGCATGGAGCACTGAGGAGGAAGGGCCACATGCAATATGTGATTTCTATTAATAATTGTTCTTAATAGGTTTCAAAGCAAAGCCAGCACTAAGTCTCTACTGCTCCTAACACCATGAGCACTCAGAAGTGCCTTTACCGATGCATTTTCTGAAAGTATCTTCAGACTTTCTTCCCTTTAATTTCCAAATAGAAAATGGACTATGTTACTTCAAAATAAAAAGAAAGGACTGTCATCCTACAGAAGACATTGCACGGTTATCACCTCAGCACCCACTCCCCCAGCCCCTGGGAGCTGCAGAGAGAGCTCCCATCTACCGGGAGGGCTCCTTCAGACCGGGTAGGCCTGGCCTCACCCCGCAGCTGCTGGCCTCACCCCGCAGCTGGCAGTGGGCCCGACACGGGCTCAGCGACCCAGTGCCATCTATGTCTTTTTCAGTCCTGGCTCATGGGCGTGCAGACGACACGGGCCAGTCCGAGACTGAAGTGATGGTTTGGAAGAAGCGTTCTCCCCCTGCACTAGATGACAAAACTGAAGTCCAAAAATATTAAATGGAAAATTTCAGAAATAAACAATTCCTAAGTTTTAAACTGCACACTGTTCTGAGCAGTGTGATGAAATCTCGTGCTGGCTGGCACCAGCCCACCCTGTCCAGGACTGGAATCATGCCTTTGTCCAGCATGTCCACGCTGCCCACACCACCTGCCCGTTAGGGCAACAGCAGTGGCACCTCACAACGCTGCGTCACCCATCTCACTTCATCTCACCACGGAGGTAATTTTACTATCTCACATCATCATACCAGGAAGAGTGAGAACAGTACAATACAGTACTTTGAGAGACAGACATTCACACTTCTACAACAATATATTGTTATAACCACTGTATTTTATTATTAGTTATTGTTGTTGATCTCTTACTGTGCCTAATTTGTAAATCACACTTTATCACAGGTATGTATGTACACATGGGGTTTGGTACTATCCAGTTTCAGGCATCCAGTGGGGGTCTTGGAATATCCCCCAGGAATAAGCAGGGGGGATGTTACGTTACTAACTATGCAAATAAATATTAAACAATGAAAATGCTTTTAGCAAACTAAAATAATTCAATCTAGGCACAAGCCAACTAATACTTGGATATCAATTTCTCAATTTAGGGAAAAATAATATAATGATTCTTACCAATTGGTTCTTTTTAATGTATTCTGATAGCTTATCTATTTTTTCCCCTTGTCTGTTTGACAGTTCCACCTCATACAGATGGAAGCACAAACCTTGGCAACAGACTGTAGAGAAAAATCAGAAAAACATTTCTTATTTTTAAATTTGAATATGCATTTACATTTTTATAATTAACTTATTCATTTTCTATATTACTAAAATGAAAGAATAGGAATTCTATCAAAAAAACCTTTATTAATGTTCTTCCTTGGTTATAAAACTCCTTAATAAAAAGTTATTTATTTATTTATTTATTTATTTATTTATTTTTGAGACAGAATCTCGCTCTGTTGCCCGGGCTAGAGTGCCGTGGTATCAGCCTAGCTCACAGCAACCTCAAACTCCTGGGCTCAAGAGATCTTCCTGCCTCAGCCTCCCAAGTAGCTGGGACTACAGGCGTGCGCCACCATGTCCGGCTATTTTTTTCTATATATTTTTGGTTTTCCAGCTAATTTCTTTCTATTTTTAGTAGAGACGGGGTCTCGCTCTTGCTCAGGCTGGTCTCCAACTCCTGAGCTCAAACCATCCGCCCACCTCAGCCTCCCAGAGTGCTAGGATTACAGGCGTGAGCCACCACGTCCCGCCAATAAAAAGTTATTGAAATAATTACTTTAAAACAATGCTCTTATACTGACACTACTATAGGACCAACAAGACAAATAAACACTGCAAAATAACATTCCTAGAACTAACCTAAGCACCAAGAAGTTTCCTTCTCATATTTTGTTTTTCATCTGAGATTTAAAAAACATAAATAAATAAAAACAAAAATTCTGTTCTCCTTCAGAGGAATGGTTATGAGTTTCCAACGATTTTTAATATCTGCTTAATTCCATTAGTATTCTGTATCAAAGCTAGTCTTTGTCATCTTGGATGAAACTGCTTTTCAGTTTCTAGTTGGGCTCTAAGGAACTGAAAAACATAGTAACTCTAGAACTTTCTCACAAAACACCCTTTTACGAATCACTCAGCAAGAGACAGGAGAGTATGTGTGCATGCGTGTTTGGAAGACAGAGTAGAAAATAACTGAAACAAAGCCCGAGACATGGAGGTAATGTCATTATGTTTCAACAGACCTTTTTGCTCCAAGTAATTCTGTTTTCTAAAGGCAGCTTCTGGTAGTCGTTTTTTCAAGGAAGACACTTTTATTACATACTTAAAATCTAGTTCCTGTGGTCTAAAAAACAAAACAACAATATCGAGCAGTGTGATAAATACTGGAACTACGTATAGTTCCATAATTTTTGGTTTTCTAATGTAAATGCAAACAAAAATATCACTACCACAAAAAAGCCCTTAAATCAAGGTTAAATAATATGCATACTTATAACCCATAGAGCATGGTCTGCAAATATGCTCATTTTCTAAAGACGTGTATTTTTGGTATAAACAAAATTTCCAGATGTGCCAAAGAATTACATATACAGGAACTGAGAATTTAAAAAAGTTAAGCTATGTAAGAGTTGAAAACCCTTGGTAATGGTGGATCGTCTACCATGCAGTGCCACAGAATGAACCACATACAGATCTTTGTATCATTTCCCAACTAATTTTTTTGAAATACTTTTAGACTTACAGAAAAGTTGCAAAGGTAGTACAAAGTGTTTTTTGTTTTTTTTTAAGACAAGAGTCTCACTGGCGTCAGCCCAGCTCACAGTAACCTCAAACTCCTGGGCTCAAGCAATCCTCCTGCCTCAGCCTCCCGAGTAGCTGGGACTACAGGCATGCGCCACTATGCCCAGCTAATTTTTTCTGCATATATTTTTAGTTGTCCATAAAATCTCTTTCTATTTTTAGTAGAGACAGGGTCTCGCTCTTGCTCAGGCTGGTCTGGAACTCCTGAGCTCAAACGATCCACCCGCCTTGGCCTCCCAGAGTGCTAGGATTACAGGCATGAGCCACCACACTTGGCTGCAAAGCGTTTTTAGACTCTTCATCCAGAATCTCTAAATGTTAACAGTATAGCATATTTACTTTGTCATTCTTTCTCCACACGCGCGCACACACACACACGTTATTTTTTTAACCTTCTTTTCTTGTTGCTGTGTTGTGTTTTGTTTTGTTGCTGTTATAACTCACAGCAACCTCAAACTCCTGGGCTCAAGAGATCCTCCTGCCTGACTCCCAAGTAGGTGGGACTACAGGCACATGGCACCATGCCCAGCTAAGTTTTTAGTTGTCTGGCTAATTTTTTTATTTTCTATTTTTAGTAGAGACAGGGTCTCGCTCCTGCATAGGCTGGTCTTGAACTCCTGAGCTCAAGTGATCCTCCCGCCTCAGCCCCCAGTATGTTAGGATTACAGGCATGAGCCAATGCCCTGTATTTTCTTCCTTTGTGATTAATGAGCAAGTTGTGGGAAAATGTCGTGAGATATATAAATATTATCAAACTTTCACCTGCTATTTTTAGCATCCATTGGTTGGTATTATTGTATTGCAACACAGTGGTTTTCTAACTCATTACTCTTTCCACATTTATCAGCTGCACTCTACAGTGAGGAAGAACTTTCCCTTCTCTCTCACTTATTTTATTCACGAATTCTTACTTTATTTTACAGGTTATAATACCCTGCCCTCTTTTTTAGAAAGGCCAATAAAAAGAAAATGAATTCTGACAGCACATCAGTTTTCACCTTGTATTTCAATTAAACTATGACTATCTTGCAATAGTTTTGGGTACAAACTAAGAATAGGCCAAACAAAAAGATTTCATAAGCTGCCTTCACAGTTTCCCAGGAGAAAACACTCATCATGGTCATTCACTTTAATGTAAATACATGTAACAGCTTCTCTAGTCAATATTTTTCTAAAAGAATCATGTGAAATTAGAAAACCAGACACTGCAAATCTTAACAAAAACTCAACAACAGGATTAAGTGGCTATAATCTGCTATATTTGCTATCTAGGCAAATCTAATCTGTTTCTTGGAGAAAGTCAAACTTCTTGTATCAAATAATTTAACTTATCCTGAGAGGTCATTTTTCCATTAATGGATTAGAATTTAGGTCTCCTGTGTCATGGCCCTGGGCTCTAAACATCATAGCCAAATGTGCTCTAATTTAAAACCAAGCACAATTTCTACATTTCACACCACTGCCACCCATCAAGACCTGAAATGAGAATTTTAAAACAAACAAAAAAACTCTTTTAATACAAGCATTTGTAAAGGACACAAAATTTAATACTTACAGCTGTGCTGGGAGCACTGTACCGTAAGTGGGCCAGAGAGTTATATCACATAGCATACAGCCTTGAATAGTTAATTTCCCTTTCCATGGAGATGTGAGAACTTGAAGAAATGACGGTAAGAGAGCAACAGATTATTTATAAATGAAACATTTCCTTAAAAAAAATCTAAAAGATGAAAGAAAAAATCTAAACTCAGTGAGAGTTTTCTTACCATTTTCACTGAGTTCAAGTCTAAAAGAGAAAAGAAAGAAAAGCACTTTTATAAAAGCGTAAGAAACAAACACAGCAAAGCAAAGTATGTACATGATTACCTACATGCTTTCACAAGCCGGTGCTGCCATCTTTTTGGGTTCCCTGTATTGAAAAGCCACAATTACATATGGACAGATCTGTCTGGGCCGCTTGGCAACAGTGCTGCCCGAGAGTTCATAAAGGTAATACTGAAAGAACAAAAATAAGTATTATCAGAAATTGCATATATACCAAGCTTATCTCAACCCCACCCAGCCCTGAAACGTAACACATTAGATTATTTATTTACAGGTGACTATACCTGACTCAGTTCAAAGGCACGAAAATGACTCGTCTTGTCAGAAACCTTGTTAGTATTTGCAGCCACGTGGCAATCATAGCCAGAAGATGGCCTAGTATAGTTAGCTGTAAAATTCTCAGACACAAACTTGACTTTTCCCTAGAATAAAAATATTAAAGCTAATCAGATGTCTTCAAATAGCAATAACTTTTACTCTAGGATTCATTTAAAAGTAGCCTAATGAAGATATGGATGTGTTTCAACTAACAGTAAGCCTAGTATTAAAAACTAGGCTTCTTAAAAAAACAAACAAACAAACAATTATCTTTAAAAAACCCAATTATCTTAAGGCAAACAACAGTTACAATTATACACAAACTTTAAAATTGTATTAAAAACTACAGTGTTGGGCATCTAAGGTAAATATCCATAGTTTTCAATCACCATATGGAAAGGAACACATGAGTTGCCTCAAATTTAAGAGAGCTGTTTCTTTAAAGAAGAACTATATAGGCCTTTTTTTTTTTCTCCGGAGACAGGGTCTAGCTCTGTCACCTGGCTAGAGTGCAGCTGTGTGATCATAGCTCGCTGCAGCCTCAAACTCCTAGGCTCAAGTGACTCTCTTGCCTCAGCCTTCCGAGAAGATAGGATGATAAGCACCACTATGCCCGGCTAATTTTTTTTAAAGAGATGGGGTCTTGCTATGTTGCCCAGGCTGGTCTCAAACTCCTAGGCTCAAGTGATCCTCCCTCCTTGGCCTCCCAAAGTGCTGGGATTATAGGCATGAGCCATTATGCCTGGCCTAGCCCACCATCTTTTATGTTATAGTCATTGAATGGCTATTAGATGATTGTAACATAAAAGATGACAAAATCTAAAATTTCAAAAGATGAGTCTCCCAACTGAATTATCAATTGTAAATTACAGATTAAGATATTTCTATTATGCCAGGGCTTAGTAAGTCAGTAGGGGGCAAATAAATATTTAGTCAAGTGCTCAGCAGGCAGCTGGCCCTGATCACTGTGCAGTCCACAGTGTTTCCCGTGGTAGATTTCTCTTCATCAAGGGTTACACAGCTCTCAAAAAAGCGGGGGAGGGGGAGCCAAGTTTACCATATGATGAAATATTATACAATGATTTAAAAAGCTGTTTTGAATAATATGACATAAGAAAATGTTCACAACATAACATTAAGGTAAAGAATTAGCATGTAAGTGTACATAGGATAAATTTTTATGGCTTAAGAAATCAATATATATGGAAAAAATAAAAATATATACTAACAAATATACCAAAGTGGGATTTGGGACTACAGGTAATTTTTTATAAGAAGGTAATTACTTTTTTTAAAAAAGGATTTTTTTGGGGGGTTGTTGTTGTTAAAATCCTGCCTCTTCATTTATGGGACCACCATGGGCAATCCTAAGAAGCCAAATAATGTGACTAGCACTTCTCAGTAAGCAATCACAGTCTCTACCTTGTCTTCTTCAAACACCTTATGGAACTGACTGTGGCTCAAATTTTGTGAAATAAGGTAAAGAGGACTAACAGATATAGGCAAAAACAAAATGGCTATCTCCAGCCAGAGAGGGTGGGATACAGTGGTGAGAAACCAAGGCTGAAGCACAATCTAACTAAAAAACCAAATGCTTATTATCTGCACGGACAGGCATACTTTCCGCAGCAGCACTTATCACAGAGCAGAAGAAAGATTAAGGAGGGAAAAGCAGTGATTGCGTTTCAAAACAATGTTACGTTCCCTCTGGTTTTTGGGAGCAAATTTTGGAATATGAAGAGTTCAGACTCTTAAAAAAAGGTCAGTAATGTGGAACTTGTAACCAAAAAATTTAAGATAGTAAGAAATAAAAACAAAAACAATTAATCAAAACAAAACTAGATCACAGAAATGTCCTCAAAAAGTCCACCAACATCTAAAATCAGAGTTTCCCTACTATTTGTGTAAAAATTCTAGTTGCCTGATTCACATAAATAGCACTATTTAGGACATTTAAGAATTTTTGAGATCATCAGTTCTAGGTGCCACATGAAGCTGTGAACAAGGTCTGGATGTTTTACAGAGAAAGAAAATAAAGATTTCTTATGCTGACAATTTAAACCAGACAGGGAATTTTTTCAAATTCACCTTTTGTAAGTGTAATCATATCATTTTATAAGCAAGCTACTCGTTCTCTGTTATTTCATGTTCCAAAAGTAGCTCTGACAGGTGAGGAATACTTTTCACTGCATACTCCTTTTATTATTCTGAAGTTTTTTATTTAAAAAAAATGCTCATAGATGATCTTGTAAATGAAAAAGTTCTGTTTTTAATAAAAAGAAAAAATGGTTTTGTTTTCCCTGAATTTGAACAGCTGTCTTTGGCAAGGACTATGTGTAGCTAATGAGCTACAAAGAATATCATAGGCAGATAACCTTCAGTTTTTAAAAGAAAATTACAAAAAAGCACATCTAGGCTTTACCTTAATTATATTAAAAATTACAACATAACCAGATTTTCCATGATACCATGGTCTTGGATGAAGATAGTCTGAGTATTTGGAAATGTATACACCTATAAAAGTATAAAATATAGATTAATTTACAGTTTTAAAAAGACTATTTACACTGACACAATTCACATGTAAGGCTACCTTTAACTGAACAAGACTATACAAAGGACAAATAAATGTCCATTTAAAAAATCTGTTTTGATACTGCTTATCTTTTAAAGAATTACTATGTGATATTCTAAAGGTATGGAAACAGAGTTTAAAATATACATTTGAAAACCAATTTTCTAGTTGGGTATGATAACTGAAAAAAGATAAAAATATCACATTCTTAGAAAATTCTAAATTAGTCTGCTTTTTCCTCCACGTAATCATTCAACCAAGATGTCTACGGTAATCTGATTCTCAAGTTATTCTTCACGAAAAGTATCAGTAAGTTCTCTTATTTAGTGATATGTACTGAGAGTTTACTGCTACATGGCAGGTTCTGTGCTAGACAGCAGTGACACAAAGGTAAATAAAACACAAAGTTCCAGCCTTCAAGATGCTTATTCTGATAGATTACAAATTCCATTAAGGCAGTGTTTATATTTGTTCTGTTTACTACTGTAGCCACACCACAGCCCAACATATATCAGGTATTTAAACATTTGTGAAACGTGTTCTATTTGAGCGCACACAGAAATGGAAACAAGTATCATTAAATGCTATAAAGTGGTATACATAAAAAACTATAAGAACACAGAAATAATTGAATTTGTCAGGGCAAGACCAAGTTCCTTAGAGAAAGGAATGAAATCCTAAGTAGAGAGGAGAATGACCAAAAGTATAGAAGCATAAAAGATCATCAAGTGTTTAGGACACAGGCCACAGGGTTGGGAGCTGGAGAGAAAGCAGTGGAGGCTGAGGAGGCAGGTTGGAGCTAGAGAGCACAGATCTTAGTATGACTCAATAATCAGCGTAGACTTTACTCTGTAGGCAGCAGAGAACCACCAAAGGTTTTAAGCAGCACACTGCCCATAGGAGAGGAGGATCCCAAGGAGGAAGCAGCAGTGAAAACAAGGAGGGAAGGACAGAGCTCTTCCTTCATGGAGGCATGTCGTTTGAAATGTAAAAGACAATGGGTGAGAAAATTGTGTGCAGTGGAAAAGAGCAATGAATCTGTGGTCAGAAGCTTGCGTTCCAGTTAGGAATAAGCCACTGAAGTGAGAAGGGTGGGCCAGGGTCACACACATAAACCTCAGGGTTCTCATGAAGATTTAAAAAGATCATTAAGCTTTTAAAACCATGAAACACTCTAATGATAGAAAGTATTACTATTATATACAGAACTACCCAGTTCTATTCAAGCCAAAAACTATAAAATATACACAGGCAGTAGTGCTATTTCAGTATCAATCCCAGCATATGTCACATGTGTTTGAAGAACGTGTATTTGTCAGGAACAATCCAGCTGCTAATTCCATAGCTCCGTTAAAGCCTGCCTCTCAAACATCCTCAATAAAATCATGGGATTGTAACAATGTAGGAAAATGTTCTTTTTTTTTTTTTGAGATGTAAGTTGAGGTGATTATATGTAATGTACTCTCAAATTCTTCAGAAAAAAATTTAAACAAATGAGGCAAATAAACTTAGGTGACAGGTATATTATACTGTGCTCTCCACTTTTTCTACATGTTTGAATTTTTCATAATGAAAAGAAGGTGGGGTGAAAAAATAGGGGAGAAGAAAAAAGGTTTTTTGTAGGGTTACTGGAGTCATGTAATTTGTCACCTTTAATGTCCTTTAGAAGATGAGTTGAATTAAGTTTAAAAATTTTTTGTTTTACAGAGTTACCACATGCCCCAGTGATCTCACTCCTAGTTATATACCCAGGAGAAAAGAAAACACATGTCCACACAAAAACTTGTACATGTATGTTCATAGCAGCATTATTCACAATAGCCAAAAAGAATAACCCAAATGTCCAAGACTTGATGAATGGATTAAAAAAAAAAAAAAAAAGGTGGTATAACCATAACAGAGAACACAATCATGCACCACATAACGTTTCAGTCAACAATGGACCACACATATGATGGTGGTCCCATAAGATTATAATATCATATTTTAACTGTACCTTTTCTGTGTTTAGATACACAAATGTTTGCCACTGTGTTACAACAGTCTAGTATTCAGTACAATAACATGCTGTGCGGTTCCTAGGAGCAATACCGTCTAAGTTTGTATAAGCGCACTCTATGTTCACACAAATTGCCTAACAACATATTTCTCAGAATGTATCCCCACTGTTAAGCAGCACATGACCATACCTTTCAAACCATAAAAAGAAATGAAGTACCACTGATACATACTACAACACTGAATTGTATACTTTAAATGGATGAATTCAATGGTATGTGAATTACATCTCAATAAAGCAGTGTTTTTGTTTTTTTAAAGGTCAGCAGGAATCTAACCATGAAGCCCCATCATCTTTTTCAGTCCTGATCTCCACATTCTATAGCACCTAGCACTGCTAAACATCCCTCCTCTTCTTGAGATCCCTCTGCTTTTTGAGAAACTATTTTCTGACTCTCCATCCAAGGGTCTGCTCTTGACACCTTCTCATTCTACCCCCTGCAACTCCCCACGCCCTGGTACCATTAATGATCCAAAAAGTTCTGTTCTTCACCATCTTCTCCTTCTATACCATCCCGCTAACAATGTCTTGGTTTCAACTTACACCCCACCCCTACCATCCCAGCCTCAAACTCAGTTCTAATCCCTTTTCCAACTATTTTTAGAGACAGAATCTATTTTGCCCAGGATGGACTCAAACTCCTGGGCTCAAGTGATTCTCCTGCCTCAGCCTTCCAAGAACTATATAGGTATGAGCCACCATGTCCAGATCAACTATTTCTACCACCTATAGGCTATTTTTAAGAAACACTTAGGAAAATCTCATTATTTCTCAAATTTAACTCATAAAAGTAGTACTATCAACTCACTGAGAACTTACTAGGTGCAAGCCTCTGGGCTAAGCACTTTACTCAGTCTCATTTAATCCTTATGACAATTCTATAAGGTAATCTATTTTACAGATGAGGAAACTGAAGCTTAAAATTTAGTGCTAATTCATGTTCTTAACCATTAGATTACTTTTCCATTACATCAACTTCCCTCCTAATCTGCTTCTCTTCTTTTGTGTCTCTTTCTAGTATCACAATAGTTTAAGTTTAAAACCTTGTATTTGATTATTTCCTCTCTCTTACCCTTCACATTCCATAGTTGCCAAGTTTTGTCAGTTCTATCTATTCTGTATTCCAACTGCCATTATGATATTTCAGAAGAGATCCAAACTGATCTCTCGGCACTGAAAGATACCTTAAGTTTTAAACTCAAAGCTCAGTTATATGTTTAAAGGTCTGACTCTGAAGATTATTATCTGTTTGACATTAATGAAACCAGCTTTTAATATAGGCATCTAATGAAATTAACTAAACCTCACTTCATCTTGTAAAAGAGACGCCTTTTTTCTTTACAGACTTACCTTTGGCTGGATCACCGAGAGTACTAATAGCACTGCTGCCAACACGCAGTCCACGCTGACATACCAATTTTGCCTTTAAACACAAGATATTACTTTGCTTATCAATATCAGTCTTTGAAGAGGCAAGGAAATAAGGCTATACATCTATAAGCTTTAAAATAACTATAGAATCTGTTCACTGTATACATTCATGGCACAAAGCAAGCTTATGTAAAGCAACCATGTTTTGATTAATGGTGTAAAGTGTTCATAAAATTTTACTACTTCTACTAACAAAAATGTCACCAGCAAAACTAAATTAAACAAGGTCACGGATAAAGCCTCTCTTGACGACTTCTTTTCCAATTATGGCTTTAAAAACCACTACATTCAAAAATGCCTTATCTTCAAATGTCATTTTTGGTGTGAATCCATAGCATATCTTATTTGAATTTAGATGAGTAAGTTAAAAAGGGATAAGCTCTTCTAGTGTTACTATATAATTTTTATATGTCAGTGTTAATTATTCTTTAAGCAAACCTGCCCTTATTTTTTATTAACCATTAACTCAATCAAAGTATTCCTGTGAATTATTTTAAGTTTTTTTTTTTTTTTTGAGACAAGGTCTTGCTGTCTCCCTGGCTACAGTGCAGTGATGTTATCACTGCTCACTGCAACCTCAGACTCCTGGCCTCAAGCAATCCTCCTGCCTCACCCTCCCAAAGTGCTAGGATTACAGACGTGAGCCAAATTATTTTAAGTTTTGATGATGGATCTCTGGTATTGTTTAAGTTGTATCTAGGAAGCCATACATATCTTCGGAGACATACTCTGTATACAGTAGTTCCCTTCTCTCACAATTTAGGTACAGGCAATAATAGGGATGTTCAATCTTCAAAGACTGAATGAAATAATTCCAACTAACTAGAATGCTAAAGTATTCATCTTATCCCCCAACCATGTAATTTAAACTTGAAAAACCTCAACAGGAAACAATATCTATGTAAGCAATGATCCAGAATGGAGAAATATCCATTCACTCCACTAAAAAGGGCATTACTGACACTGAAGAAACCTGTATTAATCCAACTCTCACCCTAAACTTACAAACGCATTTAAGATAAAATTAAAGAGAAAATATGAAAAGTTGTAGATATCGGAACTTATATCCAGGTTACTTGGATCTGAGTCTTCATTAAAAAACTAAAGCTGTACATATCAAATCTCTTTCATGACTGGTTTTCACCACTGTCATTTATACTGCTACCGAACTAAGTAACAAAAAACACTGATAAACTGGTAATCTGACAAATCTTACAGAACTGAAGTACCAATGTTTAAGACTAATGATACCATTAATTTTGTACAATACCACAAAATTAATTTTCTACAACCTAATTCCCTTACCTGACTTTCAGTTTCAAACAGAAGAAACCCGTAAGTTTCTTGAAGTTCTTCCTGAGTATAGTTACTTGATTTTTTTTGTTGGTAAAAAGTTTTGTACTGTAGAAAGAGAGAAAAACCAAATACTGTAAACATGCTATTTAGCCTTGCAAATTAATTTTTTAAATGCATCTGAATTCCTTCTGTTATAAGACTAATTAAAGGTATTATTTTTCTATTCCCTAGAATATATTAGTGTTATAGCTCTTTTAGAATTTGTCTAGCAGGTTTTCCGGTCCTTACCAGAAAACCCCCCAAAACGAAAAAAAATCTAAAAAAGAAAAAAATTAAAAAATAGAATATATTACCGTCCAAATGACTATTTCCAAGGATCTTTCATTAGGTCTAAAAACTGATACCTAAAAAGTGCTAGGCTTATATACCAAAGATGATGGGTCTATTTCTTTTAAAACTAAAAAAAAAACCATCACATGGTGTGTACCAAATACCTCACCTCATTTAAGAAAATGTCATTTTTCACCAAAGTCACTTGACTGTACTGAAAACCATGCTCAGATGCAGAGTCCAAGTAAGAAGTGTGGAGGAGTGAAACTGCCCTCTGGAAGAGAGAGTCTGAACTCAAGGACACTGTCTCAAAAACTGTAAAAGACAAACAAAGATAACGCAGCTGTTTAAGATATCAAAGGATGGGGTTAAGAGGGACATGCTGAATATCACTGAAAACATCACCTATTCCCTTCCTGTGTAACTGAGAAATCCCTGTAATGTGTTGTGGCTACTACCATAGCTGTATGGTCTTTTTTTTTTTTTTTTAAATGTGGAACGCTTCATGAATTTGCGTGTCATCCTTGCGCAGGGGCCATGCTAATCTTCTCTGTATCATTCCAATTTTAGTATATGTGCTGCCAAAGCGAGCACTGAACAGTCTTAAAATTTAAAAGACTTGCCACGTGAAGAAAATAACCTAAATAAATTACAAGTGAAGGTGAATTACTTTTAATACAGGAGCTAAAATATGCCCTGCCAGACTCCTCATGTCTTTGGTTGAAAGCCATCCACCATAACCGCTGATCAAAAGCAGAGGTAACTGTAGCGTCAAATGGTGGTCAGCAATTGCTTAGACCTTTAAGCAAATTTCTCATTGATAAATGACCTTTAGTTTTTTTCATTCTTCAGTGTTTCTTCCCTTTTTTTTTGACCCATGTCACATTCTGGTAAACTTACCCTCCCCATCTTCTCATCAAATGCCTGCTAGGTTCCTTTGAAGGGGCTACTACTGCCCCTGCACGAAAGACAACAAGAACCACTGTGTCTCTGGGGTTTCCTCACCAGCCAACGAGTCTACTGAGTTTTACTTCCTTTGGGTTGTATTATAAAATTCTTTTTTCCATTTTACAAAATAAACATATATTACATTTTTTTGAAAGTACTTTTTTCCAGTGATACCCATGTGCTACCCCAGAGACTGCTATGCCCCTGCTATGAGAGGCTGGCTTAGGAGAAGCACTGCCTGGATCCCAGAGTTCTGCTGATTAACCCCTTTGTGCCTTTTGATTTTACAAGTCTTCACTTCAGCAAGAACCAAGCCTGACGAATGCTCCTAACATTTAACCATTTGAACTGTTTACTCTCTTCTATTTGTATTCTTTATATTCCCTTTATCAAGGCTGGGAGGTTTATAGACCTGTTATTTATAAATAATAAGAATGGAATGAATTATATATCACTGTAAGTTTTGGTCATATAGTATAAATAAGTACATTAATATGGCTTCCTACTTTTACCAAAACTCTGCCCAATGCATTAAAGCTCAAAAGTTAAAGAGCAAAAAGCTTTTTAATTAACTTATGAATAACAGATGTACAAAAAGTAGACTATCACAGGAATGAAAAGAAACATTTCAATAAACTTAATTTGGACTAAACTGTCCTAATACTTCAATTATTGAGGTATTTTAAAAATCCTTCAACAAACTTCCTATTATCAGAATGAAATATTGTAAATAGAATAGGAAAGAAAAAAGGATGAAGTGTTAAAAAAACCTGTTCTGAAGCTGGTGCACCTCATCTACTTATTTCTTCTAAGTTTCACTATCACTTTTGCTCAGTTTCGCTTTCTCCTTCACTATCAGTGTACCAGTGCTGTAAAACATGGATATCTGAATGGAGTCACACAGCAAAACACCAGTGACAACAGTTAAAATTATAACCTTATTAGCTGCATTACTCAAAACAAAATGGGAATCCTGTGCTTCTTCAAATTCATGTTACAAATAACCTGTCCTACTAGCTCAAACACAAATCAAGAATCCTTTAGGAAACTGTAATTTCGGAAACTTTGCATTTAGTATTGAAAAGTAAGATAATTTTCAAAAATCTAACTCAATATACTTTGAGGCTCAATATTTGAGAAACATTGTTTAAAGTGAAAGAAATCAAAGTTTAAAAAAAGGAACTCTGGAAATGACTCTATGATTATCAACTTCTCTAAATTCTACAAGACATTAATAGGCACAGATTTTAAATTTGGGAAGTATAGAATACTACTACATACACCCCCATTTTTGAGCATCATGATGCACAAGAATAAGCCGAAAACTGTGAGAGATGGTGCAATTAAAAACACTATTTAACAGTGTGTCCTAAATACACGTGCTCAGAGAATATTTATTAACATGGGTATGGGGAATATTGTTCCCAGTAAAGCTACAAATAAAGCTAATGATTTAAAACAAAGAGGAACAAGTAGCAAATAAATTATTCCGTGCTTATATATTTCTATTTCTACAACTATTTATGGTTACAAATGCTTCCCCTTTAGGTCAGCATTCTCCAAATACCAGTATATTGATAAAAGTAATAATTTTATGGTTAGCAGAAGGACAAGTATGTCAAAAGCAAAGTTGTTGGAAAACCATAGCTAATCTTCAATCTTTCATGGCTTCACAATAACAACCTCAATGACACTCTCAAAAAAGCACAAATTTCCTGCTTTGTAAATCAGGAGATGGATGAGAATTTTATCTAGAAAATTATTTGACACTCTCTCTTCTTTACACAATATACTTTTATTTAAGAGTCTAAATTAGCTCACCAAACAATATGAACACTTTGTGAATGAATGGCCTCATTTGTACTGAGCAATGCTCATGCTTTAAACATTCAAGGTTATTAGTGTATTTGAAACAAGTAAGAGGAGGCTATTCCACAAAGAAACCTAAAGCAACATCTAACAAGGTAACTTGAAAATGCTTGTCTGTAAAGCATTAAGAGTACTGCTTAGGCCTTAAGTGACCAATAAAGAGCCATGTGGGAAAAGGTTAAGTTAAATGACAATGGCTCTGGAAACTTGAGTTTTCTGTAGCATCTGGCTTTTGACACATTTCTCTATCTGTGAGTTCAGCCTTAAATGTTACGTCAAGCTTCACAGAGGTTGGATTCTGGACAAAGTGCCTATAATAACCTCCTTCCTTTCTCAAAACCTGTCACAGAGGTACTGAGTGAGACTGGTTTTAGACACTCTTTTCTCTTTTCAACTTCTAATAATAGGAATGAGAAAGTTATAAACCAACTTCCGATGCTATGTCACAGGTACCTGTTTTCTGCTCTATAAACATCTAGTCTGAAAGCAGATGATGAGATAAACTTAATGTCAACATCTTAGGCGTCACAATAATTCTAACAAAAACTAGCCACTTGTACACCTCCCCACGACTTTCATGACCACATCTCCCTATAGAAGAACTGCAACCTGCAGCTGTCAATACTAACAATACTTATATATTTTATGTAGTCTAGTAAGCTATTTGATAGTTGTTGAACGAACAGTCCATTACTTAATCCTAAAGGTATTACTTTTACTTTTAAGATATTAAAGGATAGCTGGTTTAAGATAAATACAACTTTTTAGAGCACAATTTGGCAGGACCTAAATAAACCCTTAAATGTACATACCCAATAACCATCCCATTTCTAGGAATCTATTCCTGAGAAATACTAGGATAAGTACACAGGACACACACACAGGTGTTCAGTACATCAGCATCTATAATAGTGAAAACACTGGCAATAACCTAAATTGCCATCAACAGGAAATATCTTTCCACCTATTAAATAAAAACAAGGTAAATTTGTATATACTGACATATAAAGATATATATTACATACTATTGAGTAAACAACATATACTATATAATGCCATTTCATAAAAAAATGCATAAATAAAATTATCTGAAAGTGTACAGAAAAAGATCTAGAAGGATAGGAAACCAAATTGTTAATAATGACTAAACCAATGGTTACTGAGATTGGGGGGTGGATAAAAGGGGAACTTAAGTTTTTTTTACCTTACACACATTACTACAATTTAGGTTTTTCTTACACAAGCATTTATTTTGTCTACCATTTAAAATACTTCAATTCAGAAACAAATAAAAAAATGAATCAAAATGAGGAATATACCTTTTATGATCCAATCTGAAAACTTAATCATGTATTAATTTTGGACTAACAATTATAAAAAAGTATAGCTACTGGAAATTATAATTTTCTAAGAGTCCTTTTGTTTTACATGATCTAAATTAAAACTAAAAATATTTTTTTATCATTCTACTTTGGATTCATTAGTTATAGCGTATAGCACTTAGTTCAATACCCACTCTTCTCTGATATGAACCCTGTCTTGATCTTCTCTAAGAGAGAATGTGGCTGGGAAGGTGGTCTTAATTCATTTCCACCAAGTATACCCACAGAGTTCTTGGCACAGTCCTGTTCTTTGTTAATGTCATAAATGCTAAAATGAAAAAAGAAGAAAAAAATCATAACGTGAATAATTCTATTTATAGCATATCTACTATATAAATAAATGTTTACTGAGTAATTTGTATTAGGAATGATTCTGTAATGTTTATTTACCTCCTTTGACAAGTCTCAACAGCAAGACTAAATTTGCTCTATAAAGAATAACAGTTTGAAATGCCGTTCCTCTAAGAGTCTTTAACACCTACAGAAAATTTTGGGTCAGGCATGGTAGCTCACTCCTGTAATCCTAGGAATTTGAGACCAGCCTGGATAACATAGCAAGATCTCGTATTTACAAAAATAAAAATTAAAAAAAATTAGCTGGGTGTGGTAGCACGTCTGTAGTCCCAGCTACTCGGGAAGCTGAGGTAGGAGAATCGCCTAAGCCCAGATGTTCAATGTTACAGTGAGTTATGACAGCACCACTGCACTCTGGACTGGGCAACAGAGCAAGATCCTGTCTCTTAAGAAAAAAAAAAAAAAAAAAAAGAAAGAAAGAAAAGAAAAAAAGAAAAAAAGAAAAAGAAAGAAAGAAAATATGTGCAAAATCTTAAATAAAAACATTAAAAAAACTAAACTGGCAAATATATATATAATACAAAACAACATGATTGAGTGAAGTTTCTGCCAGGAATTCATGGAAAGCTTAACATAATTTATTCATGAAATTCACCACACTAAGAGATTAAAGAAAAACCTATGACCTAGTATAGAAGTACTTCATCAAATTCAACAGATACCTGTGATTAAAAAGAAAATTCCTAGTAAATAAGTTACCTGATAAATAGATACCTAGAAAACAGCCTACATACCTAACAGTGGGACATTAAAATACTCCCTTTAAAATGAAGACGACAATAATCCCAAGTAATACCATCTAGTTAATTCTTGAGATTTCATAAAGGGCCACAAGAGTGTAAATATTTTAGGACTGTGAACCACATGGTCTCTGCCACAACTACTCATCTCTGCTGGGGAAGCATAAAAGCAGCCATAGACAAGGCATAAATGAAACTCCATTTACAAAAATAGGCAAGACCACAGGCAGTAGCTCACCCACCCCTGATGTACATTCTGCCAATATTTTTGTTGTTGTTTATCATCTGTGGAAAACTGTGATTCTTTCTCTGTCCCTTTAACTTTTTTCTTATATAATTTTTCAGTTAACTATTGCTCAGTAACAAACCATCTGAAAATTCAGTGGTTTACAGCCATAATCATTTATTACTCACATATCTACAGTGTTTGCTGAATCTGGCTTAGCTCAGCTGGGATGGCCTTGGCCACACGTGTTTCTCATGGAAAGAGCAGAGGTGCAGAGAGCAAATGGAAATACCCAAGGCCTCTTAAGGCTTAGGCTTAGAATTGACATACTGTCATGTTTACCTTATACTGCTGCCCAAAGCAAGCCATACAGCCAAACCCAAAGTCAAAAGACAGGGAAATACACTCTGTCCCCTTATCTGGAGGAACTGCATAGGGTCATGGAGTGAATACAAGGAGAAAAGGAGAAATAAAGCACTGGGGTCTACAATCGATAGTGGTGATGGTTATATAACCTTGTGAATATGCTAAAAACCAAGGAATTGTATTTTTTTTTTTTTTTGAAGCCGAGGCTAGCATGTGGTGGCATCATCATAGCTCACTGCAACCTCAAACTCCCTGGCTCAAGTGATCCTCCTGCCTCAGGCTCCCAGGTAGCTGGGACAACAGGTGCAGACCACCATGCCTAAGTTTTCTCTCTCTCTCTCTCTTTTTTTTTTTGTAGAGACAGGGTTTCACTATATTGCTCAGGCTGGTCTTGAACTCCTGGCCTCAAGTGATCCTCCTGCCTTGGCCTCCCAAAGTGCTGAGATTACAGGCATGAGCCACCACACCAATCCAGAATTATACTTTTAAATCGTGAATTTTATGGTAGGTGGATTATATCTCAATAATAAAAAATAATATATTAAAAGAACAAAAACCAGTAAGAAAAAATATAATGTACCAGAGTGTCACTGTATGGCTGCTGTACATGCTCTTTTTCTTATATGTATCTGAATAAGATGAACTATCCTGGACAACTGTTACCAGAAAACTCAGGGTGTACGAAGGGGACAGAGCAGTTGTCAGGTTTCTTTAGGGTTTCCTCTTTTCTTCCTGTTATCTGAGCATTGTTGTTTTGTAATATGGTGCCATGTTGATCCTCTTTGAACTTCCAAACGTCATCTGGCTCAGGAGGGCCTTTACTGCCAGCTCTGCTTTCCTCTTAGAGATGGCTGTCACTAAGAGACACAACCCTTGCTCTCCAAAGTTATACACTCACTTCTAGGAGTATTTTGCTAGCATGATCTAAGATCACTGGGGCCCACAAGGCACTCTCCTTAATGGACGCTGTGTGACTGTTCAGTCTTGACCTGGTATACTACTGCATTTCTGTCATAGGATAGGGCTCTCTGATTCTGGGATTGTAGCTGCTGGTGATGTCTGAGACATGCTTCCTCTGGACAACTTTCTCTTTCTAACAGCACCGCTGGAACTTCCCATCAGGGCTTCCTAATAGCACTTACATGTAATTTGAAGTTGACAAGGGTTCTTTTTTCCCTGAATTGGTTAAAAACGTAATTTGAGAGCTATCCCCTTGCCCCCATCCCATGCTTTTCACAAGTAGAAAGATTAAAAACTCATCTGGTCTTGTTCCTTTTGGAATATACATTCAGTATGGTGGGACTTTTTTTTGTTTTGTTTTTCCTGGTTTATTGATCAGGGCACTAAATAGACCCTTTCAATGTAGAAACTCTCATCCTTCAATTCTGAGATACAGATGATTAGTTTCCTCTCATTGTATCAGATGAAGGACTTCTTTGGCTGATCCTCTAATTTTCTTATCTTTTCAAATTCTTGTTACTATTCTATTTTTTTGGGAGATTTCTCTGAATAATTTCTCTCTCTCTCCTTTTAAAATAGAACCTCTTCCTCTTTCATGGATGTAACATCTTTTTTTCTCTCTAAAGATACTATTTGTTGAAGTTTCTGTTCCCTGCAGCAAATCTATTTCTACCAAGCTGCTTTTACTTCCTCCTTGTTTATTTCCTATTTGGTTTCTTATTTGTCAGAGGCTTTCACCCCATGGCTGTACATTTATGCCCAAGTGTGAGGCACTTAAAGTCAATGGAAGTTGTGGGACACAAACAGCTTCCTGACCAGAGGCTCTCACTCTCAGCGGATCTGATGGGGATCCAGCTGTTTAACCAAGTGAGAGGCCAAATGAAATCCTCATCTGTTAAATATTTTGCCATGGGCTAGTCTGTTTCCCAGAAAAGAATCCCTGAATATCTTGTTAAGGGGCAAATAAGCTTGACTATTAGTTCTGGGAGCCAAACAGAAAAAAATATCTCTGGGCTTCACTGTTCTGCAGATTGATTTTCACTTAATCATTTTCATTTAGATGCTTCACCTGGACCTCAGCTATCTGGAGCCTGCCTACTTAATGTCTCCTGAGTGTAAACCTTTGGTCTTCCGTCAGGGTAGAGCAGAGGGTAGCTACCTGGTTGTATAAGAGTGGAGAAGGGCATCCAGGGTGTCAAAATTATAAAGATCACCAACCAATCCCTATTCCCACCCTGTCCTATATTCTTGCCTTGAGAAGTACTGTACTTGGTACCTCCAATTCCTAAGCCTTTTCCAGATTCTGTGGAGAGAATCTGCTTCCTCCTTGTTGGCTCACTTCTCTTCAGTTTTAGGCATTTTCTAATCCACTGCGTCATTTATTACTTGCCCACCTCCTTTCTAGTTTCCCCAATATTGATTTCCTCTGTCTTCTGCTCTCCTCTTGATTTTTGTGGGTTTATATCTTTATTCCTTTAATATAATCTTGAAGGGATTTCCAAAGAGTGTGTAGAACATGTTAAACTAAAAGTGTGTACTTAACCCAAGTCTTACCATCTACTATGATAGCTACCATTACCATTATTTTATGTTAATTTACACTATGAAGACCTCATTTTATTTACTTATATATCACAGCCCTAATTACACAGCAAATCAATACATATTTGGTAAAAGAGAATTGTTAGCACATATCTACTAAAAAACCACTTACTCAAACACATAAAAAGTACAATCTAGAGTTTCAATGACACTCTCTCAAAGCACCCTTTCCTCTTCATTCGGAGTGCTTAGCGTGCTTTACAATTACATATGTATAATTATTTCATTGATGTCTTCTCCCTTAATAAACCAAGCCCTATGATGGTAGGAACCACGTCGGTTTTATATACCACTGATTACCCAGCATCCAGCCCAATACCTGGTACATAGTGGGTGTTTTGGGAATAGGTATGTGGTAACTGAATTAAAGAATAAATAATACTTGGCTATTTAATCTGTCCCAAAACTCAGAAAAAGGAATAGAGCTTCTCAGTTGTTTTTACAAAGCAATCAAATGCTAATATCAAAACTGGACAAAGAAAACACATAAAAAACAAAACTATAGACCTATCTCTTACGAATATTGATGCTAGAATCCTAAATATATGTACTGGCAAAGAAAATCCATCAGGACATTAAAATATTATAAGAGATCATTTAAGGTTCATTCTACAAATGCAAGAAAATGATTCAATAAATAGTAAATCCATAAATTTAAGCAATCACATTAATAGGTCAAAGTAAAAAAATCACAAAGAGGCTGTTGGGGTCTGGAATTAATAAGGAAGATAGCCACAAGTCAGACTATCAAAAGGAAGTTACTATATTACTCTTTTCCAGCAGATGCCTTGTAATATGTAAATTTTTGTTGCTGTACAGTATTTTTTCATTTATGCATGCTACTTTCACCACTTAGTCCAAAAATTAATTAAGATGCCCTCAAATGAAAGAAAACTGTTCATTTTATTAACAATGAAAACTGTTCTACCATAAATTGTTTAGGGGAAAGAAAAGTAGACTATAAAAAAGAAGTCTTACAGACCATATACCACAATTTAAACAATGGTCATCTTCCTCCCAACACTTATCAATATCTGTTATTTTTCTTATCTGGTTATCCCCACCACCACTTTGTCCCTGTCCTTTTCAACACTGTATTGCCAAGGCTCAGAACAGCACCTGGTACAGCACAGGGTTTCAATATGTATTTACTTAAACAATTAGTTTTCCAGATCACTTTCCCTTTCTACTTAAAACCGCTCCACAGCCTCTCACTGCCCTCAGGACACAAGACACCATTCCCTGCCAAGGACAAGTATAGTCTATGCCCTTCTGGTTTCCTATAATTCACCTTGTCCCACCTTCCCTGCCAGACTTACTGTGGAAGCCAGCTACACTGATTTTTCTATTTACAGTTCTTTCCTCTTTTAAGGCCTTCGTGCATGCTGGAATATTCTTTTTCCCATTCTGCCCATGGTTGAGCTCCCTGTCTTCCTTCAGTGAAACCTAGAAGTTGTCCCCTCAAATAAACCTTCTCTGATCACCCCACCAAAAGTGTTTTCTTTAAAGCACTCATTGCAGCATGTAATTATTTTACCAATTTACTTTTCTTTGGGTGGGAGGTCTATCTTCCCCACTAGAATGTAAGGTTTATAGAGATAGACACTGATACTGTTTGTCTTGGTCCCAAAACCCCCCCAGTGTCAGCAGAGCTCCTAGCACCCCACGAGGTAATACTCTATACTCTATCAAGTTTATCTTTGGGTGGGCCAAGTCCAGGTAACTTTTGCTTTTTTTACAGCTTAATATATTACCTGAAGCTTTACATAAGCATAAATATAATCTGCGGAGAAATAGAGATATTTTCATTTTGGAAAAAAAATCTCCCATAGCCCTAAGTAGTAGCCAGTTATAGTTATTTGAGTCAAGAAAAAGTAGAGAAAATAAATAAAAATAGTATTTCCATAAGTCAAAATAATAATAGACCCATAAAACAAAGCGAGCTTATTACAAACCAGAAAATACAATTTTCACATAAATTTAAAAATTCATTAAAAAGTTTTCCATGTACAAAAGTTTAAATATTTTCCGAAGTCAAGGCAATCATGCACAAAAGGAATAAAAAGGAAGGTATCCCTTGCTGTTACTTGCGAAGCACAAAGTCCATCTGGAATCACCGTTCTCCATTTCCCGAGACGAGCTTAACTGCGGCAGTCTACACGGAACCCACACACGCCGGGGAGCGGCCGGCCGGCAGCGGCCCTGCTGGGGTTCCAGCACCGCGCAGTCCGGGGAGGAACGGGCGAGGCAAACCTTCAGGGCCGAGGACCGCACAAACGCGACGCCCAGCCTTCCAGCGCCGCCCAAGCGTCGGTCGGCCCCGGCTCCCCGCCTCGCCCCGCAGAGCTTCACGCCCCACACGCCCCCCGCTGGCAAAACGCCACGCAAACTCCTTCTCTGTCGCACCCAGCGCTGTAGGAGGCGAGTGCGGCCCGAGCACGGGGTCCCGGGGCGTCTCACAGCAGCAGGGAGGACGGGGGCACCGTCCCTCCTCACCTCATGGCGTGTGGGGGAGGGGCTGTGCCCCTGCCCCGCCAGCAGCCCCTGGGGCCCCCTCCCACCCGCGGCGGCCGCAGTGCCAGGGGCAGGGCGACCCGGCGCAGGGGCGCGGGGCGGGCGGCGCCTGTTGAAAGCCAACGAGGGCGGCGGCGGCTCCGCGAGCTGAGTGCGGAGGGCACGGCCGCCTCAGCCTCAGTGCCCCTGACCCTGCAGGGCCAGCCGGGCCGGGACCCCCTCGTCCCACCCTCCACAGATCCAACACAGCTGGGAGGGCCAGGGGACCCTGCAGAGCAAGCAGGACCGGGACCTGCACCCTCCGCAGACCCAAAAGAGCTGGTAAGACCGGGACCCCCACACCTGCGGACCCCGCTGACGCAGGCGGGCTGAGTCGTCAGAAGGAAGGGCGGGACAGCAGAGTGCCCTCGGTCCTCGGATGTCGCACAGTAACCCCGCTAGCAGGATGGTTTTAGTGTTATTTTACAAGGATCACTCCAAGCTCCAATCTCGCTTAGTGTCAGTAATGACGGCAGACAGCAAATCGCGTCTAATCCGAAGTCCATATTCCTTTGACTACAGCGACCCCAAGTTATCACAGCTCACTGTCCCCCCGTTGTCTATGCAGCCTCGCTGGCTACGGTTTCATGGGGCTTTATTTTTTAATTTGCAAAAATGAAAGGACTACTGGAAATGGTTTTGAATCCTCACACATCCTCAGTAGATGCTGATACTAGTACCTAAGATAGGATCTGCCTGCCCACCCCCTCCCCCAAACACACACTGAGCCGTGCATTGCGGCCCTAACAAAATTTACCAAACATAAAATCAAACAGGGGAAGTATTTGGCCTGACCTAAGGATATCTTTACTCCTAACTCATTAACATTATGTCTTAACTACATAACCTAAAGGTATCCACATTTCCTAGAGGAAAACCTAAGTAGATCTTATGAATCATTACTGTTATTGTGTTATATAGAACATATATAGGATAATTTGAACTCATAAAGCAAATTGTTTAAATTCAGTAATGTAGATTAACTCATGTGTTATTTAAAATAGAAAATTCACTTTGGGTATTCAGTATAGCTAGTGAGAAAGAAATCGCCTTTTTAAAAAACATTTTTTGTAGATTACACCCACTGAGTAAAATGAATCTTACCTAGGTACTACAACTTTGCTTAACTGTGGCTTGCTTACTTTTAGATTTAATACTCAGTTTTTGAAGACTGTTTTAACATTCTCAAAATCCAATCTACTGAAAAAAGTATTTTTGATTATCAGACTGGTGCTTATAATCTAACACCTACTAAAATTTTTTTCTTGCTACACTATGTAAAAAGATCAACTTTTTAAAGAACTTTTTAAAGAACCATACTTTTGATATTCAAGATCATACAACTTTCATTAGAATCATTTCGAAGTTTATATGGCGACTTTTTTTTTTTTGAGACAGAGTCTCACTCTGTTGCCCAGGCTAGAGTGCCATGGCGTCAGCCTAGCTCACAGCAACCTCAAACTCCTGGGCTCAAGCAATCCTCCTGCCTCAGCCTCCCGAGCAGCTGGGACTACAGGTGCACACCACCATGCACCATTGATTTTTTAAATTTTTTTGTACAGATGGGGTCTTGCTATGTTGCCCAGGCTGATCTTGAACTCCTGGCCTCAAAGGATCCTCCTGCCTTAGCCTCTTAAAGTGCTGGGATTACAGGTGTGAGCCACCACGCCTCACATATATGGTGACTTTTTAAGACAGCTATCAATGACCATTGTTTTAGCGCCTCATCAAACTGGGTATATAAATTTGTGCTTTAGCATTAAACTATCAGCCAGTGATAAAATGGATGCATCAAACTCATTACTGTATTACAAGGATATTAAGTAATTTTGTCCCTCTTATAAGAAAATCTTGAGAATACATTTCTCTCAGGAACAATATTAAGACTCACCTTTGGATTCTCTTAATTATTACATATGACAAAAGAGAAAGTGACATTTGATCCATGCCAGAACAAAGACAATTTTTTATTGCCACTACCTCTAAATATATCCCACCCAAAAATGCCCTGGGCACGGACAAGTAAGGGATATTCACATGGGTGAAGTAGGTGCCTTAACTGGACAAACTAGGCCTCAGGAGTTGAGATTTCGAATATTCCTTCTCCTAATGAGGGAGCAGGTGTACATCAAAGGTTCTAAACAGGGTCTATTTTACCAAGCCAAGGAGGGTAGTGAATTCTTATAGAAAATATTAGCTAGGGATTTAGTTCTCCAATTAAATGTTATTAAAATCTTATTAGGGAAAAACAGAAAATACACCCAGACACATTTCTGATGACGAAAGCAGTAATTTTAAAAAGCCAACTGAGTTAATCAATAAAAACAAAAGTTGGTTCTTTGAAAAGACTAATAAAACAGGTAACCTTTTAGCAACTACAAACAAGAAAAAAGAAAAATATCAAATATTGGGAACAAAGGGAATATAACCACAAATAGAGAAAATATTTCTAAAATTATGAATGACCATACATAATTTATACAAATAAATCTGAAAGGTATAAAAATATAATTTACCAATACTAGTCTAAATGGAACATTTAAATAAACCAATAACCAAAAAACCTAAAAGTAGTCATAACTCTACCCCCTCTTCCAAAAGACCAATTCCAGAGATTTATTGTCTTACTTTTAGCAAATTATCAAAAATCCACAAGTTTGGCAATGTATTCTGTTGGAGAAGTTATAGGAAACAATATGAAAAGAAAAGCAAAAGACCAGAAGAGACTATTTACTACGTAGGTAATAAAATATTTATTTATACATTAAGATAGATAAATGGAATATAAAATGGAAATTCATATTTCAGAAATTATGAATAGCCAATAAACATTTAAAAACATCCTCAACTTAGATTTAAGAAGCCAAACAATCCCCAGCAAGATAAATATATTTCAGTGAAACAGCAAAAAGCTAAAGACAAAAAACAAAATCAGAAGCAGTCAGAGAAAAAGTAATTGGCAGACTGACAAGTGACTTCTCAACAGCAATAACTCAAGCCAAATGACAAAGGAGTAAGATCTTCAGTGCACTACAAGAAAACAACTGCCAACCTAAACTTCCATATTCAACAAAAACATCTTTCAAGAATGACAGTGAAATAAAGATATTTCCAGGTAAACAAAAACTGAATGTTTGTTTATCAACAGACCTTCATGTAAAAGCCATTCCAAAGAAGGTACTTAAAGCTAAGGGAAAATAGTCCCAGAAGGATAAAAGAAGACATGAACAACGGAGAAACCAGTAAAAAATGTGGGAAATATAAACAAGTACCAACTGTAAAACACAACAATAATTCTAACCAAGCCCTATTCTATCAGGCAGGAATTTAATAAAGAATTCAGATACATAACAATAACATATAAATCATGAGGGGCTGAATGAAGTTAAAGTTCTAAGGTTCTCATATTTTCCAGGAGGAAGGTAAAGATATTGGTTAACTTTAGATTTTGAAAAGTCAAGGAGGCATATTTCTAGGAAAATTATAAAATGAAAAGAAGTATTTAACTCCCAAACTACTAGATGGGAAAAATGGAACGATAAAAGATATTAAATATAAAAAAATTACAAGAAAGGAGAAAAAAGAAATACAGGGCAGGAAAAATAGAAAACACAAGAGAAACTGCATTAAATGTAAATGGACTATCTGTTCTACCTAAAAATATTTTAAAACTGCATTAAAAAAAATCTAAAACATACATAAATCTAGTTATCTCAAAATAGTTTAATAAATGAAAAACCAAAAAAATAAATATAAAAAGAAATATATACTAGATAGTAGGAAGGCACTTAATGACAATGCTGCCAATATTAAAATTTAGACAAATGGACAGAGACCTAGAAAAATCTATCAACCCTGACATAAGTTTTCTTAAAAAATCTGAGTAGTCCTGTAACAACTAAAGAAATTAGATCACTAGCCAAACATCTGCCACCAACAAAACTTCAGGCCCAG
This sequence comes from Lemur catta, assembly GCF_020740605.2. Classification (NCBI taxonomy): domain Eukaryota; kingdom Metazoa; phylum Chordata; class Mammalia; order Primates; family Lemuridae; genus Lemur; species Lemur catta. The sequence continues at coordinate 46,479,673 of NC_059145.1, forward strand.
GTGAATTCAATGGCAAATTCTACAACTGGCTATCTACATGAGAATAAAATTAAATTATACCTATATCCCACAATGCACACAAACAATTCCAAGTATATAAACACGAAATGAAAAATCTCTAAAATTATTCTGAAACCATAGAATATCTTTACAAAGAAAACATTGAAAAATTCAACTATTAAGAGTTTCTGCTCATCAAAAACCACAGAGAAAAAGTACTTACAACCCATTTAATTATTAAGATTAGTATCCAGAGTATGTAAAGACATCCTACAGCCCAACAACTCATTTGAGAAGAAAAAAGTTTCTTCCATTCTTTCACTCAACAACAATCAAGCAATGTGTGGGGATTTCTCTCCATCAACAATCAATCAATTTGGCAGACACCAGATGGATGTCCCCTAATTTAATTCAGTTCTGACACCATCTACCTGAACAGAGTGTCCGATCATACAAATTGAGGCGTCAGTCCCACAAGACTGAGCTCAGTTCCTATACCAATCGCTAGCCCCAATATGTTTTACTTCTGACCTACTTCCTTCCTTATGTCTAATTAATTTGCTAAACTGCTCATAGAACTCAGGGAAACACTTAAGTACATTTACTGGTTTATTATAAAGGATATCACAAAGCGTACAGGTGAAGAGATATGTACGGCAAGGCATGTGGGAAGGGTTGCAGAGCTTCCACGCCCTCCAAGAACCTCCACAAGTTCAGTGATCTGGAAGCTCTGGGATATGCAGGCATGAATGATTAAATCATTGGCCATTGGTGATCAGCTCAACCTTCAGCCCCACTTCCCTCCCTGCAAAGGTTGTGAGGTGGGGTTCAAAGTCCTACCCCCTCTAATTAAGGCTTGGTCTTCCCAGTGGCCAGACCCAATCCTGAAGCTACCTAGGGTCTGCGGGCCATCAGTCAACTCATTAGCACACAAAAAGGCCCCATCACTTCAGAGATTTTAGGAGTTGTAAAATCCAAGTATTTTAGGAGTTGTACACCAGGAAGCAGGGCTGAAGACCATTTAAATATATATTTCATAATATCACAACCCGATAAAAAATAGAAAAATGGACAAAGGAGATATGAAGAGTTGGTACAAAAAAAGGAAAAAAGGATCTTTAACATGAAAAGATATTCAAACTCAGTCATAATAAAATGCAAATTTAAACTAAACTGAGATACCCCCTTTCACTTATCAGATTATCAAAAATCCACAAGTCTACCAATACACTCAGTTGGGGAAGCCTTTGGGAAAACAATCACCCCAGTACACAGCAGATAAGTACAAAATCCTAACAGAAGGCAGTTCAGCAATAATTAGAAAAATTTCAAAAGCATTTATCTTTCAACTCAGTAATCACAGTTCTGGAAATTAATCATACAGAAATACCTGCTTACATACAAAATGACAACTATATAAAGTTATTCCATGTACCATTGTTTTTAATAGCAAAAGACTAGAAACAACCAAATAATCCATGTATTATAGACTAGTTAAATAAACTGATTACAGCCACACAATGGAAAATTATGTTTTCCCATGCTATGGGAGAGCAAAGTTTCCCATACACCGATTTTGAAGATTTCCAGGATATATTGTTATGTGGGGGAAAAAAACATAATGTAGTAAAAATTAGGGTGAGAAGAAGGAATATAAAAATATATACTCATACATACACTCAAAAAACACTGAAGGAAGAACAGGATACTAAGAGCCAGGGAAGTGGAGAATGAGTTGGGTAAGTAAGTACAGGGAAGAAAGATTTTTTTTCAGGCCGGGCGCGGTGGCTCACGCCTGTAATCCTAGCACTGTGGGAGGCCGAGGCAGGTGGATCGCTCGAGGTCAGGAGTTCGAGACTAGCCTGAGCAAGAGCGAGACCCCATCTCTACTAAAAATAGAAAGAAATTATCTTGCCAACTAAAATATATATAGAAAAATTAGCCGGGCATGGTGGCGCATGCCTGTAGTCCCAGCTACTCGAGAGGCTGAGGCAGTAGGATCGCATAAGCCCAGGAGTTTGAGGTTGCTGTGAACTATGCTGACGCCACGGCACTCACTCTAGCCAGGGCAACAAAGCAACACTCTGTCTCAAAAAAAAAAAAAAAAAAAAGATTTTTTTCAATGTATGCCTTTATATATTTTTTAATTGTTTAAATAAATGATTCTAATCACTTTTTAGCAATAGGAAAACATCAACTTGCACATAAAACTGCATTTTAAAAAAACTTCTACAAACTACTAAGAGAAAACACTCAATAGAAAAAGTGAGAAAAACATGACTAAACATAGAAAAAAACATTCAATTGGCCAAAAACTACGAAAAGATCCTCACTATGTTTAAGCAAGCAGAGAAACGCAGTTTAAAACCACAAAAATACATCATTTAACTTCCACAACACTGACAAAAAATTAAAAAGTTGGACAATGCCGTATTTGGAGAACAGGGAGCAAAGGGTGGTTTCATTCACTATTGCTGGAGGATGAATCAGAACCACCATTTTGGAAAAGTCAGATAGTATCTCGTCAAGTTGAACATGCACATACCCTCCCACTGGATCCAGCAATTCCACTACTATATGCTGGAATACTGTATATGTGCACTTGGAGACATGAATAAGAACGTTATGGCAGCACCAATGTTGGAAATAACCAATATGTTCACAAAGAATAACATGGTTATATATATATATATATATATATATATATATATACAGATTACTGTATTTCAATGAAAATGAATGAGCTACAGCAGTGGTTCCCACAAGTAGTGATAATGCTAATGCATGTGATTTTTTGATATTATATAATGAAATGTATCATTATTTTCAAGGTCTGCATAATTCAGTGAACCATTGTATTATCCAAATGTCCAACGTGTGGGTGAAGGAGCCCTTCCAAGTGCAAAATAGATCAATGGATTTTAACATCACAGAGTATGAGGAGTTCATTGATAGGGTTTCAAATTCTACATTGCAGCTAACCTTTAAGAAACTGTTAGGTTTTGATGAGGATCAAAGAACATAATTATCTGAAAAAGTTATTAAAATATTCTTCCCTTTTGCAACTACTCAGCTGAATGAGGCCTGATTTTCTTCACATGCTTCAACCATAACAATATATTGCAACAGATTGAATGCAAAAGCAGACATGAGACTCTAGACATTAAAGGAGACATTCAGAGTACTTGCAAAAATGTAAAACAATGCCACTCTTGTCAATATTTTCTTTTTGTAAAATGTTAAGATATAATGGGTTTGTTATTATTTTTAAAGGTAACAATAAATGTACATGTATTTAAAATTGTTCAGTTTTAATATCTGATATGGTAATTATCAATAGATATAATCCAATAAACAAAAGATCTTTGGGTTCCTCAACAGTTTTTAAAAGTATAAAGGAGTCCTGAGACTGAAGTTTCTGAATTGTTAAACTATAGGCACATTCTTCAACATGGATGAATCTCAGAAACATAATGTTTAACAAAAATAATTCACAGAATATACAGTATGATCCATTTAAATACAAAATTCAAAAACACGTAAAAGTAAACAATATGTTGGTTAAGGACACACAGGTGATAAAACTGGAAAGAAAGGCAAGGGAATAATTAACAAAGTTCATAATGACCATGGTGATGGCAGCGGGGAATGCTTTCCTTCTGAGGTAGACATACACAAAATTTCTAAGGTACTTAAGATGTTCTACTGAGCTGGGTACACAGACAAGTTTTTTTGTAAACAAAACAAAACATACACACATATTAATGGCATATTTCACAATAGAAATTTTAAAAGAAGAAACAGGGAGACATATCTTACTCTCCTAAAAAAAAAATCAAAGGAATATCTTTTCTCAAATTAATCTATAAATATTTCCTTGCCATCACAATGTCCCAACAAGATATTCTATACAACTTGAAAAGATAGGCCAGGCGCAGAGGCTCATGGGAGGTCGAGGCAGGAGGATCCCTTGAGCTCAGGAGTTCAAGACCAGCCTGAGCAAGAGCAAGACCAGTCCCTACTAAAAACAGAAAAATTGGCTGGGAGTGGTGGTGCATGCTGGTAGCCCCAGCTACTCAGAAGGCTAAGGCAGGAGGATCACATGAGCCCAGGAATTGAGGTTGCAGTGCGCTTTGATAGCACCACTGCAATCTAGCTGGGGGCAACAGAGTGAGACTCTCGTCTCCAAAAAACAAAAAACGTGAAAAGATGGTTCTAAGTTTCATCTAGAAGAAAAATGCAGAAGCTAAAGCTTTTTTCAAAAGAAAGCACCAAAATATATTATAAAACTATAATAACTAAAACACTATGGGCCGGGTGCACTGCCTCACACCCGTATTCCTAGCACTCTGGGAGACTGAGACAGGCGGATCGTTTGAGCTCAGGAGTTCGAGACCAGCCTGAGCAGGAGTGAGAACCCGTCTCTACTAGAAAAATGGAAAGAAATTAGCGGGACAACTAAAAATATATATAGAAAAAAAATCAGCCAGGCATGGTGGCTCATGCCTGTAGTCCCAGCTACTCGGGCGGCTGAGGCAAGAGGATGCCTTAAGCCCAGGAGTTTGAGGTTGCTGTGAGCTAGGCCGACGCCACAGCACTCTACCCCAGGCAACAAAGTGGCACTCTGTCTCAAACAAACAAACAAAAACAACAACAACAACAAAACACTATGGTGGTAATAACTAAATGGGTCGAAGAGAGCTTGGATCCAATAAAAACATCAGCATAGGATATGACCCAGTCAAAAATGTTTAACTTTTTTATTTATCAAGGAATATAAAAATTAAAAGATGTTATTTTTAATTATTAGATAAAATATTTTTAAAACACTGTTGCTATCTAGTGCTGGCTAGAATGGGAGATGAAAACACATCTTTTGAGAGAGTGAATATAAAAGGGTATAATCGTTTGAGGACAATTTAGCACTATTATTGTCCAGCATTCTCATAAAGGACCCAGTTCTCATGAGCACCTGAAGCACTGTTTATAACAGCAAAAGAGATAGATAATCTTTACAGCACTATTAGTTGTAAGGAAATCTTGAAAATAACTTGAATGCCTACCAATAGAGGAATGAAAGACTCATTTGATAAATACATGCCATATCTATTTATTTATACTAAGTAGATTATTATACTACACTTAACAAACTGTCTCATGCAAGTTTTTAAGGACTTTGCAGACTTCAGCTCATTTAAGCAATTATGTTTGGATTACAGGAGGATGGTCATGACATCTCTTTTTAAAGAGAACTTGTTACATTTGGGGTAAATGTCCTGAAAACACAAAATTTCAAACACTGTTTTCCTTAAAATAATTGTGTACAGTTTGCCACCTTTTATTTCTTCAGGCCCGGATATCACTCGCTGATGTACAGTACTGGAGACACTGTAAGCCATCCAGGCCCACAAGGCAGTTTTCCAACACAAGAGTATTCTTAACATTATTAAGGAACATTTGCTTTGTTATAAACCTCCTAGGCAGGAGGACCCCCAGCCTCACATCCTATAATATTAAATGTCACACACTCACCCCTTTCCTTTTAATGCTTTTTCAGGGGAATACTGCGGACTCTTACATAATATTTCTACAATAACACCACATACTAGTACAACACTGTTAAGTTTAGGTTACATGTTCATAAACCTCACTATTCTAATTTCACCTTACAGGAGGAATAAGAAAAGGTAAAAACAGCTTACTTAAATTTATGAATTTTAAACAGACAAAAGAGGTGATGAAGGGAAACCTGAGACTTTTCAAACTAATCTTCCTCCAATTTTGAGGTCGACCACCTTCTCCCCCAAAACGCTGCGTGGCGCCGCCTTCAGACTGCCGGCCTGCAGGGGCCGACTCGCCCCACGGGCACACGTCTTTTACTTTAAAAAGAGAAGGTCACGCGGTGGCACGAAGTCTCGGCAGAAGGACACCTGAGCAGCAGGCTTCGCCGAGGACCTCAGGAGAAGGCTTCCCAGCCCGCCCAAATCCAGTGAGGGAAACTTCAGCTCAGAACTTGTTACCGTACCCCCGAGGACGGAGCGTCCCCTGACAGGCGACGCAAACGAAATGCCTAAGGCGTTCTAGAAAGGGGCAACAGGGATTTCGAAGCCCCGCAGGAACGGGAGGCACGGACAAGGTCTCCAGGTCGGGCCACCCCAACAGCGGCCAAGCGCTCCGGCAACGCCGCCCCCGCCCCACGCAGCCCGGGGCAGGCGCACGGGCGAGGGGCGCGCGCCGGCCGCCCCACCCCACAGCACGCGCGAGGCCGGCCCGGCGGCCACGTCCCGCCCGCGTCCGCGCAGGTGCCGGCGGAGGTCCGCGGTCCGGGCGCCCGAACGCGAGAAGGGGCTTACCTGTCCCCCCTACGGCCGCCGGCCCTGAGGACTTCGGGTCACTGCTCAGCCTCCTTTCCATGCTGTCCCCGGCCGTGCGCTGCGTCCTCACGGCCCTCACGGCCCCCGCACACGTGGACACCACAGGACGCCGACCCCGCCCGGCCCGCAGGCAGCCCCTCGGGGGGCGGCGGGCGCGGCCCTGCGGTCCGGGCTGCCGGAGCTCCAGGCCTCGGAACCGCGCCCAGTCCCCCGTCTGGGTCACAGGCGAAAACCAGCCCCGCGACCCCGGGACGCGGGAGCGAACATGTCGACTTTCTCTCTGACTGACGCTAACAACCGGAAGTAAAACCTCTCGGCCAAAGGAAAGGAAAATGGTGTGTGTGGGGGCGGAACCAACAATAGAAAAAAAAAATAGAGAAAGAAAGTGAAAACTGAACTACGGCGGCTCCCTCAGAGACAAGAGCCAATCAGGGGGAGAAGCCAAGGCGCAGGCGCGGGCCGAGGTCAGCGTCCACGCGGCGCTCGCTTTTCCTTTCTGCGCAGGCGCCAAGCCGCAGCTCGCGCCCGATTGGACGGCCGAATTCGGCGCGCGCGCAGTGTCTCGCGAGGCTGGCGTCCGGCGGATGCGGAAGGCGCGCGCGGGAAGAGGCGGGAGATATCCCCGTGGTGGGTCTGCGCTTCCTGTGGAACTGGGCCGCGCTGCGGGCGGGAGCGTCTGCGTTTCCTTCTGCAGCTGTCAGGGGGGCGCTTGCTTTGGCCCAAATACAACGTTTCTGAAATCTTGCTCTCGTTTTAATCTACTAAATGTTTAATCTCTGTAACATGTGTCGCTGTGCTATCCCTAGGAAAACGCCTCTGGAAATTTATAATCTGTTCAGAGAGTGCACAGGTGACCGTAACAGAGGTGAAGGTCTGAAAAAGGGCAACGAAATGTTTTACAAGTTGTCTCTTTAAAACCGCACCGTTTTGGGGAATTAAAACCTGCATTCCTTCCCGAGTCCAGTAAACCAAGGGACAGGAAAATGTTCTTTGCTAGTGTCTTAAACCAAACCACAGGAGATGGCTCAGCAGAATTGCCTGGACCAGGGTCAGGAGATCATCATCACTGGAAATAAGGTCAACCGAAACCACCAACTGTACTTAACAATAGCCCAAAGCTATGACATGTGACACCGGTCAAGTAGATCCTAGCCCAACCACGGAAACCGCCCCTTTAAAAAGCCCTGTTTTTCCGCTTAAAGACAGGATGGTGGTCTTTTGAGATGGTAGTCTTATGCTCTCCTCATTTGCCAGCAAATTAATAAATTTCCCTTTCCTTTTCATCAAATCACTTGTCCTTCTGCGTTCTTACTAATGCTGGGCCTAACATAGAAAATGAACCAGATGTGTAATATATTTTCCAATAACAGGACAAAAGAGGGAGGTGAGAGCCAAGCTATTTTTGGCTAAGGATATTACCACAGATGGTAAAGTATAGTTATAACAATATATTTGAGTTTGTAACATTAATAGGTGCAATATATATAACTATAATCCCACAAAAAGGAAAAGGAAATAGAACTGTATAGATATAGCATTTCTATATATCATTGAAATTAACATAATATAAACAATATTATAATAATATATCTCTATTTTTTTTTTTTGAGACAGCATTTCACTTTGTTGCCCAGGCTAGATTGTCTGTCTGTCTGTCTGTCTCTCACACACACACACACACACACACACACACACACACGCGCGCGCGTGCATATGGTTCTGATAAGTTGTCTATGTTAAACCATAGAGCAGCAACTAAAAAAACCCTCGAAAATGTAGTGAAAAAATCATTAAAGAAATGAAGATGCTACATTAAAAATATTCACTTAATGCAGAAGAAAACAGTAAAGGACGAAGAGAGGCCCAACAAGACATGAAACATAGAAAAGAAAAAGTAAAATGGCAGGCATAAATGCAATTATATCAATGATAACATTATATCCATTGTATATATGAATGGATTAAACAATGCAATCAAAAGGTAGAGATTGGCAGGATGAAAAAAATAATTCAAATATATCCTATCCACAAGAGACACACTTTAAGATTCAAGGACATAAATATATTGAAAATAAAAGGATGGAAAGAGATATATCATACAGACAGCAACCACAAGAAAACTGAAGTGACTGTACTAATATAAGACAAAATAAACTTCAAAACAAAAAAATGTTACCAGAGATGAAGAGGGAAACTGTATGATGAGAAAAGGGCCAATCCACCAGGAAGATATAACAATTATGGATGTACTTCATAACACAGCACAAAAACACATAAAGCAAACACTGCAGAAATGAAGGGAGAAATAGACAATTAAATAATAATATTTGGAGACTTCAGTATCCCACTTTCAATAATGCATAGAACTAAACAGAAGATCAACAAGTAAATGTAAGACTCAATACCACAAACTAGCTAAACCTGACTAACTTCTATAGAATGCTCCATCCAACAACAAAATAGACATTTTTGTCAAGTGCATATGGAACATTCTATAAAATAGACCATATGGTAGGCCATAGAACAAACCTCAACAAATTTAATAGGATATAAATAACCCAAAGTATGTTCTCTTACTACAATAAAATGAAATTAGCAATCAAAATCAGAAAAACATTAATTAAGAAACTTACAAATATATGGAAATTAACATACTCCTAAATAACCAAGTGGTCAAAGAAGAAATCAAAAGGGAAATAAAAACAATACTTTGATTTTACTCTATAGCTAATGGAAAGAAAAACACCACACACACACAAAACAAACAAAAAGCCCCCAGTACTTTGAGATGACTGAAATGAAGACACAATGTACCAAACCAGATGAAATGCAGCTAAAGAGTGCTTAGAGGGAAATTTATACCTGTCTCTATATGCCCATGTTAAGAATGAAGAAATATCTCAAATATCTCAAATCAATAATCAGTCTCACTAATCTAACACTTCCTTCAAACAGTTAACATGACCACCCCGGCACTCCCTCTGTTGTTCCCTGTAGACACATCCCTGTTGGTTTGGTTGCTAGATATTTGAGGCAAAAAAAAAAAAAGATAAACTTTTCCCCTGAGTTTATTATTTTGCGTATTAAATTATGTCATCAGTCAGCCTATAAAATCCTATAAAAATCCTGTAAAAATGTAAAAGGGGACTGACCAAAAAAATACTCTTAATCTGTTTGGCAACTGTTCCACTGTGAAACTACTAGCCATCATCCCAAGACATTAAAAAGAATTCATTAAGCTCATTTGCATAACCTTTTGTGCTAAAAAGAACGATTTTATTTTTCTTCATAACTATAGAAACTGAGAAGAAACTATATTCTCCCTTTCCTTGCACTTTTTTTTTTAAAGTTGCTTATTGAAGAGACAGTATCTCAAGTTGTTTGCAAGGGTGGAATTTGGGCTCTGAGGCTTTCATTTTTACAGAGCTGTGGTGAAAGACACCCTCCGGCCAGATGTGGCTGAACATCAGAACAGTGGCTGATCTGACCAGATCAATTTTCCATTTCCTTTTCATAGGTCCTTGGCTTGAGAGCAGTATGGAAAGTTATACACACATACACGTATATACACAGAGAAATATACATAAATGATAAACATAATAGTAACACGAATAATAGATATATTGACACACAAATATAAATATACGTGTGTGTGTGTGTGTGTGTGTGTGTAAATTGACATTTATATCACTGATAGCCCAAGACCTTTAAAAAACTGCAAGCGCTCAAAAAATAATCACAGCAGGGCAACAGCAGTGAATATCAGCTTTTACTTGCAGAAAGAACACATACTAGATATTCTTTCCTTGATCACTTTCATTTGGAAATGTATGACTTTGAGGAAAATTACTTAATACCCCTGTGGTTCCATCAGCCCTGACCAATGACAGAACAAGACAGTGGCACAGGGGGTGGCCCTTCTTTGCCCAGTGGGGAATTCCTCTAATTGGCTGCAGAGCTCCCTGTTGGGCTGGTGGAGACTTTGTCAGGTCTGCACTGCATACGGCCTGTTCTCTCCTCCTGCTTTAATTCTGCTCTCTCCCTGTCTCCTTCCTAGTTGTCACTTCCTGTGACAGCCACGGACATGCCCTGCTCTGATCTCCCCCAAGAGAACCTGCTGTGGGGTGCATGGCTGACTGACAGCCTCCACTGCCAACCATGGAATCTTCCGCAGCATTTGTGCTGAGGCAATGCTGCCCTCAGGCTGTTCCCAGCCAGTGACAGAGCTTGGTTAGGGGACTAGCGTTGGGCCATTCCTGGTCACAGCAGGAGTCCTCCCAGGGAGAACCTCTGCACGGAGGTTCCGTATCGCCCAGCTGAGACCTTCTCAGAACTTCACGGTGGTCTGAGACTCTTCCTACCCGATTCTTCCTTCCCCTTCTCCACTCAGAGGTGTCCAGCCCGCACCACGACCTGGAGACTCTCCGCGCCTACCTTTGCTCCTTCCCTGTTTGTGCTTTGCAGGTGAGTCCCCCAATAAATCACTTGTATTGTAACTGGCCCCGTAAGCAAGACAATGTTTTCTCAATATTTTTAGTTCCCTCATATTTCAAATGAGTTTTCAGCGTTTGAATTACGGCTGGGGCTGGCAGCTCTAAGTGACCTTGAAGTAAGGTTTATCTCAGCCCTGGTAGCTTAGCAGCTACAGTCTCAAAATAGCCAGAAAATAGAGAACTCTCAATAAGATGTGCCGACCAGACATTTGTAACTTTCTGTTGCATTGATGCTATTCTGAGTTTCTTTCCCCAAAATGGCAGAGCCCCCTTGCAAGCCATGAGATAACTACAGAGCCTCCCGCCACCTGTTTGTCTGAGAAGACAAGGTAAGCGACACCCACCACAGACCGTGCCCAACTGCCCACTGAGCCTGCACGCATGGCTGAAAGAAAGACCAATATTAACCCGTAGCTCATTATAATGCTAAAATCTCCACCCTGGGAGGGACTTATTCCCCAGTTTTTTTTTATCATGGGATGTCCGTACTATCACGTTTTCTCACTGTGCTTGAGTGCCCTGCACTGAACCCCAAATGCATAACGATGCTCACTCCCCTCATGCATTATTCATTTCGCCTCCAGAAAACCTCCCCGACCCTTTCGGTCAGAGAGGCAGATTTGAGGCAGTTCATACCTCCCTCTCCCAGTTGATGGGTCCACTGAAATAAATCCTTTCTTCCTTCACAGTCCTTGTTGTCTCAGTAATTGGCTTTCTGTGCAGAGGCAACATTGAACTCCCTGTGGGTTTGTTAACGCTATGTTTGGTTTTAACTTGAAACACTGAGAGCCGTCCAAGAAAAAGGGAGGATCGCGGGTTTGGGATTGGCTCACTCACCAGGCAGGCGGTGAGGAGGAGCACATTGCAAGGGGAATGTGAGGTCTGGGGCGCCTCAGCGCAAAGCGATGGCCCCATTGTTGCAGATGTCCCTAGCGGTAGCCTAGGGAAGGTGATGACTCTGCAGGTCAGTGCGGCCTGCAGGAGTGGTGGTCCCAGAGCTCGGCTCATTGGTAACCGTGGGCTGGTGGGCTCTAAGGTAACAAGGCTGGTGACAACAGAAGCCCAAGGTCACAATTACTCTGATGCTTGAAAAGGTGGAGAGGCAGCCAAGGGGCTTGGCCCTGAGGGAGCTGTGGATTCAGAAATAAACGGGCAGCCAGTAGGGTTCTATGCACCACCTACAACTGGGAGGCGGCCAGAGCAGAGGGAAGCCGAGGGTCACAGTGGGAGCAGAAATGGCCTTGTTTCCTGTCATTCCCCGTGACCCTCTGGAGGGATTGTACTGCCCGTTCCCACAAATCTAGGCTCCACCAGGCTGGAGAACCCAAGCTGTCTCCAAGAGATGACCTCTTGTCTGGAGACTCAGCGGGTCCCCTTCAATCACACACTAAGGCTGCTGCCAGGGCGCTTTAGGCTCCCGCGTCAGGGAGCAACAGGTGGGAAGAGTCGCCACCTGGACCCCAGTGATTACTGCTGATTGGTGGGAGCAGGTGGGGCTGGCTTTCCACGTGGGAGGAATACCTGCGTGACCCAGGTGTACACCTGGGTGCCTCTTGCCACTCCTTGCCCCGCTGCAACTGTGAATGGACACGGGCAGCCGTTCCATGCTTAGATGCATGCGATTACTGTGGGGTCAGACCCCTCCAACATCAAGGTTTGAGTCACCTCACCAGGAAAGCCCCAAAGACCCATTGAGGCGATGGCTGAGACTGAGGGAAATTTAAAATGGTGGAAGAGGAGGTGGATGAAGGCTGGTTGAGGCCCTGAGTGAGACTAGCTACAGAGACAGACCTTGCAGTTTGCCCCACCAACCTTCATTTCTGGGTTCCCCCTTAAAAGGCCCTAGAGAAACTGCTCCCCAAATATGTGCAGAGAAGTGGACTTACGTGGTGCAAGGGGGTAGACTGTGGCAGCAACGGAAGGATCTTTTTCAAGAGAAGCTGCTCTGCAAGCAGAGGTGATTCACCTGCCACCTTGGTGGAGCCACCATGGCATTCATGCTTCCTCCAGGGCACTCCCAGACAGTGGCTGAGCACATCGGGGTGCCAGTGCCAGCCCATTCCTGCCTGAGTCCTCCAACAGACAACTTGTGCTCAGGGACCCTCCATCAGCCTGGCCAAGCTACCATCAGACCTGAGCTGCGATCTCAGACTTCCTACAGCCAAAGCTTCCTGCTTGCTCTTCTTTCACAGGTGTTAGGCTTTTATCTCCATCTGTAGGTTCTCCCTCCCTGCCCCCGTGCCTCCCTATTTAGCTTCCATAGAATTTTCTCTAATCTATTGCACGTCTATCCCATCTTGGTGTCGGCTTCTTAGAGTGCCCAAACTGACACACTGTCCAATAAAACCTTTGCACTCCTAACTGTAACTCATTTCAGCATCTGCCTCCCAGACAACCCAACCAGAACTCTTGTGGGGCTTACTAAAAATGCAAATGCTGGGCCCCACACCTGGAGTTTCTTTTTAATTAGGTAAGGGTCAGGGCCCAGGAACCGTTCTTTCTTACTAGTGTCTTCTGTTGCAGTTGAAATTAGATGAGAGACATTATTTTATCTTCAACATTAATGACTACAATACTATCAAACCAATATAAGAGCACCAAAATGGTTTTTTTATATATAAAAAAAGAAGAAATTCCAGACAAAAAGGCATATACTTAACCAAAGTGATCTACAGATTCAATGCAATCTGCATCAAAATACTGATGACATTCTTCACAGGAATACAAAAAACATCCCAAAATTTGTACAGAACCAAAAAAAAATCCAGTTAGCTAAATCAATCTTGAGCAGAAAAAACAAAGCTGGAAGCATCACATTACCTCATTTTAAAATATACTACAAGGCAATAGTAACCAGAATAGCATGGTACTGCCATAAAAACAGACACACAGACCAATGAAACAGAATAGAGAACCCAGAAATAAGTCCATGCATTTACAGCCCACTGATTTTTGACAAAGGCACCAAGAACACACGTTGGAGAAAGAACAATGTCTTTAATAAATGCTGCTGGGAAAATTGGATATCCACATGCAGAAGAATGAAACGAGACCCCTATCTCTCACCATATATAAAAATCAAATCAAAATGTCTTAAAGACTTAAACGTAAGACCCAAAACAATGCTTCATGACATTGGTCTGGGCAAGAAAATTTTAGATAAGACTTCAACAGGCAACAAAAGCAAAAGTACACAAATGGGATGACATCAAACTAAAAAGCTTCTCCACAGCAAAGGAAACAGTCAACAGAGTGAACAGACAACCTTCAGAATAGAGAACATATTTGCAAACTACACATCTGACAATGTGTTAATATCCAGAATACATAAGGAACTCAAACAACTCAATAACAAAAAAACCAAATAATCTGATTTAAACATAGTCAAAAGATATGAATAAACATCTCTCAAAAGAAATACAAATGGCCAACAGGTATATGAAAAAATGCTCAACATCTCTAACCATCAGGGAAATGCAAATGAAAACCACAATGAGATATCGTCTCACCCCTGTTAGAATGGCTACTATCGAAAGGACAAAAAATAACAAATGCTGGTAAGGATGTAGAGAAAGGGAAACTCTTATACACTGTTGGTGGGAATGTAAATTAGTACAGCCACTATGGAAAACAGTCGAGGTTCCTCAAAAAACTAAAAATAGAATTACCATATGATCCAGCAATCCCACTGCTGGGTATATATCTAAAGGAAAGGTAATCAGTATGTTGAAGAGATATTTGCACTCCTGTGTTTATTCACACTATTCAGCATTATTCACAACAGCCAAGATATGGAATCAGTCTAAGTATCCTTCAGCAGATGAACGGATAAAGAAAATGTGGTATATTTGCACAATGGAACACTGTTCAGCCATATAAAAGAACAAAATCCTGTTATTTGGGGCAACATGGATGAACCTGGAGGACATTATGTTAAATGAAATAAGCCAGGAACAGAAAGACAAATACCACATGATCTTACTCATATGTGGAATCTAAAAAAGTTGATCTCATAGAAGTAGAGTAGAATACTAGCGGTTACCAGAGCCTGGGAAGGAGAGGTGGGAGGGGAGGATGGAGAGAGATTGGTCAGTGGGTATAAAGTTACAGATGGAAGGAATAAGTTCTCATGTTTCATTGCACAGTAGGATGGCTATAGTCAACAATAATATGTTGCATGTTTCAAAATAGCTAGAAGGGAGGATTTTTAATGTTCTTACCACAAAGAAATGATAAATGTTTGAGGTGATCGATGTGCTATTTACCTTAATTTGATTATTACAAATTGTACACATGTATCAAAACATCACACTGTACCCCACAAGTATGTACAATTATTGTATCAATTAAAAATAAAATAAAATGTAAAAAGGTAACCTGCTATAATATGAAAAGAAAGAGCAAAACTTCTAAGTCCTGAAGATGAACTGAAAACATTGATGGAATGTATAGAGCCAAATGAATGCCGTGAAACAGGGGTTGTAAAACTATGCCCAGGCCGGATCTGCTTGCTGCTTGTATTTGTAAATGGAACTCACTCACATCCATTTGTTTCTGCATTGTGCATGGCTCAGGGAATGGAAGGCAGCTCTGGAGCCAGACCATTAGGGTTCCAATTCCAATTCTGCCACTCACTAAGGGGTGTCCTTGGGCAGGTAATTTAGTCTCTCTCTGCTTAAGTATTGTTGTTTGTAAAATGGAGATAGTGATGGGATCAACCGCACAGGACTGATATGACAATCAAATGTGATTATGTGTATACTATGATTTCTCAGTACACAGCCTGGCATGTGGTCAAGAGTTAAAAAAAGTTATTTTAATGGATGGATGAGGCTGACAACCCCTAGACCAACTGATCAAATTTTTTAATCACAAAAAAGGGAAAGCTAGACATCATAAGCTTCCTGATTTGATGCAATAGGAAATTTGCAATCTGTGAAGTATTCTTAACCAAAAAACCTGAATCAAATCAAACATCTAGATTAGATCCAGCTTCCAGTGTACAGGAAACGCAGAGAACAAAGAATATGTTAAATGACACCACAGGGATGCAATCAACAAAATCTAGAATTGGAAAATTCTACAGTTAATGACTCAGTTTCCTTAAAAATTATTGGCTGGGCATGGTGGCCTGTAGTCCTAGCATTCTGGGAGGCCGAGGTGAGAGGATCACTTGAAGTCTGGAGTTTGAGACCAGCCTGGGCAAGAGTGAAACCCTGTCTCTACTAAAAATAGAAAAAATTAGCCGGGCATGGTGGCACATGCCTGTAGTCCCAGCTACCTGGGAGGCTGAGGCAGGAGGATCACTTAGAGTCCAGGAGTTTGAGGTTGCCATGAGCTAGGCTGAGGCCATGGCATTCTAGACTGGGCAACAGAGCAAGACGCTGTCTCAACAACAACAAAAACAAGAAAAAAAGAGACTAAATTTATTAATTATATATAAAAAAATTACATTACAAGCCAGGCATGGTGATGTGCACATGTAGTCCCAGCTACTCGGGAGGCTGAGGCAAGAGGATCGCTTGAGCCCAGGAGTTTGAGGCTTTGGTGCACCAATGATCAGGCCTGTGAATACACATTGAACTAACTCTAGTCTGGGCAACAGAGCGAGACCCTGTTTTTTGTTTGTTTGTTTGTTTGTTTTTTTGAGACAGAGTCTCACTCTGTTGCCTGGGCTACAGTGCCGTGGCGTCAGCCTAGCTCACAGCAACCTCAAACTCCTGGGCTCAAGCGATCCTCCAGCCTCAGCCTCCCAGAGTGCTAGGATTACAGGCATGAGCCACCGTGCCTGGCTGCGAGACCCTGTTTCTAAAAAACAAAAACAAAAATTAAAAAAGGTGGAGACTGTCAGACCTCAAGTATATGCTAAGTAGAAGGAACATATTTAAATATAAAAACAAAAGAATGAAAAAATACATACGGGCAACCACCAATCATAAGAAAGCTGGAGTATCATATTTATATCAGACAATGCAGACTAGCAAAAAATATTACTGGAGATAAAGAGGGACATTTAGTAATGATCAAAAGGTCAATTTATCAAGAAGATATAGCCTTGACATTGTGTGCATGTAATAAGAGAGCTTCAATAAACAGAAGGAAAAATCTGATAGAACCGAAAAGGACAAATCCACGCTCATAGTTGGAAATTGACCCTAGTCTTCCAGGAATTGATAGAAGTATATAGAAAATCAGAAGGATATAGACTTGGGCAACACTGTCAAACAATTGACCTAACTGAAATTAACAGAAATTTCACCCAGTGACTGCCAAATACACATTCTATTAATGTCTATAGGGAGCATTCAGTAAGATAGACATATAAATCTTAATACATTGAAATAATTTAGAGTACATTATATATATATTCTGTATTAAATTATAAATCAATGACAAAATGACATCTGGAAAATTCCCAAATATTGGGAAATTAAACCACACACGTTTTCAGCAGGAAAGCAGGAGGGGGGAAAAAGAAAACGATAAACCACACATGTCCAAATTAGCCAAGAGATCATAAGAGACATTAGAAAATATTTTCTATTGAATGAAAATGAAATCATAACATATCAAATTTTGGGATGGAACTAAAGCAGTTATTAGAGGTAAATTTATAGGTGTGTACATTTTATCAGTCTCCAACTACACTGTCATGGCTGAGTAACAGAAGAATCTGTATTCTTCACCACGGAGCTACATACACACCTGGCCCAGGATTTTGAGAAGCTAAAGTGAGAGATCCAGTGAAAGCCAGTTGCTGCTTATACTGGAACAGGAAAAATGTTAAAATGAGGTCTATGTCGCACTGAAAATCTGAGGAAGCCTATTTACACCATGTTTCTTTCTTAGTGGCTAGAGAGGTCAGACACGGCCCTTTACCTTCACTTTGAGGGGGATTAGCTTGACATGCCCCAGATCACTAAAAATTTCCCCGAGGTGACAGGCATCCGAATTTTTGTGGCATTTACTTCCCACCCTCTGTCATGCACGCATCTTACCGAGATGCTTAGAGGAGTCGCTAATTTCCTGGTCTTCAGATCCAATCAGCTCGATACCAAAGTCACAGATGAGAGTAATGTCCCGTGGGACGGGAAGGCAGCTGAGATTCCAGAAGCCTAGATTATGATGTAAGCTTGGAAGGTTGGTAAAGTTCTGAGGTGAGGCCATATTGGTGAGTCCCTGCCCCAGGACCAAGAAGCAAAGTGTCCCTCGTGGTCTATACCAAGGGTGTTGCTAGAGAAAGCTTTTATCAGACTGAGAGCTGCACTACACCCAACGAAACCATTTCTGAAACAGCAGCTACAGTTGGAGTCATTCCTGATCAAGTTTATGATAATCCACTGTCATTCTCCAAAATCCATCTGTCTTCCACACAGGCTAAATATGCAAGCTGAATGGGGATGGGTGCATCTTTCCTGTTCTTGATGATGGCACTAATCTCTGCAATCCCTCTGGCAATTCGAGATCGCTTTTTGTTGTCTTAGTAGCTAGAGGCAGTTTTATTTTTTTTTTTGTTTTGTTTTTTTTTTGTTTTTTTTTTTTTTTTTGAGACAGAGTGTCACTTTGTTGCCCGGGCTAGAGTGAGTGCCGTGGCATCAGCCTAGCTCACAGCAACCTCAGACTCCTGGGCTTAAGCGATCCTACTGCCTCAGCCTCCCTAGTAGCTGGGACTACAGGCATGAGCCACCATGCCCGGCTAATTTTTTTGTATATATATTTTTAGTTGGCCAGATAATTTCTTTCTATTTTTAGTAGAGACGGGATCTCACTCTTGCTCAGGCTGGTCTCGAACTCCTGACCTCGAGCGATCCACCCGCCTCGGCCTCCCAGAGTGCTAGGATTACAGGCGTGAGCCACCGCGCCCGGCCCTTTCCTGTTCTTGATGATGGCACTAATCTCTGCAATCCCTCTGGCAATTCGAGATCGCTTTTTGTTGTCTTAGTAGCTAGAGGCAGTTTTAGTGCCTTCCACTTGGTCTTCACCTGATGGTTCAGGGAATCAATGTAGAGGCTCTGCTAGTTTCTAGTACATATATATACTTGAATTACGCATTCTGGAACTGGAGAAACAGCCGCGGGACTCAGGGACCCACTGGGCCCATCTGAGGTGGCCCTGACCCAAAATGCTCCATGATCGTTTTCTCCATCAGCTCCTGTTCTGTCTGATGGATATGGTGGTATTTAGCTCTCTAGGAAGTAATGTCATTTCAGAGCCAGTGACCAATAATTGTTGCATAGTCTCATCATTTCCCCTTCTTTGGGGCACAGTTGATACACAACCCAATAAATATCCATAAGATTCTTTGGGAAGGTTAGGTGGAAGATTTACAGTACAAACTCTGTGTATCAAAGTCCTTCTGCAGGGGGACCTGGCCTCCCCTTCACTCCAGGAGCTCTGGGTCTGTGAACTGGCTCAAATCTGGGGATTGGCTGGGAGGCTGAAACTCCATATTCTGCTAGACAGACCTAGAGCTTCTCTGCTTAGCTAATCGAGTAAGGCGTCAGCGGCTGCCCATGTACTTCAGCTCTAGGAACACCCTCATCAACTAATCAATGCTAAAGATCTCTGAGGACAGACCATTGTTTTTTTTTGGAGACAGAGGATCACTCTGTTGCCCAGGCTAGAGTGTCATGGCATCAGCCTAGCTCACAGCAACCTCAGACTTCTGGGCTCAAGTGATCCTCCTGCCCCAGCCTCCTGAGTAGCTGGGACTACACAGGCATGTGCCACCACACTTGGCTAATTTTTTCTATTTTTAGTAGAGACGGGTTCTCGCTCTTGCTCAGGCTGGTCTCAAATTCCTGATCTTGAGTGCTTCTCCCGCCTCGGCCTCCCAGAGTGCTAGGATTACAGACTTGGGCCACCACACCTGGCCAGACCATTCTTATGGCATTAGGTCTGCTGCATAACCTAATGAAGTTCTACACATTAGTGAGAAAAAGATAAGTCAACAGAAAAAAAATATTGAGCATAGGGTATGAACAGGCAATCCACAGAGAAAGATGATACAATGGTTAATAAGGATTTGATATGCCAGTGAGATACCATTTACACCCATTAGCTTGGCAAAAGCATTAAAATTTAACAATAACGAGGCCTGGTGACGATTTAAGGAAACAGGCACTCTTAACCATAACTAGTGGAAGGGCAAATTGGCATAACCACTTTGACAAAGCCGAGTAAATGTAAAGACAATTATGATTTAAGCCTCTTGTCCCAAAAGAATTACTAGTAACGCCCCCTTTCACCTCAAAAGTGTCATTTTTAGTATCATAGAAGTTCTTAAAATAGATTCAAAGGGTAATTGAAACCTAATATGTAATGAAAAGAGATTAACACAAAAATAGATAAATGGATTACTATTTCATGAATATTTTGGAAACAGTTCTATTTCTATTTAGGGAGGAATTAATTTAGATCCTATATTTTCATCCTATACATTGGAACAAATCCCACATGGTCATAGACTTCACAACAGAACAGAACAAAATAGAATAATGTACACTCTCTGGCTCTTGGTGGGGAAATAGATTCTGAATATTGAAGACAAAGGAAATACTTTCAGGGAATATATTTCTGAATATGTAAAAACTTTAAAATGCTTTTTTGCAATAAAATATTGAAATCAAGCAACAGAATGGAGAAAAAACATAACAATGTAAATAAATGATAAGCAAATGCTTGCTTTCTAATATATTTAGTAAATACTTTCATAACACACATATACATATGAAAAAATATATATTCTATATGATCTACACTCAGACCTAGATGATACTTTGTCAAGGAAGAAATATTGAAGAATATACAAACACAGCATTTTCACAGGGGAAAATATAACATCCTAAGGCAAATATTTCAATATAAACATCTATTACATTTAATAAAAAAATGCAGAAAACTTGCAGGAAAAATGCAAGAGCCAGATTTTAGCAGGCAGTAGCAAAAAGGATAAATACACACCACTAACAGGTTTGAAATTTCTTTCCCAGGCTTGGGGCTTTCAATTCCCCGGAGTTCTGGATCCCAACAGATGTGGCCCAAGGCATCCTAAACACAATGCCTGTGTCCCAACTGGAGATAAAGATTCCAGGCCATGGGCTTGCAGGAGGGAGAGATCAAACGGTCTGCTGTCTGCTAGTGGGCACCTATTCCCAGACGGGAAGATTCCTGATATTTTTACCTTCCAGCCCAAACTAAATTCTACATTTAGGTTCAGTACAGGTCAGGGTGAGTGAAGAATCTCATGACGAGGCTACAGTGAACTTTTGCAAAGGCTAATCTTGTGAACTGTGGAAGCCGCTTTGGAAAAAAAAAATTCCCTGACTCAATTATTGACTTGGAATTATGCAGGGAACAGGTTCTTCATTTCCACCAGGCCTCGCCCCAGCTTCCATCTGCTAAACCTCTTAGGACAACATTGGATTAAAAACTGTCTGAAAGGAAACCTTTTTTTTTTAAAATAGATTTGAACGATTTTATGTATTTATTTGAGACAGAGTCTCACTCTGTTGCCCGGGCTTGAGTGCCCTGGCATCAGCCTAGCTCACAGCAACCTCAAACTCCTGGGCTCAAGCAATCCTCCTGCCTCAGCCTCCCAAGTAGCTGGGACTACAGGCATGTGCCACCTTGCCTGGCTAATTTTTTCTATATATATTTTTAGCTATCCATATAATTTCTTTCTATTTTTAGTACAGACAGGGTCTCGCTCTTGCTCAGGCTGGTGAACTATTTCAAATCTATAATTTATATCTGAAGACGAAACAAACAGATTATAAACACCAGCTCCGGTAGAAAGAGCTTCTTGAGAGTTAAAGCATTGGAGAAACCTGGGTGCTGTACGGGCGCCATCAACGCAAAGGGTGGAAGTGAGTTTGGCGGGTGGACACATCAGTTATGCTTGCGGGTACAGGAGTGCACACCAAACACGTTTTGCACGGGGACACTTGGATCCATGCGTGCATAGGACACATGTTTACGGGCAGACGCACGTTTTGCACACAGACACACACATACTTGCACGGGACACACGCACAGGGCACGTGTTTTGCACAGGACGCACGTTTCCGTCCCGTGCACGCATGCTCCTCGGCCGGCGGGGCCAAGCGCCGCGACAGCGACAGCGGAGCGGGAGGCAGGGCACCCGGGCCTCGCGCCAGGCCGGCGACAGGAACTACAACTCCCGGCACCGCGCGCAGGTGGCCCCGCCCCGGTCCGGCCCAGGGCCGGGCGCCGGCAGTGGCGGGCTGCGGGGCCGGGCAGGGAGTCGCATGGAGCCCCCGGCGGCGGACGGCCGCTTCCTGGGCGACTTGGGTAGGTGCGGGCGCCGCGGAGCAGGCGGAGGGGCGAGGCCGCCAGTGCCGGCGCTGGGGACCGCAGAGGCGCGTCCGATGCCCCCGCCCCGGGTGCGTTGTCAGCGGGTCCGGGGGCCCCGAGCACCTCGCATGGGCCGGCGGATCGCGCACCTTGTCCCGGGCCAGCGCGCTGCGGGGCTGCCATCCGTGGGACGCCCAGGCGGGGGCTTCGGAACCGCAAACGCACCCGCGCGCCCTGGGGGGACTCGGGCGCGGGCAGGGGCTTCCCCAGCCGAGGGACGGAGCCTGCGGGCGCCCCCCGGGCGCATTCGCGGGCAGCCCGGCGCGAGCTACGGCGGTGGCGCAGTGACCTGAGCATCCCGCAGAGGCACCTGCTGTGACAGGGCGTCCGCTCGGAGTGGGGACGCCCTCGGACGCCGTGCTACACTGAAAAACGCGGGCTCGGTTCTGTATGCGATGCTCTGCACCGCTTGGTCAGCCCACGAACAGAAGGGATTCGAGGGCAGGACATTGGGGGAGCAATTTTTTTCGGTGAAGTAATAATGTGGCAAATGAAATGAATGGCGAAAGCACTTGGAACGTCTGGAATGAAAAAAAAAATCTAAGGTATATTTACACTGGTGCAAACAGTAGTGAAAATAAAAGGGAAAAGTCTTAAGGTAAATTTAGCTGAAGAGGAAGCTGCAAATCATTGCAAGGCAAAGGTTTTAATTGATTTTGCAAAACAACCACCTTCAGCCTGATCAAAGGCACTTATTATAATTAGCGTCTGTTTTTACTTGGCATTCCGCCCCAGGCAAGCGCTGGACTTTGGCCCTGACGCTGAGATTGGCTCAGTTGAATAAGCAATGAACAGCTAACCACTGAAGCCTACTTAAACGTGTATTTTAGTATGTTTGTTCATGTGGAGGGTTCACTGGCTTGGCATCACTTCTGATCCTGTCTTCTGCATAATTTATTAAGGAATGTATCTGTAGAAGAAAAGCTCATTCTAAACTAATGGATGTACAACTTCTGGGGTTCATGGATATTTCTGACATTGTCATTGGTTCATTTAATATATTTTTCTAAAAATATGATCTGCTGACATTTTTATTCCCAACCTTATGAATAAAGTGACTATGTTGGATCCTAAACAACAGTGCTATCCTGGCAGAGGCAGAGGCTGGCCGTAGGGGCTTTAACTCATTTTAACCTTCTGACCTCAAATTCTGTATGTGTGGTGTATTGCAGCAAAAACATTTAAGTTTTCCATTTTTAAATATAACATCGCACAGAGGTTAACAATTACAGAGTCTTACAACATGGCCTTTTCAGTAAGTACAAAGAATTTAGGAAGAGTCACACCCTAAAATGAATCCAGTATTGATAACTTAGCAAATATAAGACAGATCATTATAGAGCCAACGTAAGTGTCCATTTGCAAAGTTGAAAAAGTGATTGCCATATTCAGCATTTGTACACAAGAGCTTCTTACTTATGCTCTTCAGTTACCCTCAGCCAAGGGCCCTGAACACGGGGTGTGCAGAAGATAAGGTGGGGTGAGAAAAAGGAGAGACGGTTACTGGGGCTGGGATAGCTACTGGGTTGTGTGTCACTAGCTACAAGCCCAAGATACAGCCGCAAGTCCAGCATCATTTCTGATAACTTAGAGATGCAACTGAGGTCACATGGCTAGAAAGTAGCAAAGCTTAAACGCATGTGTTTTTTTTTTTTTCTGTTTTTTTTTTGGTCATTGTTTGTTGTGCCCTAAAAGGCTCATGCTCTTCCCATCAAATAGGTTAGGCTCTAAAGGATATGGAGGGCTTCCTGCAGGGCTGGAATGGCGGTTGATTGGGATGGGTGGGCAGAGCTGCATTTGCCGTTTCTGCCTTAACCACAGCACCTTCTTACCTGGAGGAAGGTGTTTGCCTCTGGGGTCCACGTCCGCAGTGGGCATCACAGGTTGATTTTCATCCCCAGTCCTTGTCCTGTGATTGACGGTTCCAGGAACAACCATGCAGGTTCCTTCTTCTGTTGAATCTGCTGAATTTGATTTTTTAAAAATACAATTGTATTAAAAGTTCTTTGGGAGATTCAGGTCATCAGTGCCCTGGCTGGGAGGTTAATACCCTCAAAATCGGTGCAAATTGTGTTTCTGTTTCTGCCTTAGAGAAAGCTGCATTCTAGAAATGTCCAGAAATTTCCTTTGCTGGAGGAACCTTTGGGCACTGTGTTATGCTAACAAAAGGGCCTGAAGGAAATTAAAAGTGAACCCAGGATGTTTCCAACACCTGTTGGGATTCCCAAGCAGTTGCCGGGGCCTGTGTGCCATCTGTCACAGTATAAATGTGTTTTTGCTTCTTTGGCATAACTGCCTTGGACGATGGGGGAAGCCTTGGGAATTTATTCAGCTGGGGACTGAGGAACAGTGGATCAGAGTAAGGTATTCCGGGCTAGACCCCAAAGGTCTTTCAGGAGGAAAAAAAAAAGGGTAGCTGCTCTGGGCCATAGCTGGCTGTAGGACACGGCGGGAGGCAGGGGCTAGAGCAACCCCCCGCACCGGGACTCCCAGTCCTGGCTGCTATTGGAATAACCTGAGTGAGGATCTTTCAAAATACCAATGCTGGGTCCCGTGCCCAGAGATTCTGGTCGAATTGTTCCGGGGTACAGCCTGGGTGCCGTACGTTTTAAAAGCACCCCAGGGGATTCTAACCTGCGCCCAGAGTTGAAAACCACTGAACGGTTTTTACCACTGAATGGTAAAGCTGCTTCTATCTGGACTAGGTCCCTGGACGTAGGGGGGAGGATGGTGCACACCCAAGCACCCAGGTACCAAAGAGAGGTGCGTTTCGGTACAGAATTGAATGCAGAATAAAACTAGGCTGAATGTGACAGCATGGTGAGAGGTTTAAGCTTCTTGATGGGTCAAAGTCGTTCTTTATCGAGATCGTCCATGTGCCAAGTGTAAGACGAAGAATACACAACATAGATCCGGGCTTTGTGGACCCTTTCTGTGCAGAGGTTACACTGCTGTCCCGAGGTGACACCCTAGCTCCCTTCATTGTTCTTGGATTTTCTCCCCACGTCTTGCTGGCCGGGTGTTTGCAGCTCGTATCTCGGGGTGAGTCGTTTCTGTGGACGGCTGACCATTCCCTGGATGATTCTGACTTTCAGGCGCAATCTCATTCCAGGTTCTAGCAGTGGATTCTCACGTAGCCCCCTCTAACTCATTTTTATAATAGATTTGGGGCATAAAAGGGCAAAGTAATGGATTTGGGTGTGAAAGGGCAGTACCAACCTAAATGAACAGGCAAGATAAAAATAATCTCTATTTTTTCCTTCCCATGGCTTGTGTTCACTAAATTTGCAACTCTGGGAAACCTGGTGAGGTTGCTTTGTGAGGCTGGGCTGTCAGCATCTTTTCTTCTCCTCCTGGGTGTGGCTGCTTTGTATGTCTGGCCGTGCGGGGTCGGGCTGCCTCCCTGTGACTCACCTTTGGAAGGTATTTTACATATTTTGGTTTTAGCAGATTTACTTTTCAACTTGTATTGCTGAAGTGGGAACGGAGACCAGCGCTAATGTCAACCAGGAGTTTAATCAGTGTGATTCGGTAGAATCAGCTAGAGAGGAGGGAGGAGGAAAATGTTTCTCATCTCATGTTTCTATTACTTTCCTAAGGCTCGGCGAGGTGGCTCACGCCTGTAATCCTAGCACTCTGGGAAGCCGAGGCGGGAGAATCGCTTGAGCTCAGGAGTTTGAGACCAGCCCGAGTAAGAGTAAGACCCCATCTCTACTAAAAATAGAAAAATTAGCTGGGCATGGTGGTGCACACCTATAGTCCCAGCTACTTGGGAGGCTGAGGCAGGAGGATCACTTGAGTCCAGGAGTTTAAGGCTGCAGTGAGCTATGATGATGCCCCTCCCCCCCAAAATAGATTTAAATCTCACCAAAATGCAGCCTGAGGTAGTATATTAAGGCAAACAAATTAGCAAGACCAGATTGCAAAGCAAATCCTGTTGAGATGCACAAATCACTGGCAGCTACTTATTTTCTATTATTGTAGTTGTGGTAAAAGATACATAACTTAAAATTTACCATCTTAACCATTTTAAGTGTACAGTTCAGTGGTATTAAAAGCATTCATAATACTGTGCAACCATCACCACCATCTACCTCTATAACTCTTTTCATCTTGTAAAACTGAAACTCCAGAGGCTTTAAATACTGACTTCCCACCCCCGTCCCCTGCCCCTGCCCCCCTCCACCCTTCTGCTTTCTGCCTCTGTGGGTTTGATTACCCTGGGGACCCACATGAGTGGAATCATACGGGGTTTGTCTTTCTGTGTGGCTTTTCTTAGCATAATGCTGTCAAGGATCATCCTTGTTGGGGCATGAGTCAGAATTTCCTTCCTCTTTACGGCCGAGTAATATTCCATGGAGCTGGGGAACTGGCAGGCACTGCTGCAGGCATTTAGGCATTGCTTCAGGCATTGCTTAACCCAGTGGAGAAGTCTGGAAACTTTGTTTCCAACTACCCTGATCAAAACAAGATAGAGGCAGGACAAGGTTCCAGCTGGTTAGAAGGAAGGTCGCTTAGGGGAGGAATCGGCCACCTCTTGACCTTGCAGCTTTGTCAGACCCTCATCACCATGAAGTTACCATGCTCCTACCATGCACCTGCCACCATGACACTTCCTATTTGACCTCAGTTAGTCCAAAGGAGGGCGTCAGCCTAATTGCAGGAAAGCACTGCCCCTTTCTAAGAAATAACACAAATATTCCTCCCCTTGTTTAGTCTATAATTAGGCTGTTGCTTAAATCGAGGAACCCAAGGAACCAGGGAGCCTTCTCTCCTCCCCAGGGAGAACTTGCCTCTCTTCTGTCTGTGCAGATTTTCTACGCTTTCTGAATACATCTTGCTTTCACTTTATACTGTCGGCTCGCCCCTGAATTCTTTCTTGCGCCAAGCCAAGGACCTGCTTGGACTTTAAGTGGCTCCCAGCACTGGAGTCACTTTCCCGTGTCAGTGGATAGAGCAGGTTTTGCTTTTCCTTGGAGAGCTGGGTTGCTCCCGACTGAGCTATTGTGAATAAGGCTGACTTGCAGCTATTTTAAATGTCAGAATTTATAGAACGGATGAGAGAATTTTGATTATCTTGCTCTCGCTTCCATGCTTAGTGCAGGCTCAGAAGATGGGGTTACTAGTAGGCAAAAGCTGAGAAAACACTTTCAAGTCTGTGCCCTAAGATCTGCCTGTCGGCCTCTCAGCACTTTGCTAAACCTGCAATTTTAAATGGCTTCTTCTACCTGCTGAGCTAACAGTTGCTCAAAAATCAGGACACAGCAAGTTTACCTGCTTTATCACGGTTGCGACTGAATTAGTGCATTTTTAAGCATAAGCACAGACAGATGCATCCCGCTCCAAGGGAAAGCAGAATTCTGCGTGGTTGGGTAGTTTTGAACCTCATTCAAGGTACCTGCAGTGAGCCCAACACCAAAGGGCCTTTTCACTGGGACTGTCACTCTACGAGACGGTTCTGGGGGACAGAATTACAGGGCAGCACTGATACTTGTGCCACCCTCCATCTGTGGAAAGCTGAGCTGTTCCAGAAATGGTGGTCTGCCAGGGGTTGATGAACTCTACCCACCTGGCAGTGATATCAAGGGTCACTGAGAACCCACTGGGAAGAAAACAAGGATACGTTTTTCAAGGATGCAAACCTGCAGTTACCTGTGCTTGTCTGTACAGTAAAAACGGCGACATGCGTTAGAGGATGCTCGGGAGTGGTCCAGCTTTGAGGATTTGACTTTGATGGGTGGGGAAGGCAAAGCTGAAATAATTAGTCCCTGCTTGGGCCAGAGTATATTGAACACGTTGATTAGGAACCAGAGCCAAGAACCCTGGTGATGCTGAATGGCCCCAGGTGGTGCCTGGTTTTGCACTGGGACAGGAAACGTGCCCCAGCGTGCCAGCTGCTCAGTGTGGGACGAGCCACACAAACACGCATGCCCCAGCCTGGGTGGCAGGAGCAAGGCTGGCTTGAGAGTCAGGGATTCCAGGTTGTGGGATCTTAGGCAAGTCTCTTCTCTAATTCATTTTTATAAAATGGGTTAAAAGAGGTTATAAAGGATTTCTTGTTAGTTTTTAAAATATAATTTTTTATGGATATATTATAGTTTTAAAAATCTAATGTACCGTAAGACTTATCATGAACAATTTCTGTCTTCTTCCAACCCCTCCTCGCCCTGCCTGACTCTCCCACCCAGCCTCGGCTCCTTCACCTGCTGCAGCCGTTCCTCCGTTTACCTGCGTGTGTCTAAGGAATGTGTGGATTGTGCAGCTTCTCAATTCCGCCTTCCCTGCAGACGTCCTGCCATGGGCGATGAAGCTCCTCCCCACCGGGTGCTCCTTTCCCCCCATACGTTTCCCTCCAGGGTCTTCCCGTGTGACCACACTTTCTGTCTAAATCAGTGTTCAGTGTCAGCGTTGTTATAACCGTGAATAGTGCAGCTGAGCCACTTGCTAGATGGATTCCCTCTCCCTGTGTGAGGTCTTGCTTTTCTTGGAGGTAGCGACTGTTTCCTTGCTGCTTACCTGTCGGTTTGGTGTCCCCATACGCCATCCCTGATTTACCCCCGCCCTGCCAGAGCGCCAGCGGGCCCCTCTGTCCGCTCAGGCACCCTGGGTGAGCGACTGGTCCCCCATTCTCTTGTTCAGTTTTTGGGGACATGCCCTCCGCAGCCTTGGGTCTTCTGCTCCTCAGGGAAATTTGCAGATTTGCTCTTTCAGCCCCTCTCGGGGGGCTCAGATTCACCTGCTCTGTGCTGACACCTGCCCACCCGCACCAGCCCTGCCTCCTTCATCCTGCGTTAGCTGCCTCGTGCCCGCCTGCTCGCCCGTCACCCATGTTTTCCTGAAATCACTGCACAGCCTGATTTTTCTTTATGCGAATTATGCTGCCCGCTCTTATTCCCAATTTAGTGGGCTCCTCAGGGAGGGTGGAGATGGGCGTGGATGGAGGGCTTCCTGGAGGAGCAGGCACTGCACTCTGGGGCCAAGGAGGACGTTCAGCCAGAGGGAGATGGGAGGGGGAACGGGAACATGAAGCCACCTGGCACTCTGTGAGCCACGCGGAGGTCCCTGGGGACGAGGCTGTGTGTGTGGTGGGGAGGGGGAAGCCCTTGCCTGCGATCTCACCCTGGAGAAAGAAGCCATCGGAGGGTTGGGGGCAGACCCCCCCCCCACTGACATGTGATTCATCATCACTGGGAGGGGGCGGCTGGAGACCAATTGTGTGGCAGGGGTTTAGGGCAGAACTCTAGTCCCAGAGGGAATTTCCAGAACAGCCTGGGGTCTCAGGTTTCCAAGGCGGCACTCCCCTAAGGGAGGTGGTGTGGGGGCTGGGAACAGCCTGGGGTCAGGCCTAGCCGGTCAGTTTTGTGAGGGGCAGCCAACACCGTTCTACTCTCTGCTTCTATGGGCTTGATGCTCTAGGGACCTCTCATAAGGGGACTCATATGGTACCTGTCCTTTTCTGTCGGGCTCATTTCACTGAGAATAGTGAAGTTTCGTCCACGTTGTAGCATGCGACAGGACCTCCTTCCTCTCTGAAGCCGAGTGATGTTCCGTTGCACGGATGGAGCTCATTCTGCTTATCCTTTCCCCAGCCGATGTGGACCTGGGTTATTTCCACGTTTTAGCTACTGTGAGTGATGCTGCTATGAACGCGGGCGTACAGATATCTCAGGACCCTGCATTCACTTCTTTAGGGTATACGCCCAGAGGTGGGACTGGTGGATCGTACGGTAACTCTATGCTTAGTTCTTTGAGGAAGTGCCGCCATACAGTTTCCATAGCAACTGCACCATTGTACATTCTCGCCAACGTGCACAAAGGTTTCCCTGTCTCCACATCCTCACCTACACTTATTTTGTTTTTCTGATGGTAGCCATCCCGGCAGGTGTGAGGTAGTGTCTAGCTGTGGTTTTGATTTGCATTTCTCTAATGGTGACTGATGCTGAACACCTTTTCATGTGCTTGTGGCTGTTTGTATGTCTTCTTTGGAGAAATGTCTATTCAAATCCTTTGCCATTTTAAGATTGGGTTATTTGTTTTTTTGTTGCTGAGTTGTCGGTATGCTTTAGTCTAGATATGAACCCCGTATCAGGTATGTGATTTGCAAATGTTTTCTCCCATCCTGTGGGTTTCCATTTCACTCTGTCCATTGTGCCCTTTGATGTATGTATATATTTTTAAATCACATCTGCTGCTTCTGGCCTTCGCCTTCAATGGCTACTGCTAAGATCACTGCAGCTGACGTTCATGCCCCAGAAAATACAGTTACCAGTAAGTTGCATCTCCTCTGTAGACTGGTCATATAAAGAAATAAAATTAGACCAGCCTGAGCAAGAGTGAGACCCTGTCTCTACAAAAAATAGAAAAATTAGCCTGTACTCCCAGCTACTTGGCAGGCTTAGGCAGGAGGACTCCTTGAGCCCAGGAGTTTGAGGTTGCTGTGAGCTAGGCTGACACTAACTGCACTGTACCCAGGGCGACAGAGCAAGACTCTGTCTCCAAAAAAAAAAAAGAAGAAAAAAAAAATTAAATTTTCTTTTAAAAATTGTATGTCCAGAGTTTATAATTTTTAGTAATTCCTTCCATTCACTTATTTGTTCATTCACCAAGGGACTAGAGCATCTTCGCGGAGCCACGCCTGTGCCAGGTGCGGGGAGTGCAGAGATGCATAAGCAGCACCCGGTGTGGACGCTGCAGCAGCCCCGCCGCCTCCGTGCCTCCATGCCGCATCTTGTTCACCTCCTGGCACTGGAAGACGCTAACCGCGTCCAGATGTGCTGTTGGCTGCAGCGTCCTGGATCGGCCCGGGGCCTTCCCGGGATGCTCTTGTCAGTTTTGGCTGCGAGACCCGGGCCTCACCCTGCTGTCCTCTTCTTAAAGCTGCAACCTCTCCTCCTTCCCTTGGGACTTTGCTGCCCCAGACTGACTTTAAGTGACATGGCCACTTCTCATCACCCCTCAGACGGCAGTGGGTTACTGTGCTTTACTACCTGGGGGAGGGCAAGTAGGCAGTTCCTCAAGCTCCTCTGCGGTTCTGCCCTCCTCAGTCAGTAAGGCTACGTCAGCATTAACCCAGCACTGTTGCCATTTACGGCGTGTCATGGAAGTGTCTAGAAGGCTCCACTGTCTGAGAGGGGTGCTGAGGAAACACGGGCATGGGGTCTACACTCGGGGAGTTTACAGTCTGTCTGCACCTGGCATAGACAATAAGGAAACGTGACTTACCAGCCAGGAAGCTCCACGCCCCTGCTGGTGGTTGGCTCTGGTCCGTCCCGTCTCCTGGCCTTGCTGTTCTTGCGGGTCCCGTCTTCAAGCAGGGAGCCAGACGGCTGCAGCGGGTCCAAGTCCACGTCAAGGCAGCGTCCAGAGGAAGAAGGGGGACGGTCACTTCCTGTGGCAGAGCGTTGAAGCCTGGAGCCCTCCCGGCCTCCCCTCCTCATTAGCTGGAGTTGGGGCAGGTGTTCTGTGGGAGGCGGGCACACGGTGCAGGGACCAGCTGAAGACCCGTCTGTGGTCTGTCTCCCTGCGCAGCAGAGAGCCAGCAAACAGGTGGGGGTCACATAGCACGGTGACACCCGTGTGGGGGCAGAGGGGACAGAGGTGGGCCAGGCAAGATAACCATCACCTTTGAGTCTCGACGGGCACAGTGGAAGTTATCTCAGACGGCCGGGCGAGGGGAGGAGCCCAGAGCTGCGCAGGGACGAGGGCTTTCCCCGGAGGGAGGACTGTCTGAAGCAGTGGTTCTCAAAGTGTGGTCCCCGGGCCAGCAGCACCAGCCTCACCTGGGACGTCTCTGGAAAGGCGGGTTCTCAGGCCGCACCTGCGGCCGCAGACTCAGAGGCTCTGGGTGCACCTGTGCGAGCCCTGCAGGAGACTGAGCCCGCTCAGCCTGACAGCCACAGGTGTGGGAGTCCCCGCTGCGTTTCATGCGCCTCGTTCTCTGAGGGGTGGCGGGAAGGGAGGCTGAGGACGGGTGAGCCGTCGTGTAAGACAGAGGGGAGGTTTCGGAGAATTTTACTCTGTTTTGGGATAGCAGTGGTGCCTTTATTCATCAACAAACATCTGTTGAACGTTTACAGTGTGGGAATGCAAAAATGAATCATTATACTTTGAGGAACACACAACGTACCGAGACTTAGGAGATGTAGCTAAAGCAGCGTTTACAGGAAACTTAGAGCTGTAAGCATTTTTATTATGGAAAGAGAAAGATCCCAAATCCACCACCTGACCTTCCCTCTTAAGACACTAGGAAAAGGGGCACAAACGAAACCTAAAGAAAACAGAGGGAAAGACATAAATAATAAAGATTAGTGCCCAAAATAATGAAATAGAGAATAGAAAAACGGTATAGAAAATCAACAAAACCACAAGCTGGTTCTTTGAAAAAGATCAACACAATTGACCCACCTTTAGCCAAACTGAGCAAGAAAAGGAAGAGAGACGTCGCAGCTCACCAGAATCAGGGATGCCAGGGGACGTTACGCTGGACCTTACAGAGATAAAAAGGATTATCGGGGGACACTGGACAACGGTGTCGCGTTCTGCTCGGGTGGCTGTAACAGAACAGCCCGGACTGGGGGGCTTTTATCTCACGGTTCTGGAGGCTGGAAGTCTGAGATCCAGCTGTCAGCAGGGGTGATCTTTCCCGGGGGCCTCTCTCCTTGGCATGCAGACAGCTTGACTTCCTCCCACTGTGTCCTCACAAGGTCTTTTTCTGTGTGTGCAAAGCCCCAGTGTCTGTCTGTCCTAATCCCTCAGTTCTGTGGGGTCAGGGCCCACCCTCTCAGCCTCATTGTCCCTTAATGACCACATTGAGGGCCCTGTCTCCAAATACACCTTCTGCAGCATTGGGGTTACGGGCTTCAAACTATGAATTTTGGGGAGACACAATTCACGCCCTAACAAATTGTGTGCTAACAAATGAGGTTATGTAGATGGAATGGACACATTCCTGAAAGACAGAAACTACCAAAACTGACTAAAAAAAATCTGACGTAGGAAATCTGAATAGACCTGTGACAAAGAGATTGAATTTGTAATTTTAAAATTTCCTATAAAGAAACCCCAGGCCCAGATGTCTCTACGGATGAGTTCGACCAAACATGCAAGGAAGATTTAACACCAGTTCTTTACAAACTCTTCCAAAAAACACAGGTGAGGAGGGAATACGTCCCGACTCATTCTACGGGGTCAAGAGTACCTTGATACCAAAACCAGACAAATACGTCACAAGAAAATGACGCTTATGAACATAGACGTCAGAAATCCTCAACAAAACACCAGCAGCCTGAACCCAGCAACATATAAAAAGGGTTAAACACCGTGACCAAGTGGGGTTTATCCCAGGATGGCGAGATTGGCCTCACATCTGAGAACCAGGGAACGTAATCCTTGCGGGAAGAATGATGGAAAAAAGTCCACACAGTCATGACAACAAACACAGGAAAAGCAGCTAACAAGATCCAACAACCATGATAAAAACGCTCAACAAACCGGGACGAGAAGGGAACTTCCTCAGCTGATGAAAAGCAACTGTGACAAACCCTCAGCTGACATCATCCTTAAAGGCGACAGCCCGAAAGCTGTCTCCCTACGAACGGTGTCTATTTGGGATTGTTCTGGAAGTCCTAGCCGGAGCAATTTGACAAGGAAAAGAAACAAAATGTACCGAGATTGGAAAGGAAGAAGTAAAACTATCTCGACTTGCAGATGACATGGTCTTGTACGTAGACAGTCCGGAGGAAGCCACTAAAACTGAGTAATTAAAACGTGGTCCCTCCTTTCAAGGCACTCCCAGGCGAGGAGGGGACACGGTAAATGTGGAATAAGAGTGTGCGTGTGTGAGGATTGTGGGAAGTGTTTCTGGAGGAGGTGCTTCACCTGGGCCAGGTGGAGGATGCAGTTTGAACAGGAGCAGAGAGGACAGTGGCGGGGGCGAGGGTGGGGCCACAGTGGGAGGGGGTCGTGGAGGTGGGCAGGGTCCACGTGACGGAGACCCTCGTGGCCTGCCAAGGGGTCTGGACTCCAGCTTTCAGGCAGTGGGGGTGGCTCAGGGATCTTAGTAGGCGTGTTGGGACAATGCCATGATCACATACGGTGGCCTCAAGGGGCCCTGAGTCTTACATGTGCGCGTTTGTCCTGCATGGAAGTGGCAGGGTCTGAGCGCAAGGTCCCCTTCCTTTCCAGGTTTCTGGGTGGAGCGGACGCCCGTGCACGAGGCCGCGCAGCGGGGCGAGAGCCTGCAGCTGCAGCAGCTGATCGAGAGCGGGGCCTGCGTGAACCAGGTCACCGTGGACTCCATCACGCCCCTGCACGCGGCCAGTCTGCAGGGCCAGGCGCGGTGCGTGCAGCTGCTGCTGGCGGCCGGGGCCCAGGTGAGTGGCTCTTCGGGGCAGTCCCCAGACTGGCTGCAGCCACGGGAGCGGAGGAGGCCGACTCAGGAGAGGTCCAGAGGGAGGAAGAGAAGCGGGGGGGCTCAGCCTTCTGTGACACGCAGGCACACGGACTGACAGGAGACCACCAAGGGGACTTTGGAGGAGAGGCAGCAGGGGACAGAACAGGGTGTGCCGGGAGCCGAGGGCGGAAAGGCCGAACTGTGTCCATCGCCCATGACAACGGGAAGCCGAGGGCCGGGAAGTGCTCTTGGTCTCGGCTATTAGGAGTTCATGGTGGTTGCAGAGAAGGCAGTTTTAGCAGAATGGTGGTGGGTGCTCCGCCCTGCGGTGGGCAGGGGACCAGCCACCTCCCGGACACAGGACACTCCTCCTCCGGTGGACAACCAGGCCCGGGCTGCCGTGTGGGTCCAGAGAGCAGGTCCCAGCTCTGCGATGGCTGAGTGGGACGCTGGCAGACCAGCTGTCTGGGGGAAAAAAAAAACAGAGACAAGAAAGAAACACAAAACTCTGACTGGCTGCTTTCCCTGGTGTGAGTACACCCTGGCTGGTTTTAAGCCGCCAGCGGTTTCTGGTTTCTGGCCCACAGAATTCCCGGCCGTTTAGCCCCGAGCCCTGGTGAGCTGGAGCCAGCCCGGTGCAAACCAGCCAGCGACTTTATGGGGTGCGAGGCCCAGTCTGAGTTCCAGGGCTGGGGAAGAAACGGGGCCCAGACTGAGTGCCAGGGCTGGGGAAGAAACGGGGCCCAGACTGAGTGCCAGGGCTGGGGAAGAAACGGGGCCCAGTCTGAGTGTCAGGGCTGGGGCAGAAACGGAGACGGTGCACTGTTTGCTCTTCCCGGAGGCTTGGACTGGAACGCGTTTCAGCATGTACCCAAATAGAAGCAGAATCTGGACAAATTCTAGGTAGAATTTGCCAATCCGGGGAGTTGTCTTTTTCCTGGCCCGTGATGTGCGTGCTCGAGGAGGCCTGTGAAGCGGGCCCAGGCACTCCTTCCAGTCGAGGCTGGAGTTAAAACCCGTCTTCATACCCTGCCGCCCCCAGCTTGCAGCCAGAGCTCTCCTGTGCTCATAGGTGTCTGGGGGGCGTTGGGGGAGGCTGAGCTTATCCTGCCCGGAGAGAAAAGAGCCCCAAATGGGATGGCTTCTCTGCCTAGGAGGCCACAGAGACCCCCAGCCACGTGTCTGTCCCTGAACGTCCTTGCCTTGCTGGTGCCTTGATGCCTAACGGCAAACCGGTGCCTCCAACAAGTGCCTTTGCAGAGACGCGTCGGCACCGCGCTGAGAGAGTGAGTGGTGGCGTCTCTCTCTCTCTCCCTCTGACACTTGGTTCCCCCACGAGGTGGACGCCCGCAACATCGATGGCAGCACCCCCCTCTGCGACGCCTGCGCCTCGGGGAGCATCGAGTGCGTGAAGCTCTTGCTGTCCTACGGGGCCAAGGTCAACCCGCCCCTGTACACGGCGTCCCCGCTGCACGAGGCCTGCATGAGCGGTGAGTTGGTGGGTGGCTGCGCCCGCCCGGCTGGGCTCCAGAAGGTTCCTCTGTCCTGGGATGATGGGGTTCGTGGAGGGAGCCGGGCAGCTGGGATTGGAAGCCCACGGCCGGGGAGGGAGCGTTCCCAGTGTGTCTCTGGCTCCTGGTGGCCCCGGCTGTGGAGATTCCCTGTCGAGGGACGGTCTCGGTCCGGGGCTGGGCAGCTGGTTCTGGGTCGGGCTTGGCCTCGAGGCTGCGGCTCCCGGGCCTGTCCACGGTCGCGCTGGGCCCGGTCGGCCGCAGCGGCTCGCTGGCTCTTGGTGGGGGTTTGCCCTGCAGGGCCCTGATCCGAGACTTGGGGAGACCCCGACACGTCCCGAGGGCCGGGCCAGAGGGTTCGCGCTGCCCAGTGCTCTCGGGAGGGTGCCGGCCCCGTGGGCTCGGGCAGCAGGTGGGATTTGAATGGCCATCAAAGCACGGGCAGATCGTGGACAGTGGGACAACAAGGCTGCTCCAAGCACAGGGAAAGTTCTTCGTCCAGTCTCACGGGGTCCGGAGCTCCTCATGTATTTAGGACTGGAGTTTAGGGTGAGACCAGCTGGCGGAAACATTTTTAAATGACACCCCAGGGAGTGGATTTTATGACACTCTTCTGAGCAAAGGTTGCAAATCGTGGCTTGTATCCTGTTTGGGCAGGGTGCTGTTTATTTTGGGGTGCATTTCACTGGGCGTGGGGAGTGGGGTGTGCCCTTCCGTGGGGCCACTGCTCACCTCGGAATCCTGCAGGTAGGTCGTCTTCCGACACCTGCAGGCGTGGAGCTGGCTCCAGGGTGCTCTGGAAGGTTTCTGAGCAGATGTTGAATGACAGGAACAGAATTTGGGGAAGGCTAGTTTGGTGGCTTCTGCCATAGACAGAGAGACTGGGATGGTGCTGGGGGTCGGGGCCCCCTGGAAGTGGAGGGATGAGTTGGGGTTGTCGCCGGGATCCGGGCACAGAGCACTCAGAGTGGGCTGGTGGCGTGGGGTGGATTCGCTTAGGTTTGGGGAAGAATCCCTGGGATTTGGTGTGAGGGAGGTGTGTGGGGGGGGGCAGGTGTGAGCCGGGAGGGCCCCTGGAAGGCGGGGTGGGGGGGCCCGTGGTGGAGACACCAGGCGGGAGCCACCAGCGCGCGGCTGTGGGTGGGGCTGGATTTAAGGCCCGAGAGGAAGCTGGGTGGCTGCCAGCGGCGAATGGTGATCAGGTGAGCAGGTGATGACGAGGCTGGAGCCCGGACACAGCGCACCAGGAAGGAGGGCCGAGGGCCGCGGGCATCGGGCCACACCTGCATTAGAGGCCTGGACGAAGAGACAGGAGAGAGGCAGGGAGGCTGCTCCTGGTGTGAGAAAGTCCCCCATAAATACACACAGACGTTATGTACCCACGATCATTACAAAAATATTTGAAAAGAAAAAAGTCCGCGGGGAGTTCTTCCAGGAGACGGGCCTGGTGCCGGCACGGTGCCGGGGAGCGGCCGGCCCTTTGTGGTGGGTCCCAAGCCTGTGTCTGGCGGCAGGGGTCCAGCCAGGCCTCTCCTGCCACCGCCAGGCGGGCCGTGAAGCCCCCGGGAGGGGAGCCGTCGCCTGGCTTCCTGGTGAGCTGCCAGCTGCCCCAGGTGCTGGTTCCAGCCGCCACGTCTGTGGTGCCTGTGACCCCAGGGAGCGCACGCAGGGACGTTTCCACCCTTGTCCATTTGCTCTCAGGGAGCTCCGAATGCGTGAGGCTGCTGATCGACGTGGGGGCCAACCTGGAAGCGCACGACTGCCACTTCGGGACCCCCCTGCACGTCGCCTGCGCCCGTGAGCATCTGGACTGTGTCAAGGTGCTGCTCAACGCAGGTGTGTGGGCGTCACCTGGACCGGCCACGTGGCCACAGCAGATCCAGGCTCACACTCAGGACACTTCCCCTTCCCCACACCCTCCCCTGTATCCCCTCGACCCAGGCTGGGCCCACGTCCAAACCTAGGCCAATCCCTTTGTCCCGAACTCCGCCAAACTCTGATGGCCTCAAGCCTGGGTCATTTGAACCAGCGACTGTGGTCAGGGGACAGGGACCGAACCTGTCGGGGCCCACACCTGGGGCTGAGGTTAGGTCAGACCCCTCCCCCCCACACACACATTGCAAGGTGGCAGCAAGGTGGGGGAAGACAGAGGGGGGACCTGTAATGTCCCCTGTAGCCACACAGCAGGGCTCCCGGGTTCCTGGCAGGGCTCCGGGGGAGTTTCCAGAGCGGGACGGAGTTTGCTTGGGGCGTCCGGCTGGTGGGATTCCAGTGCTGGCTCTATGCCCGCGGCAGCCTCAGGCCGTCCGCTCCGGTCACCGTGCCGATCTCAGACGAGCTCCGCGACACCGCCTGTTAGGAAAGCGGATGGGTTGTGTTTTTTCTTACAAATTATTTTTCCATCTTGGGAAATCTCAGACATACAGAGAAGAGACATTGCAAACCCCTGCGTCCTCACCAGTGGATTTTTTTTTTTTTTAAAGTAGTGATTCTGAACGTTTGGGGTCGGGCTGCAGGCCCCTTGGGAAACCCGAGGAAAGCCAGGGACCGTGTCTTGGGAAAGTGTGCACACGGCACCCCTGCATGTGATTCCAGGCGGGGCCCAGGCCCTGCCCGAGAGGCTGAGCTGTGGAGTGGACACGTGTCCCCCATGGGCACGTGTTGTCCTCTCTGTTGTCTGTGTAGGCAGCATGGCGAGCTGAGGAACCAGGCTGCATTTGCAAAGGAGAAGGGCCGGGGAGGGGAAAGTGCAGCCATTAAGGTTTTAACCTGATGACTGACAATAAATAACTCGCTGGGAGCCTTCGGAGGTGGCTCACGGGGGACGGCTGTGCGCCCACCTTCCCAGCGCAGTCCCCAGCCCGGCCCTGTCCCGTCACGGTTGCGAAAGGCACACATTGAGGCTTCTGTGCTCACGTCCGGGACTGTGCTGGTTCTGGGCCTGCCAAGCTGTATTAAGGGTCCCGTCACTTCGCTGGCCCTGGGTTCTCCGAATCCGCCTTAATCCTGTTTTGCTTTGAAATCAGAATTTTGGTAATGAGCCGACCGTGACCCCTTTTCTCTGAAGCTCAAAGTTCAGAGTCTTTAAGGCCCTGGTGGCGCCGGTTGCTTCTCTGGCCCTCCCTGTCTCTGTCTGTGCTGTCCCGTGCTGTGCTGGCTGCAGGCTTAGGGGCACACCCTGAGCACTGCTATGAACCTGGGTCTCATGTTCTGTTGTATTAGGGGAGTGAAAATATTTTAAATCAGGAAGCGGAAAGCAGGATTTTTCAGATACTTTTTGAGCAGAGGGACTAGAAGATGTAATAGCCTCATACCCCTCATTTTCTTCTCTTTCAACCCTCTAAAATTATCCTTCAGTGGTGGCATACCGGTAGTCTGATTTTTAAAAATCCCACTTTTGATACCATTTGACGATGGTGATTTAAACCTGTCATTTGTGGGGTTACTTTTCCGATGTTGGGCTGTTTGCTTGGTTCTTTAAAATACTTTTCTCTTATAACCTCTTATCTACTAAGGAGCAGACTTCAAAGAAGATGGTATTTTCTTCTAAAAAAAAAAATCCCGAGGGCCCAGGAGATCCGATTGTTTAGAATTGGTGATAGCTGCTGCCCTAAGAATGATGTTTTAAATCTTCGTTTTTTTTAATGCCTTGAAAAATGCCATATTTAGCTACTAATTATTTGCATCTTTCTAAATACTTGAATATCTTTCTCATGATGAGAAAGACGAGGAGGGCACACTGAATTCACGGCTAAGAGGCTCAATGTCTTATCTGAACTTCGTTGTTTTGGGCACATGAGCTGCTCTCCCTTTGTTCTCTCCTTCTGTAAAAGAATATTTATATTCAAGGAATATTCTTTCATTCAACCAGTATCTTTGGGGCTATCTGTCCTGTGCCCATGCTAGGCAGAGGTGCAGTGGGTCTGCGTTCGAGGCCAGGCTTGGGTCACCCAGCCTGAGCTTCCAGAGACCGAAGCAGACTGCCTGGGGCACTAGTGCTGACCTTTAACTCCTGAGGAATTTTTTTGTTTTGTTTTCCTTCTTTTTGGTTCCATTTGCAGTTCTATTTCTTTATTATTGCTACCTGTCTTTAGCTCTCTTCTCATAAGGGAAAGGAAAGAGTAATTACTGCTTTCGGATTTTGAAAAACATTTTTGAGAAAGCTACTGCAGGGTCCGTCTTGATTTCATTTTCTGGGTGGGGGTCGCCTTTGCGCACCGTGCCCAGCGAGAAGCACACGCTGATCCATCTCCTGGCTCCCAGTTCTCTCCTTGGTGACATTTATTCTCCGCTCTGGACCTCCAGGGGCCAATGTGAATGCGGCGAAACTTCACGAGACGGCCCTTCATCACGCGGCCAAGGTGAAGAACGTCGACCTCATCGAGATGCTCGTGGAATTTGGAGGGAACATCTACGCCCGGGACAACCGCGGGAAGAAGCCGTCGGACTATACGTGGAGCAGCAGTGCCCCCGCCAAGTGCCTCGAGTACTACGAGAGTGAGTGGCTGCGGGGTGTCCGT
This sequence comes from Lemur catta, assembly GCF_020740605.2. Taxonomy (NCBI): domain Eukaryota; kingdom Metazoa; phylum Chordata; class Mammalia; order Primates; family Lemuridae; genus Lemur; species Lemur catta. Next base: position 46,520,338 of record NC_059145.1, read on the forward strand.
GTCCCTGGGCCCCGGCCGTGGGCCCCCCGTCCTGCAGCTGGGCCCTCGTTCTGCTGGGTCTCCTCGAGCTTCCGCTGAGGGCTTCGTCTTCAGTCCTGAGCGCCTGTCCTTTGCCGCAGGACTTGCCCGTGGGGACTCTGCCGGGCTGTTTTGTGCTGATGCGGCAGTTCCTCCTGGGGTCCCTGTGGGCTGCAGCAGGAGCCGGCCGCCAGCACCGCCCCCAGACCTGTGCCTCCTTGGGCGGGACGTCTGACAAAGGAGCCTGCTAACCGCAGGGTATTTCTTTATAACCCTGTGGCTCAAAGAAAACAAACCAAACCCCCAAAACTCATGCAGTGAAATCCCAGTGGACACCACCCCAGTTCCATTTCCTGGTGTCACTTCCTCGGGTCCCCGATGTCCTTCCCAAGAAGGCATGCAGGTCACGTCCTATTTCCAGAGGGGAGGGAGGCTTTTCCAGCTCCGCCTGACTCCTCAGTAGGTTGCAGTGTGCTGTGTGCCTTCCCGACACTAACGTCGTGTACGTCCTCCCTCCCCTGTTGCAGAGACACCTCTGACCCTGTCGCAGCTCTGCAGGGTGAGCTTGCGGAAGGCCACGGGCGTCCGCGGGCTGGAGAAGATCGCCAAGCTGAACATCCCACCCCGGCTCATCGAGTACCTCTCCTACAACTGAGCGCAGGCGCCGAGGCCGGTGCGCCGTGGCCGGCGGGCTGGAGGGGGTCCTGCCTGTTTGTCTGAAGGGTGTGATCGCCGTAGGTAGAAAGACGCTCCGTTGAGTCCCTGTCGGCGGTCCTCTTCTCCCCGAATCCTGGAGAATATTCCCAAGGCGCTGGGAAGGCCTGCGTCTCAGGGCACAGTGTGGATGTGACCCTGCAGTCGTTCTCTGGAACCGCTGCTCTCCCTCCGGCATGAGCCCAGCTGTCCTGTTTTCCGCTTTTCACAGACCGTCCTCAAAGGTACTCTCAGGACAGGTGGCTCGGGGAGCACGGAGGAAGCTGACCGGGCTGGGGACTGAGGGCAGCCTGCACAGGCGCACCCCGTCCCGGGCGCCCCCCACCCCAGGCACTGGCTGCCCTCCGTGCTCACGGGACGTGGGTTGTGCCCCAGAGACCCTGAGCATGTGGCCTGGACAGCTGCTCTGCTGACATCCTGCCGCCTGGACACTTTTTCTGGAGCAGTGGTTGGCACGTTCCAGGGCGCCCTGTGCCCAGGCGTGTCTGTCTCTCAGGGGCTTCGTACGGGTCTCGTGGGGGAAGGCTCCGGCTTTGCATCCCCCACAGCTAGACGGTGTTTCTTAGAAGTTTGTCGTCAGTGTTAGGCCTCAAACTCTTTTAAAACGTTGATGTAGGAAAAAAAAAAACTTTGCAGAGGACACATGAGCCGTCCCGCTGAGGTTTTGTCAAGGAGCCATTCGAACAAGCGGCAGCGCCGAGGTGTATCCGGCACATTCTCGCAGGCCGGCGTTTCCAGCAGAAAGGGCCGCTCCCAGACTCTTCGGGGTTGGTTTTCATCGGTGCCTGCAGTCGCCAAGTGAATTCTTCACCCGCCCTAAGTTCTGCTCACTCTCTGAAGCTCTCGCATTAGCCGGAGAGGCTGCCAGTGCCCACCGGGCCCCGGGCCCCGCTTGCTTATTCATTTTACAGATGCTCGTGGAACAGCTCTCGGGCGCCAGGCGTCCTTCCAGCTCTTTGAGCTGCAAGGACTCCTCAGCCAAGGCAGGGAAAGAAAATGTTTCACAGTCCTGTCCTGTAATAATAGAAACAAGCAATTCTGCATTGGAAGCCACAGGTGGAACATTAAGGGGCATACATATTCAGACTGCATTGGCCTTTCTAAGCGTCTGTATTTTCATTTAAAAAAAAAAAAAGCACCCCCAACAGGGAGTTACACTGGAGGAATGTCGCAGCATGAGTTCGGGTATGTCTGTTCTCTGGGGAATGGAGAAGGCATCCCTTGCAGGGCAGGCCTGTCCCCCCTGGAGACAGCGCCCAGACGTGGGATCATGGTGGTCTCCAGACCAGGCCTCCCACCTTCCTGCCTCCGCCCCGTGTCCTGGGGCCGCCCTCCGGATATGGACTTTCTCTGGGGAGACAGACACCACCCCAGGGACCGGGTGACGAGGTTGTAGGTCCTCCTTCCCCTGTAAGCAGGGCTGCGCCTGCCCCCAGAGCGTGGGGAGCACAGGAGCCCCAGCTGGCCAAGGCTGCCGGCCGCGCTGCACAGCCAGAGGGCTCTCTCCACATGGTTAGGTGCTGGGGGTTTGGGGACACATGGCTGGTGAAGAATGTCACACTAGCTGCCACGGGTCTTCCTTCTCCGGGGTCCTAGTTCCAGCCGTTGCCACGGTCAGGCTTCTGTGACACAGAGGAGGAGAGCCAGTCCCACTCGCGTACAGGGTTGGGTGTGATGTCCGGATAAGTCCATGTTTCTGCATGGAACAGTAATTTTAAAAAGCACTGGGTTCTGCGCCTTTCACTTGGTGACAGAGTCGGGCCTCCAGCAGTGACATCCAGTAACGTCTCACAGTGCAGCACTGGGTGCAGCGTCGGGTCCCCATGGTCATTGCTCAATAAAAGCGGTCGATGAAGTTCATTCTTGTGTTCCCGTGGCCTCTTCTTGTCGGGGGAGGAGACACCGGGGCAGCTCACCCGCGTGGGTGAAGAGGGGCTGCTCTCGCTGTCCCATGTTCCGGAAGGTTGTCTGACAGCAGTGTGCCTGCCAGGGACCCGCACCTTCCCACCTCCGCTCCCATCTCCTGGGGCCGCCCCGCTGGTGTGGACTTTCTCTGGGGAGACGGTCACCAAGCGGGGGAGCAGGTGACGAGGTTGTAGGTCCTGCTCCGCCCGTTTGTCTGCTCCTCTGGGTCTAGATTGTCCCAGCTGCAAAATCGGGGTGATGGGTCAGAATTGCACCATCACTAAGATCTTAACGTCCCACCGCCGGCTGGTCCCTTTATCCGCAGGGGAGGAAGTGGGACCCGTGGTCTCGCAGGCTTTTGCGAGGCTGAAATGAGGTCACTGAAAGATCCCTTGAAGAGTGCAAGGTGCCCCTACGTGGTGTGACGGTTGCACGGGTCTGGTGGCCTTTGCAGCTCTCGAAGCCACATGACTTCTTTCTCTTCGGACCCGGGGTCACACCCCCGTTTCACATCTCGGGGGTCCCGTAGGCAGAAGACCTCCCGGTTTGCATTTTGAAACTCATGGGCAGTTGGCAGACGGGGAGCAGACATTTGCAGCAAACCGTTGCTAATCAAAATACATAAAGATCCTTTTATAAACCATTAAGAAAATGATTAATGACCCAATAGAAAAAACTCAGGCAGAGAATAGGAACAGGGACTTTCCAAAGGAGGAATCTGCGAATGTCCGGTTGCAGGAGGGGATGCTCAGTCGTGATTAGGGAATGCAGGTTAGCGAATATTTAACTCAGCAGGTTAGCGAATATTTAACTCAGCAACGTGGTACGTTCTACACCATCACCTTGACAACCATCGAGAGGTCGGATAGTTTCATAACGGCGGACCATCTGGGCAAAAGGGAAGGGGTGGGCAGCTAACAGAATCAGCTGACACGTCTGTTCTGGAGAGCTGTTGGTGATTTCTACTGCAGTAAAGAGTGTGCATCCCATGTGCCCAGTCCTTCTCCTGTTATATAAACATACCCCAAAGAACTGCTCGGACATGAGGATGCGTCTGAGGATCTTCGGTGCAGCAATATTTGTAGCAGTGAAGCTAAGTCCCCATCCACAGGGGACAAGTTGTAGAAAGTATTGTACCGTGCCTGCACCCTGTAAAAGTTAAGATGAATTAGAGTTACATGTTTTGACACAAAGAGATCTAAAAAATAAAGTGGCAGATGAAAAAAGTTGCTAAACCTTATCCATGTGCGGTATGAATTCATGTGTTTAAATTAAAAAAAAAAACCAGCCTAAGTATCTGAGGATACCTATGTTTGGAGGAGAGACATGAAGTCATGGAAGCCACACGCCGGCATCACGGAGGGTGCGTGTGACTCGGGGATGGGAACACAGGAAACTTTGTAACATTTCGTTTCTCAAGGGATATGAAGCAACATGCCAGAATGCTGCTATTCACGTAGGGTGGCAGATAGCTACACGGGCATTATTCTCCACGCGTTTTGAAATTTAACTTTTTCATAATAGAAATTGAATGCACAGAGTGAGAAAGGGCAAAAATATTCTTAAAAAAAAAAGGAAGAGAACTGTGTGACAATTATATACTGAATTCTGCTTAAAAATACCTTTCAGCTTCCTATTGGCCACAAGGCTGTGGTTTTGCTTGTAAGATCTCGTATTCCACAGTGGGTGTTGACACTTTGGGGGAATTGCTCCTCTGAGGCCAGCTCGATGTTCAAAGCCCGCGGTTGTGGCGTTTGGCTGGAGCCCACCCCCGACCCCTGCTGGAAGGTGCCGGATGAAAGGCATTTCACCGCTCAGCTTCGCCTGCCCTGGGGGGCTCACTCCCTGCCATGGGCCTTGGAGATGTGGCTCTGGAGCAAGTCCTCAGCCTCAAGCCCTCTGCTTTGGGGAGGTCAAAAACAGTCCTCATGACAGAGGGGCCGTTTAGCAGTGAGGGGACACAGGTGGACCTGCTGTCCCCAGCCTGTGCAGACACTGTCCGCCCGCAGTGCGGGGGAGGCCTGGGCAGGCGAGGGGCACCTGGGCAGGCGAGGGGCAGAGGAAGGGACCTGGGGGGCTCCCAGGGAGGGGGTGGAGTCTCCTGTTCGCAGAAACGCTACCTGTGGTGTTGCATCCATGCTTCCAGGTGAGTCTGCAGGGGGCTCTGAAGTCCTTTGGGGCCAAGGGAACATCTGTTCCCTCCGCCGCTGCGTTACTTTGTTAGGGCTGCTCTCTTTCCAGGAGGGCAACTCCCTTTCCTTCTAAACAGTCGAGCTCTATTCACAAAGATGAGCGTCAAACCGGCCCTGAGAACAAAGCTCGCAGCATGCACATCTGGAGAGCAGCTGTGCTGTCTGGGGATGAAGGCGGGGGCCGCGGAGGGCCCCGGTGGGCTGTGCTCTGTGCGCCCCCCTGGCCCAGCCCTGGAGCGGTTACCGTGCCCTCTGCAATGGCCGGGAAAGTGTTCCCAGGTCCTGGAGTCTGCCTGTCCTCTTCTCTCCACGTTGGCACCACGTGGCGTGGACAGCCAGGCTCTGGTTATGCTGGCATGAAAGTTTTGTGATCTCCGGCAAATTGAATGAAAATGTGTCGTCAGTTGGCTCCATGTAAACAGAGCGCCTCCGAAAAGCCTGATGTCTCCAAACCTTGAACAAAGGGAGCAAAGATTTACGATGGTGCTGGCTGCGCCCGAGCTCTGTCTCTCCCGTGCGTGCACATGCACACACACACACACGCACACACACACTTATTTCGTTTGTTTATATAAAATTTCACTTTCCAGCATCTGGGCTCCAGGTGTGCAGATATTGTGAACACGGACTCTACGTCTGGGGAGCATTTCACGCTGGACGTGGAGCCCGATGCACCCTCAGTGCAGCGTCTGCAGGCGAGTGATCAGCACAGAAGCCCCCCTGTCCCCCCTTGGTGTCAGTGCGAGTCCCAACGCTCGTCCCGCCGTGTTGGGGACAGAGGCTGAGACCGGACAGGAGGCAGCAGCCCTCACTCATTCCTTGGCCCACGTCCCTGTCCCTCCTTCCTCATCCTTTTGTTTTTTTCTTTTTCACCAGTTGTTCTATTTTAGGTTCTCTGCTGGGCACTAAGGATACAAAAAATGTAAAAATCCATCTTGGCCATGAAGGATTTCGGAGTCTGTTTCTCAGGGAGCGGGTGTGGAAACCAGTTCTGCATCAGTGGTGTGGCAGTTAGGGGTGTGCTATGTTTGTGTCCCCCCAAATCCACACGCTGAAATCCTGGCCTGCAAGGTGAGGGTGTCGGGAGGTCCGTGACGAGGCTGGAAGAGCAGAGGTCTCACGGGTGGGATCGTGCCCGCACAGCGGAGGCCAGAGAGCGGCCCCCGCCCCTTCCGCCATGTGAGGACACAGCCAGACGGCGCTGGCCCTGACGGGGAAGCGGGTCTCCACAGCCACCAAATCTGTGGGCGTCTTCGCAGCCTGCAGAGCTGTGCGACTCGGGTTCTGTCATGGGAAAGCCACTGGTTTAGGTATTTGTTACAGCAGCTCGAGCAGACTGAGACGCGGTTGAGCCCCAGACAAGAAAGGAGCAACTAACCCTAAACTGCCGGGGATATTGCCAACAAAAAGGAGAGAGATGACCTTCCACCCTGTTTCTGAAGTCTTGGGTTAGCAAAGGCGATTACATAACCTAGAAAACAAACTCCTTTTTGTATTCCTGGGGCTCCCTGGTTCCCAAAGCTTTGCAGGGGCTTCGACTGTCGGCAGGCCTTTTCCAGGGTGAGCGCGAAGCTGCGGAAGCCTTACCCGGCTTCTCCCTTCTTTCATTCTTTTCCTGCCAAGCACGGAAACGGGAATGAGGCTTAATCCCGGGGAATTTTACTTGTGTAATAGGGTTACTGGAATCCCTTCTTAATGCTTATGGTTTCCAAAGCCCTGGAAGAGACTTTGATCACGAAAGGCAAGACGGGGCCTTCCGGACAGGGTGGGATTTTGCCTGCGAGCGCGTGGGAATCCGCAGGAATAGGTCATTTTAACAAATTGAAATGAACTGGGGCATAGGAAAAAAAAATGATCAAAGCTATCTTCAAAGAGTCTAATCATTAGTGGTTTTTTTCTTCTTCATTGGGGTCAGAGGAGTTCCTTACTTCTTTTAAAATAGCAAAGCGTGTACAACGTTATTCAAGATGTACAGGCAAAATGTGATTTCGGTGCAGCGTTGGTCAGAGCGATGTTGCCCCAAAGGCTGGAAGACACAAGCCCAGACCCCAGCCCGGCCCCAGCCTGCATCCGCCCACCACCAGCGGCTCCCGTGCCCGGGAGGCTGCACAGCCTGGTTTGTACGAGCCTCCCCTGACTACCTGACCCACCCACGGATCAATTCTATGTCACTCAGACTCAATAAAGCCCAGAGATGTTGCTAATGACAAGGAAGCCGAGACCCCCGGTGGGAGCAGGTTCTTGCTCTGAACACAGTTTTTCGCGGAACACACACAGTAAGTGGTGTTTGGGTTCCCAGGCCAGCCTACAACAACGTGTTCCTTTGCATTCAAGAGATGTTTAATTGACTTAATCGATCCCTGAGGATGGTCCTTCCTTCTGGGATTCTGTAACTGCTGGAACCAGAACAAAAGGGGACATTCTTGAGGTCAGCTTTTTATGTCACCGTGGAGCTCCTTTAAATTCCGGGTCCTCTGCATGCCCTTAGTTTTCATGAGTGAGCCGAGGGTTCACCCCCAAATATCTGTCAGCCACTGGTCAGGCACAGACTTATGGCTCGATCCGTGGACACACAGACGTCCTTAACCTCATTGGCCACGACCCTGCGGGGTGACAGGTGCAGCTGGGACCGGGCTCCAGGGACGCAGCCCAGGCACATGCGCGCCCAGCCTGGCGTTTCAACGTTTGGCCACACGGGGGCACCGACGCGCCAGCCTGGGTCTGTCCGCGCCAGTCCGGTCTCGGTCGGAGCGTCTGGGGCCGGCCTGGGCCTGGGGGGAGGGTGTCACCCCGACAGTCCCTCGCTCCCCCAACCCTCGAAACCCTGCAACTCCGGGGACGCTGAAGGCAGCTCAGTTCCAGGAAAACCGGATCTGGGTCGAGCTGGGCTGCCCGGGTCACAGGTCACTCTGGGCTGGTGGCCTGGGGGAGTGTCACCTCCCTGGACCTTGATCTCCTTACCTGAAACACTGGGGTTGGATGGGAAAGATCTGTGAGGTCACTTCCTGCCCTCACTTATTTTTCTAAACTAACATAAAAATTAAAAAATCTTTTTTCAGCTTTATTGAGGTGTAACTGACAAATATTATATATTTAAGGTTGCATGGAGTGAGGTTTTGATACATGTGCACACCGGGCAATGATTACCACGACCAAGCTGGTCATCGGCTCACACAGTGACAATGTTTGTTGTGTGTGGTGAGAACGCTTAAGATCAAATCTTCTAGCAAATTCCAGGGGCACAATACAGTGTCATTAACTATAGTCACCGCGCTGTACGTTAGATCTCAAAGAACCCGCTCACTATGCATAACTGAATCGCGGCACCCTCTGGCCAGATCGGATTTTAACTCTGCAGGAAATGCGCCGGGGCCTGGCTTGTGTTTCCCAGCACGGCCAGTTTCCCACACCCGTTTGACATCACCCCGGCTGGGCGACCCCAGGCAAGTCGCTTTCCCTCTCTGGTTCTCTGAGTGCATTGCCGCTCTCAGGGAGTGTCCTGGGGGCGCAGGGCAGCCTGTGTGAACCCTGCATTCTCTCCCACCCCAGACACTGGCTGAGGAAAGTCTGGCTTCTCAGAGGAAGGAGGGCTGGATGCAGGTGCTAGCTGATCCTGGCACCGAGAGACTAGAACCTTCCACCGGCCCACTGCTGAGGCCTGGAGGGACAGGTGAGTTTGGGTAGAAAAACAGCCGGGAGAACGGAGCCCTGGGTGCAGATTCCGCGCATTCATCCCGCACCACAGCTGTGCAGCCGTAGCGCCCGCGGCCCCGCCTGCCGTGCACAACCTGGAGCTGGTGTTTGTCGTTTAAGGTGCCTCGGCCACGCCGTGACCTTCTCTTGCATTTAACCGTCCCGTGTCCCGGCCCCTGGCCGCCGAGCGGGGTGCGGAGGAGCCAGCTGGGTGCAGACTGAAGGTGCGGAGTCCCGGGCCCTGCTGCAGGTTGGCTTCCTGGGTCTGGGGTGGGGCCCAGAAATCTGCGTTCTCTTAATAGCCGTGTGCTGAATGGGTTTTTCCCTCCTATCCTTTATTTCTTTTTGTTTTACATCATATCTTAGTACCTTGGAATTCTGGGAGGGGGGATGTAAAAATAGCAATTTTTTGGAACCAGTGTTTCTTTGTCTTCTGTTTAGTCTGGGGCCTGTCCCGGGCTGCGGTCGCTGGAGAGCTGGTGGCGGTGCACGTTCCCCGGCCCCCCGGCCACCCCCCCCCCCACCCCCGGCAGCTCACGCCTGCTCTTGCAGCCCCTAAGGGCCATGGCGGGGCCACCGCCAAGCACAGGGCTGGCCCGGGGCGCTCAGGGCGTTATCACAAGCAAATGAGAAACAATCAGCCCGGAGTGGATGAAATGACGTCTGAGCTCGGAGCACAGGGCGGGGGGTGCTCCAGAGTTCGTGTCCCCCCGACAATCAGGCAGCCTCCCCATGTCTCCCTTCCCCCTCCGTCCCACGCACGCATCGACCACCTAACCCTAAACCACTTCCCAGGGGCTCTGTGGTCCGTGAGCCACCCGGCTCCCCTCTCTGAGGCCGGGGCCACCTGCCCGACAGGCTTGACCTCGGCCGGACAGGTTTCCTGAGGCCTCACTGGGACCTCGGCCACCTCCCCAGAGTTTGCCTGTCCTCCATGCCCCCGTCAACCAGGCTCCAAAAACAGTCATAACAAATTCATAAAAAGGGAAAGGGGAAAAAATGTAAAAACACACATCTTGGCCTCAACACAAACCCAGAGTCGATTCGCTTCCAAACCACTTAAAACAGCCAGGAGACGCGGCCCTGCTGCCCGGGCTGCCCCGGCCTTGCAGAAGGGGTCTCTCTGGGGGGAAGGGGGAGCCAGGAGGGAGGGGATGGTCCCCCCGGGAGCAGGACTGAAGGTTTAGCCCCACGGTGCTGTCTCCCCCTCCAAGTGGCAGTGTCAGTCCTGCCTTCTCAGCTCTGCTGTCCCCTCCTCCCAGCCTCTCCCGAGAGGGTCTGTGATGGTTTTTCCTGCTGACTCTTTCCACGTGTTCTGCTGCGGCCTGTGCAGCCCAGCCCCTTCCTTCCAGGCTCAGGCCCCAAGTCCCGGCCCATTCATCCACTTCCTCCCACAGGGGTTGTCCTTTCGTCCCCCTTCTTCCCCGTGTCCTTGTCCTGGAGCAGCCACTGGCCTGTGCGTGGGCTTGGAGGCATTGCTGCCCCTGCGCCCGGGGATGGGCCCTGCGTGGGCCCTGCAGGAGGAAGGTCTGGGTGCTGGCTGGCCACCTGCTGCTGTGGCCTGCGGGACCTGGGGGGGGTCCCCGACACTGAGCAGCTCCCTTCTTCTCAGCTCGAGGCTGGGGCAGTCACTGCCCCCACAGTGTCTTTTACGAGAGACGAGGTGGGAGAATGCATTAATTCACTCACTCACCGGCCATTTCAGCAGTGCGCGACGTAGACCCAGGCTCTGTGCACCGGGCTCGGTGGCAGGAACTTGGAGCTGCAGCTCAGCCGGGCTCCACACCAAGGAGAACCTGGCCAGGCCCCACCCTGGGCGGCAGCGTGGCCACAGCTGCCACCGATCAGCTGCCCACATCGGCCTCGGGGCTCAGGTGTCCTTTCTCCTTCGGAAGAGGAAATGCTGATGCCACCCACAGCTTGAGGAGACGACGTGCAGGCCTGTGGGTTTGACGGGGCAGCCAGGCCTGGGCATGTCCTCCTGTGCTCTCCAGCCAGGTGTCCTGGGCACGTCCCCAACCCTCCGAGGCTCTTTCCCCATCAGGAGCGTGGCGGTGGTTGCAACACTCTCAAAAGGCAAATTATTATTATTATTCAATTTCCAAAGATGGTTTCGAAGCAAAATGCTGCAGAGACAGATCATCATAGTAATAATAGCTAATTTTACTGTAGTCTTGTAACATGACAAGTGCAGTTCTGAGTGTTCTACGTGTATCATTGCATCAGTCCTCGGGATGTCTCTACGGGGAAGACAGTCTGTGATCCTTAGTTCCCTAATGAGGGAATCAAGGACCGGAGAATTAGGAAGCGCACGCAAGGGTGCGCACCTGCTAAGCAGTAGAGCCGGGATCCCCACCCGCATGTTGGATGCCGGAAGCCAGGCTTTTTAAATCATGACCTGTGCCACCTCCCAGGAGGGAAGAGGAGTGGTCACAAGGCCCCCGCCTGCTTTTGAAGCTCCACCTTCAGAGCTGAGCTCTTTAAAGAGCCCCACCCTGGCCTCACGCTGCCACGCGTGGGCCTGGAGCTGAGGTCTTTGCAGATGGCGAAGGGCTGCAGGTTAACTGCCCAGGTGTGGGGGGGGACCTTGCTCGGAAGCATCCTGGAAGCTCTCAGATGTTTTCCTTCTGGCCCCAGCCTTATCTAGAGATCTCAGGGCCCGTCCCTGCCTGAAGGCGTTGGAGTCTCCTGGTTTCCCTGGGCCTTCTATTCACTACGCACCTCTGTGATGCCCCTGGCAGGACGAGACCGCTGGCGGGACGGGCTGGCACAGTCTTCCTGCCTCATGCCTCGCCACGCTCCACCAGCAGCCTGCTAGGAGCGCTTGGTCCTCAGGGTAAACCCAAGCTCCTTACAGTACTCAAGGCCCTGCCCACCTGCCCACCTGCCCTGCCAACCTGCCCAGCCTCACCTGCCGCCCTCCCGCTGCGCCCAGCCCAGCCCACCTGCTGAGAGGCTCTCAGGGCAGCCACCCTCCTCAGGCATCGTCACCTTCCCCAGACAACCGCAGGGGCTGGACAGGGATGGCTCATCTCACAGAGGACAGGAACAAAACGAGATCCGAAAAGGGATTTGTCATCATTCACCAAGAAAGTTCGCACACGAGGCGGAATTGGAGCCCAGTCCCGTGGCGCCCAGGCTGGGGCTGCTTAGGGCCCCAGGGCTTCCCCACCCACGTCCTCCTCGGTGCCTGGAGAAGGACACCCAAGAGCGGCCAGTGACGGAAGCAACACATAGCTGAGGCTGGTGACGGGTCCCCAAAGCCTGCATCACTCTGATCCCCAGAGCACCCCGAAAGCAACCTGCCTTCTCTCCTGCTCCACACATCCCTCTACCCAGACGGGGAGGGGCAAGGGTCCCCCTGCCCAGACCGGGAGGGGGTGCAGGTCCCTCTACCCAGACGGGGAGGGGTGCGGGTCTCTGTGCCCAGACGGGGAGGGGGTGCGTGTCCCTATACCCAGACGGGGAGGGGCGCGGGTCCCTCTGCCCAGATGGGAGGGGTGCGGGTCCCTCTGCCCAGACGGGGAGGGGGTGCGTGTCCCTATACCCAGACGGGGAAGGGCGCGGGTCCCTCTGCCCAGACGGGGAGGGGTGCAGAGAAACGCAAGCACAAAACGGCCCCGACACCCTCTATCACAGCTACCTGCAGGATTCAGTCATCGGCAGGGACCACATGAGGTGAAACTCAGCTCCTGCGGTCAGACGTGCACCTGCTCCCTGGGGAGACGCACGACAGCTTGAAGGGACCCCAGGGCAGTGCGTGGAGGTCTGGCAAGTCTGCGCAGGCTGCCGTGTGTGGCTGCAGCCAGACAGGAAAACCGAGACGGCGTGAGCAGGAAGGTCTGGAAGGAGAAGGCTTTTCCAAGAAATGAGGGAAGGATCTTCCACGGGGCTGGGGGCCTCTGCAGACATGATCTCACTACTTCCCCACGACGCCCTGGGGACCGAGGCCGGGGGTCTCTGCCCAGTCCCAGTCTCAGAGAAAGCTCTGGCTCAGCCGATTTTCCTAACGAGGCGAGGCCCTGAAGTGTGCTCCCTGGCAGTGGGGGGACCAGGACGGCCCCCCTCCGCAGCTGGTGACGGCGGGGTCTCCACAAGCTTCAGGGGTCTGTAAAAACACTTGGCTCCTTCAGGACAAAAATGACTGGGGGAAAAAGCCGTTATTCAAAGGGGACCGTTTCCTTCTGTGTGAAGGGGCTGACTGCCCTGGCAACAGGTGCGGGATTCGACTGGACGACTGGACGCAGCACAGTGGGGGGAGAGGGGATGGAGCAGCCAGCGTTTTGGAGCCTCCTCCACGCTGCGAGCCCTTAGCCGACCCTGGCAGGTACAAGGCACGTCACAGCCACAGCCGGATGTATCGGCAGGCTGGGGACAGACCCACGCTCATGCTACGGGCTAACGAGGTCGTGGAGTTGGTGCAGAGAGGACAGTCTGGTGGCCGGGGTGGGCCCGGGGGGCTTCGTGGCGCTGTCACTCCTGCTGGCTCCCACAGCGCCAGGCTGTGCTGAGCGGTCTGCAGCCAGCATCTCAGTTAGGCCCCCCAGCGTTCTCTGAGGGAACGGTGACCACGGCGTCCACTGCAAAGCAAGAAGGTTGAAGCCACGGACGACAACTAGTTCAGCACCAGTTGCTGAGGACACGCACCAGGGAGCGAGCCCCGGCCTTGACCCCGGACAGCCCAGGTGGGTCGGGGCTGCGCCTCCCAGGGTGGCCTTGCGGAGGTCACGGACTCCTCAGTGTGGATTTGAATATGGAGGTAAAAATACTTATTCAGAGGCTCTTGGGAAGATCAAATAAAATAATTTATAAGCTTGCTTAGCACGTGGCCTGCGCTCCCCGTGGACTGCATCACTATTCAGTGAGCTTCGCTCCCATGCTGGGTTGGTGACAGCTTGTTTGCTGAGTGATTCCTCTTCTGTGGCAGTGTCTTGTCACCCCTCCTGTGGGGCTGTTTCTCCCTCAGACTCCGGGCGAGGCTCCGAGGTCTTCCCATGTCAGCACAAAAGGACGTCTTTGGGGACTTCAAGCTTTTGAGTACAGACATTCATGTTTTCAAGAGAAAACAGGCCTGTTTTCATAGCCAGTGCGAACTAAGTTAGAACCTGGCTGGGACCTGCCGACAGGGGTCAGCGAGTAACAGCAGACAAAGTCAGCGGAGTCAGCGGTCCCCAATATGTTCAGCACTACAGCCCGGTTTCGGGGAAGACAATGTTTCCACGGACTGGGTTGGGGGATGGTTTGGGGACGATTCCAGCACATGATGTTTATTGCGCACTTTATTTCTATTATTATTACAGTGTCACTTGCCACTCACTGATAGGGTTTTGATATGAGTCTGCAAGCAATTGATTTATTATGGTCTCTGTGTGTCAAACCTCTCTGCTAAGGATAGTCTGTATTTGCAGCCGCTCCCCAGCACTAGCATCACCCCCTCAGCTCCACCTCGGATCATCAGGCGTCAGATTCCCATAAGGAGCGAGTGACCTAGGTCCCTCCTGTGTGCAGTTTACAGCAGGGTTCGAGCTCCTATGAGAATCTAACGCCAGCACTTTATCCCTCCTGGGTATGATGAAAGCAGAATTCTTTTTTTTTTTTTTTTTTTGAGACAGAGTCTCACTTTGTTGCCCGGGCTAGAGTGAGTGCCGTGGCGTCAGCCTAGCTCACAGCAACCTCAGACTCCTGGGCTTAAGCGATCCTCCTGCCTCAGCCTCCCGAGTAGCTGGGACTACAGGCATGAGCCACCATGCCTGGCTAATTTTTTTGTATATATATTTTTAGTTGGCCAGATAATTTCTTTCTATTTTTGGTAGAGACGGGGTCTCACTCTTGCTCAGGCTGGTCTCGAACTCCTGACCTCGAGCGATCCACCCGCCTCGGCCTCCCAGAGCTAGGATTACAGGCGTGAGCCACCGCGCCCGGCCTGAAAGCAGAATTCTTATCCCAGGGAGCCAAAGACCCTCCCCGACCCCCGCGGGGTGAACGTGCCCTATTAGAGCGTCTGTTAGGGTCTTCTTGCATCCTAGCCTACAGGCGGAGACTCCCATTTAGCGGGCTGTGGATAATGGAGGACATCAGTTTCTCTGTGTCTCTCTGAATCGTGGAGCTCTGTGGTCTGAAACAGAGGAGGGGATACGGCCCCCCAGGCTGCCCATCTGAGAAATCGGAGGAACCTCAGAGACTGGGAGCCGGCAGATGCTTCAGCTCAGCCGGGCCAGGCAGCTAAAGACGGGGAGGTGGGCGTTGACCCTGCGGGGTAGCAGCCGCCAGCAGCCACACCCTGGAAAAGTCCTCCTGTGCTCCGATTCCCAGTGTTTATTTTGGCCCCAGGCAGCAGACCCCTCTGGGGAAAGAGGAGCCCAGTGGAACAGGGGCAGGGAGGAGGCGTTTGAAAACCACAGGGTTAGTGACGACATGGTGCAAAACACACCGAACCAAAACACTGAGCCTGCGGTGGGCCGGGGTGGTGCATTTCTGGACTGTTCCATGACCGCCAAGCCCAGTGTGCAGAGCTGAACACGCCCGGATTCCTGGCTCCCCGCGGACCTCGATTTCCTGAAAAGCCTTCCATGAAGTGGTCCCGAAGCTTCTTCAGCTAAAAGGCCATAACGAGCCCCCTCCTCGCCCCCAAAACAGAAGCAGCAGCTTCGAGGTGGGTGAATTCTCAGGTGACAAGCCAGGCTTCCCAAAGAAAGAGCCCCTGGGGGGGGGGGTGAGCTCACACCTGGCACAGATGGGACCTGTGTCCTCCTCTGGCCTCCCCAGGGCCATCCATCCAGGGGCTGAGTTTGGGGGACAGCGTGTCTCTCTCCCCTGCCTCCGATGCGTCACCTGGAGTAGAGCTGGGGACGGGGTCCCCTGGGGTCCCAGCCTGCACCGAAGACTTCCCCACACCCATCCCTGGGAATGTGCAGCTTTCCTTGCGTTTGAGGCAGGTGTGTCCACGGCTTCCCAGTCGCTGGTCCAGCACAGCCTGGGCTGTCTGGAGGGTAAGATGAGGCACGTCTTCCCTATCCTGGTGCTAAACTGACCAGGAGTAAAGGCTGTTCACCTGGTGGCTCCTGCCCTGGGGAGCAGATGGGAAGAACATGTAAGTCTGCACGTATTCCAGCCCACGGCACGCCTTGGAGACCGTGGGCCACGCCCAGGTCCTCAGACGCACGTGTGCAAAACCCTTCCCTGCCAGGGAGAGCGCTCACTGCTGGGTGCTGGGCCGGGGCGCGTGCTGGGACGTGGAAAGGAGCCAGGCTCGGGAAGGCAGTTTTCTTCCTCACTCATGTCGAGGTTGATTGAACCTGAGCACTTCCCCAGAGCTCGCACATCTGAGTCCTCTCATCAATAATGTTTCCAAATACCGAAACCAAAGGCCCTGGAAGGAGAAGGGTTGAGATTCAGTTCTGCCAGCTCTGCTGCCTGACCCAGAGCCATCGGAGGTGGACGGGTTCCGAGGCCTCCAGTGCAGGGTTTCTCTAGATCTGAGGACGGTGCGGTGACAGGGTGGTGGAGCATCGACGAGTCCAGGAGCCGGAACGCAGGTTCCAAGTGCAAACCCAGCTACAGTCGCTGTCGGGAGGCCGTCCAGGATGGCGAGCGGCCACCCAGATCCGCCGTCACCCAGAGGGTGAGGAGCTGGCAGAGGACAGCCAGGCCTCACTGCCGCCTGGGACGGGCAGCGGACGGAGATCGGCCAAGCAGGCTGGACTTCGTCCTCGGCCTTGTCACTGATTAGCTGTCAGTGAGCAGTCACACATTTTCTCTTTAGAAAGGCTGTGCCTGCCCTGCCTTCCCTTCTCTGCCGCCCAGAGGTGGGGGAGGGTGAGCGGCACGCACGGCTTCCCGGAAGGAAAACCGAGGCCGGAATGTGGCTCAGTGCCGCTGGTCTGCGGGTCCGTTGTGAGCATTAAACATCAGCTGCGCTGAAATTCTCCTTGTGTGCACGTCAGCGCCGGCTCGAGCAACCACACAGCAGGGGACACGGCCTGCCTCAGTTTCCTCAGGGAAGAAGCAGGGATGAGTCAGCAGGAAACCATGAGGGAAGCTTCTAGACACCAGCGTTAGCCTGGAGGACCAAACTGATGAGTGTGTTTCCTCAGAGCCGAGGAGTCGGCTGCTTTTGGGTTCTTCATGGCAGGGGGTCAGGAAAGGCCTTGCCCACGCAGCGGGGACATGTGACCTCCATTCTCTGCCTCCCGTGGGCAGGAAGGGACAGGCGGCACCTCGCTGTGCTCCGTGTCCAGCCCAACCCCTTTCCTATGTTGGAAACTCGCATCATCCATGCAGCCGTGGAAGGGTGCCCGGGCTCCGGTTGCAACTACGCCCTTTGTTCTCTGCTGGGGCTTTGTCGGGGGCGGCTGTGGGTGGGAGGAGCTCGTGCGAGGACCTCAACCACGGAGGCTGGTCACACGGTGGCCGCTCAGGGGCGTGAGGTTCCGTGGACACAGTGGTGGGGGGACCCGGGGGCCCAGCAAGTCCGCCCCGGAAGACACCGTCACTGAGGGTCACCTACAGCCAGAATTGGACCGGCCCAGGGAGAATAAACCAGACACCAGCAGAACCAGAAGGGACTGCAGCGACCCTTGATCCCCCTTTGAGTTTATACAAAGGGACTCTGGGGCCTCGTGGGAGGGCAAGATTCACCCCCAAACTGAGCACTAGAAAGTGGTGGAATCTGAACTCGAACCCTCAAACCCATCATCTCCTGGTCTCCAGCCCTGGGCTTGTCAGTACGAGCCACAGGGTTGTACGAGGCACACAGACAGGGCAGGGGGCATGGGGAGATTCAAGCCCATTGTCGCCTTATCATCTGCCACCAATTTCAGCCGGTCGGGCCCCCCCACCTGAGCCCCCGCAGAGCCCCAGCCGCCTGCAGTCCGGGCGAGTCGGCCTTTGGCGTTAGCTGCGGTCAGGATTCTGTCATTCCTGAGGGCAGCTCTGGAGAAGGCCTTGGGTAAGACGTGAAATGCATTTCCTCGTCATGGAGTCTAACGCTTGCAGAGCTGATGACCAAGCCACGTGCTAGGAGCACCTGGACTTCCGTAACCTCTTGTTGAACGGGCCGCCCTGGGGATGCTTGCTCTGCGTCGAGGACGCCACAGGAGTAGCACGACGGGAGCTCAGCGCAGAGCACAAACGGGTGCACCCCATTCTTCCGGGGGTGGTGGTGCTGGGAGCCCCTTTGGCTGGGGTGGGATTAGCCGCGTGCCTTGAGAAATGAGATCCTCTGGAGAAAGCTGAGACCAGGAAAGCCGGAAAGCCAAGGTCAAATCCACGCCGTGCCGGCGGCCAGACATCGTGATGCTCCAGCTGGGTGGAGAGGGGTCTGCAGAGAGCAGACTGGGAAGCAACGAGGGGTGTTCCGGTGACCCTGTGACTGCCCCGCGGGCGCCAGGCCCAGCATCACGGGCAGGTGGTGTGAGACCTGGCAGGTGTCAGGGCTCCCGGGTCCTCGTCCTGGCAAGTGGGGGCCTGGTCGGAGGGGGCTGCTCCCGTCCTGCGAGTGCAGACGCCAGCACGGCCGTGGCGACAGCTCACTGGGGGGACTTTATCAGGGGTGACTGTGTCCCCCTGTCCTCCAGAGCAGCACGTGGCAAACAGAACTGTTCCCAGGGGCCCCGGGGTCTGAACGCCAGGCCCTTCTTGCTCACCTGAAACTCCTTTCCTGATGCCTCAGGTGAGCACCGGCCTTTGCCGGGGCCTTTCTCTTTTATTCTAGCTACGCAGCTGTCCTCGTAGTGCCCGATTCTGGGGGGATTTGGAAGTTGATAACATTCCCCCATGGCTCATTCATCATCTCGGATCTTTATAACTCTTGTCTAACAAGGTCGAGGAGTGTTAAAGCCAACACTACGTCGTTTTTCTGAAAACCGTCGTAAGAGCCGGGGTCGCAGAAAAGAATCTTCGTTCCCTCTTCCTTCTTCCCTTCCTTCCCATCCTGTCTCTCCCTTCCCTCTTCTCTCTTTCCCCAGGCTATAAGATGATAAGATTTTCAAAAATGGAAACAGAAAACTAAAATTAGACGTCTCTGACCAATGATTCAGCTCTGGGCAATGGAAAAATAAACCATACCCACGTTTCTATTTTTCCCAGGCTCTGAAGAACAACCTCGGCTATTTGGGCAGTTGGCTATTCCTGGGTAACCTTTTGGAAATAACTCGTGTTTATTTATTATTGGGTATTTATAACAGTGTTTCAGAGTAGGTTTCTAGTCACCCCACGGAGGAGCGTGGGCTCCAGAGGGACGGGGGACGGGGCCGGAGGAGGGGAGGACGCGTCACTGCTAGGGACACCAGTCCCGCCCTCTGCCCTGCATTGCTGCCTGCTGAGGCCACGGCACGGGGGCGGCTTACTGAAATGCGAGGCTCGGAGCTTTGCTTCCCAGCAAGTCTTCCCTAAAAGGACGCGGAGCCTAAATCCAGTCCCTTCGCACACGGACAGACACACACGCACACGCACACGCGGGGGCGTGCACGCGCCCCGGGCCCAGGCAGAGGTCAGAGCAGGCCTCATAGAAGGACGGCGATTCCTGAGCAGTTGCCCGCAGACCTGAGCACCCAGGAATGCTGCCGGGCGCTGACATCATTCCCCTCCTCTACGGGGAGGAGCCCTCTGACCCCAGGCCTGGGGCAGATATTTTTAGCCTCCGTGGCATTCCCGGGTGTGCCCCAGGGAGCCGGGGTTCCAGGGAGGCCCCTTTGGCCTCACCGAGCGGCCAGTCTCTGTCGTGGAAGGACCAAGCGCTAGAGCGCGGTAAAGATGGGGGAGCCTCCAACCCTCCGGTCCGCACTTCCCTTGGCAGGCGAGGCCGGAGAGGTTGGAGGCTGGTCCCAGGTCAAACAGAGGCTGCGAATCTGCTCTCCCCTCTCACCCTGCCCCCCTCACCGCTCTTGGTGCATCACAGCAGCTCGCAAACAAGCCGGTCTCAGGACCCCTTTGCTCCCTGAAAGATTATTGAGGATCGCAGAGAACTCTTGGTGATACGGGTCATACCTGTCAATATATACTGCATTAAAAATTAAAACTGAGAAATTCTAAAACTATGCATTGATTAATCCATTTAAAATACGTGAATAAACCCATTGCATGTTCACATAAAATACTTTCATGACAAATATTTCCCCAAACAAACAAAAAAAATCAGTGATCAGAGGGGCATTATTTTACATTTTGCCAATCTTTTTGACATCTGGCTTAATAGAAGACGGTGGGGTTATTGTGTCTCCTGCACTCAGCCAGATGCAAAATCACATGTCACAGAGCCTCGGAAACTCCACCGAGAGAGACGAGAATGGAAAAAGTGACTTGTCTTGGGAGGATTAGTACGAAAGGACATGGGGCAGTCCAGTGACTCCTTACCACCTGAGGTCCCCTGGTCGGTCATACGTTTCTATTAACATTTGTCTCACTTATGACACTCCCCCCCCCCCAACTCTGGCTCCTACAGTCCTTCAACAAGCATTTGTGGAGGAACTATCAGGTGTTAAGCTGGGAATTCAAAGGCAAATGTAGCATATGTGAATGTTGGTCCAGAAATTCAGTTGCAAAAGAAATAGAACGTCCTTTATTTTTCTACAACAACTTAACATCTGATTTCAAGCCCCCATTCGGGCAGGCTGCTGGGAAATGTAAGCGCAGTCCTTGGGCTTCTCCCAACCCAAGATTGTGGGGCAATCGTGGGGTCTCGCAGGGTGCAAAAGCCTTTGGGGGCCCTAATGTCTTTGTGGGCCCCTCGCTGCTCTGTCTGTGCTGGAGCAGCTGAGATGCCCTGTCCGGCCAGGTGATCACTGCGGCCCTGTGCTTCCACTGTGGGCTGGGGGCCGGTGGGGGCTCTTGCCTATGCCACCTGCCTCCCTTTGGGGTCTGGCTCTCTGTCCCTCAGAGGAGCTGAGAATGTGGGCACGGGTCCCCCACACCTCTCCCCGCCAGCATCCGTGGTGCTCAATCTCAATCTCTCTCTCGTTCTGTCTCTCTCTCCCTTGGTTCCTTCCTTTCGGGCCAGATGACTCTTTTGTCAGGGGACGTCCGGCCTCCGCCCGCTCCATCCCCCAGCTCTCCGAGCGCTCAGGTTTGAGATGACGAAGCCAGGAGGACTCGCAGGCTGTTTTTGCACCCGGGCTGCTTCGCGCCTCCCTCAGGATTAGATGCCTTAATGATAAACGTGCCTGGAACACAGGCAGGACCCAGTACGTGTTGCTGTTCATATCTGTGCTGCTTTTACTCGGGGATACTGAGGCACGAGGTTTGAACAGGGAAAAGGAAAGGGAGAAATTCTGGAAGCTCCAGAGCTCACGTGTCCCGGTTGGTGGCCCTGGTGCCCTCTCCACGTGCCAAGTCGCTCTCAGTGCTCAAGGGAAGGGTGGGCGCCCCCTGCTCCCCGCCCTGCTTTCCAGCCCCTCCCCTGTCCCAGATCACTCCCTGCAGTTCATTTGTGGGACCCGAGCTCGCTCCTGGGCCGGCCAGCCAGGGTGTGGGGACACGTCCTCCTGGAGTGTCAGCACAGCAGGGTCTTTGCAGGCTCCTGGCCCCAGCGTTTGCCCCCAAGGCAGCCCCAGCCCAACGTGGCCCTGCTGCGGCTGCTGCCAGCCTCTGCCAGTGGCCCTGGGTGGGCCATTCCCCTCCAGCCTCTGAGTCCTCCCCTGGGTGACTCACCTGCCGCCCTAGGAGTTTCAGGGCATCAGCTGCCACGTGTCCTTGCCTGTCTGGGGCTTGGTCCCCCTGGGGAGGCTCGCCCGCTTCTCGGGACGCACAGACCACGGCGGGTGCACCTTGGGGGGAGTCAGCGATGGCTCATGGGGTGGCAGGTATGAAGCTGGGCCACCAGCGGGCAGGGGACACCTCATCTCCGTGTGGCCGAGCGCATCCTGTCCAGAACGCAGGCGCCGCGGCCACCCCTCTCCCACGGCCGCTGCCACCTGTATGACGGGTCTGCCTTCGCCAAAGCTCACAGCTCATTCTGGTCATCGCTCCCTTTGCCCACCCTGTGGGGCTGCTGACACGTGGTCACTACGCACGGCACACGTGCAAGTGCATGTGCGTGTACATGTGTGCATGCGTGGTGGCCTGTGGCCTTCCATACACACAGCCACCCAGCAGAGGGACAGACGGGCGCAGCGTGGGAGAATCTCTCCTTCCTCCAGGGCTGTCAAGCCTGGGGGTGGGTCTAGGAGACACGTGGTCGTTGGTGGTCAATTAAGATTTTTCACAATGGAAAGTGTCCTCTGCATGTTGCCTTCAGGATGTGATGTTCATGGCCGGGTGAGTGTCTGGGCGGCCAGAGCTGCCGTTGACCCCCCACCCCCCGCCCCAGGTAAAGCAGGCTGGGGTCTCCTGTGTGGGCATCAGAAGTGGCATTGGGTCCCGCCTGGACACTACGGCTGGACGCCGAGTCCTGCCTGTCTGGGCAGCCTCACCCTGCGGTTTTCCTGCCGCGGACACGGGAGACAGGCTGGATTTGTTGCAGAGACGCAGGATTAACACAGCCCCGCCGCCCCCAGCCTGGGCTTGCCGCGGAGGCTGCGCAGCCGGTGGGGCTGAGTCAAGAAGCCGCAGCACATCGCAGCTCCAGGAAGAGCCTGCGTCGGCTGGTCTCCAGCAGCCTTGTGGGAGGTGAGTCAGAGGCGAGTCCGATGCCTTCAGAGGAGGAAATGACTTATCAGTCATTGAAAGTACATCCCTCAATCACTTGCAGAAAACAAGAGGGAGCAAGAGAGAGATGAGTGTACAACGTCCCGGGTACAGGCCCTCCTTACTGCCAGGGTCAGATGGAGCTGACGGAGCTGTCGCGGCCAGCGAGCCTCCCATGGTGGGTGTCTGCCGGCCGGCTCAGGCGTCCCCTGCGAGAGCAAAGACTCTTCTTTCTCCGGGTGCTGCAGGGTCCCCCATGCCTGCAGTGCAACCACCCTGGTCCCTCTCCTGGGGGGAGCCTGCCGGGGGTGCTGGAGAGGCTGCAGCATCGTAAGGGGGCCCTTACTGGCTGGGAACCCCAGTTCAGTCCTGTGCCCAGAGATTCTCATCATAGCATGTACGGCTGTCTTAGGTTATAAACTCAGGGAAGGCCCAGGCCTTTCTGTCTAAAATGCCTCGTGTGGTGCTCAGGCCAGCACCATTTGCCGCAAGGTGCAATGAGTTCTGCAAGTCACACACGACTTCACAGGCTAATGGTCTTATTTCCACACTTCATGAAGGTGCTTGCACTCCTAGAGGTCTAATCAGATCATACCTCAATCTGCACGGCGTGCCCAAGGTCATGGCGCAAATTCACGGAAGAACCAGCAGAAAACCCAGTTCTGTCTGGTCCAATGTATACTTTGTAAACATCCGCATGAAGTTAGTTAAGAATGACTAAAGTTTTCATGCATTATTGCAAATAATAATGTGTTTCTATGACTTATGGAAATGACTCCCTCAGTTGGGTTTGAGGTCTCAATCGCCCACTGCCTGCCCAGTTAGGGTCTGCTGATATCGATCAGGAATCCACATTACGGGGCAGTTGATTTCTCTGTAGCCCAGAATCTAGATTTCTTTTTTCCTTTCTCTGTTCTCAGAGTGAACGCAGAATTCCATTTCCGTACAGTCTGCGGAGGTCCCGCAGCAACGTGACCGTCATCGTGTCGTTTCACAGCCCCCATAGGAACACAAAGGACTGAAATTGGTGTGGTTCAGAGACCCACGTCCAAGCAATGAAAGGAACCCGTTAGGACGGTCTGCAAGAACGCGAACGGACCGGCGTCTGGCTTTAACGAGGACGGGAAATCGCTAACAGATGCCTGTGGCGCTCGCAGAGTCAGTCTCTGGCCTCCCCTGCCCCCCACATGTGCCGCACAGACGTGGGTTATTTACAGGCGCCCCCGGGGGGGCATAACGGCGGGGCTGCGTGTGTGCCGGCTGAGGTCATGCAGTTATTCATTTCAAGCTGTAAAGACATTTGGTTTTAAAAACCACAGCGACTCCAGTGGGATTGGCTTTCAGAAAAGAAAAACAGCCCCGAGTCCTTTTCCTGTCCAAGCCCGGGGTGGGATCGCCGGCCCCCATTAACCCTTTGGGGCTGAGAAAGTTCCTAAATCCTGCAACTTTCTCCAGGCGATTTTACCCCTTGGGAGGAAGACACGTGAGTCGCGGTGATTTACTCTGGACTCACTGAAAACGCGTCAGACACGTACGTACCCAAAGTAGAAGGCAAAGAGGCTACTAAGAAATCACATGAGGGCTCGGAAACTAACACGTTGGGGTTTGATGAATCTGTTTCTGGAAAGACTTTCTTCATCCATGAGGTAAAGGGGGGGTGGAGGGGAGGGACCGGATCATTCCTAAGTCCCCCGCCAGCTCCGACACCCTGCAAGCCCACGGGTGTATCTAACCGTGTGCTGTATGGTCGCTCTAAACCTACCTCCCGCCTTGCCCAAGATCAACCTTTCCTTGAGGTCAGGGGCCCTGCCTGGGTGCCCAGGGCTATTTTTATACCTCTTTCTGCCCCTATCTAGTATCACTATCCCCCCGAATCAATGCTCTCGTTCGACAGATTACAATTTAACAAAAATATGTTTACATAGAAAAAAGAGCGGAAGGGTGACAAAGTGTCTCCACGGGTGAGAAGACACGTGACTTATGTTCTCGCCTCCCGACCCGACTGTCTCTGCTGTCTCCTTACCACAAACATGAATGAACTGTTTAGGTAAGGAGGAAAAGCCCTCACCATGGTTAACTGGTAAAGTCAGAACCACAGAGGGAGGGAAGTTGCTCGGCGTGGGCCCCCGCCCTCCCCGGGTGAGATGCCCGCAGCCGCCTGAGAGCCGTGACAATGTCATCTTCCTCTCCAGGTAGTCCTAATGGCCTCGCTGGGTGCTTCGTATATATTAAGCTTCGAGAAATAAATGCAAAATGCAATTGTGTCTAAACCCTGAGAATCCAGAAGACGAAGACGTCAAAGCATCCCGAGTCAAGTTTGCCAAATGTGACGGGAAAGTTTTCTGAGTGTCAGGGGTGTGACCCCGCCCCCCGCCCCCACCTCCCCGCAGCAGGCACACGGGAGGGGCAGGGCCTGGAACCACGGTGGTCTCGGGTCAGCTGTCCCCACGTGCCCCTGGGGGGGCTGAGGAGCAGTTGTCCCTGGTGGGGCCTGGAGGGGCTTCCAGTGCAGACCCCGGGGGGAGCCCAGCCCGGCCACGCGGCCCCCTCGGGGCAGCCTGGGGTTTTCTCGGGCACAGAGGAAAGGGGTGGGAAGGGTCTTCCCCAGGGTACAACCGGCGAGAACAGGGCCAAGCTCAGTGGACAGAAGCTCCCAGCAGTGGTGGCATCTGGGACTGGAGGCTGCGAGCCCCGCACCAGTGCTCCGGCCTGAGCCCATCACGTTCCGAGGATACACTTGCCCTGGCGTGGGTGCACAGAGGCCACACGGGGGACGGAGCCAGCCGCCCCTGAGCTCCGGCCTGTTCAGGCTCACTCAACCCCCACAGCTGTCGGACGGGGAACAGCCAGGCTCAGGGTCCCCTTCCCCCACCCCGGGGCCGCAGACCCCCAGCCCACGTGGGAGGCCAGCTCTGGGCGCCTGGAAAGCCCTCGTTGCAGACCCGGCCCCGAGGGCCCCCCAAGTCTGTGCCTGGGACACCCCTTCCAGCTTCCTCGGTGGCTCAGGAAATACAGGGACAGGTGTGGCACACCCCGCCCCCCAGCTCAGCCAGGGGCCCTGAGAGCTGTGGGGTCAGAGGGCACATTCCCCCTCTGGCCCGGTCACCCCGTGGGGCAGCACTGAGTGCTTCAGGTCAGTATTTGTCGGCCACGCCTCCCGGAACTTTCCAGCAAGCCACTTGAGAGTGGTCGTCTCTTCCTTTAAAGTGAACTCTAATGCCCTAGCTTGGTGCGGCGCGTGTGCCAAGCTCTGTGAGCATCACCCCTAAATCCTGAGACTCCAAGACGAGGACTTTGAAGCGTCTGGGGGCAAAGTTTGCCAAACACGACAGAGAAAGGCGTGTGAACCTCAGGGCTACACCCCCCGCCCCCACCCCCGCCCCCCGCCAGGCACAGTTTACAGAGAAGCAAAGGGCAGGGAGTGGGGGGGGCGGCCTCCCGGCCCAGGAGGGTGAGGAGCAAGATCTGCATATCCTGGGGCAGCACGTGCCCTGCCGACGGAAGCGGTCCTAGACGCCCCCTCCTCCCGCCCTCCTGGGGAGGGAAGCCCGGCTCGGCCCCCTGTGTGCAGAGTGCCACCACCCGTCACTGCGTGACTCCCTGGGGGAGGAGGAGGACAGGGTCCCAACAGTGGACGAGCAGCACAGTGACGTCTGGGAGAAGGGGCAGTTAGGGAGGGCTCGTGGCCTCCAGGTCACACGAATGACAGGAAATTATAAAAAGCTGGGGGACAAATCAGGCAGGTGTCACATCAAACCTGCAGTAACGTTCCTGACTCCTGTCAAAAAGGCCTAGGGTCGGTCACAATGGAGAGCAGCCCCCCCATGCACGGGGCTCCCCCAGGCTGCCCGCTGGGCGGGGAAGGTTTTTCCCCTCCCCCCAGGGCCTTCCCTTCCTGTGTCTCTGCTGCAGGTGGCCGTGCCCAGCTCCGTCCTGTCCGTAGCAAGTGGGTGGCGAGACGGGACATCAGACCCCCAAACCTCTGCTTCGTCAGAGTTCAGAATTCCTGGCGTCAACTCAGTACTCGTGGAGTCTCTTAAAAAGATGCTAATTAGTCATCCGAGGGGGTCCCTGATGAACGTGGCCTCACAGGTTTTCTAGTTTGGGGGCTCTGGAGTTGGGTCCACCCTCCTCTGCTTCAAGGCCAGGCCCTGGAGACCCCTCTTGCCATCAGTGCATCCAGCCCTGGCCCACCCGTCCCACCTGCAGGCCGGCCCCAGCCCCGGCCCCACACCTGCTGTGAAACCCCCGCCCAGCCCAGCCCAGGGACCAGGAGGCGTCCCAGGCTGGGTCCCAGGCAGAGCCCCTGGAGTCGGGCTAAAGGCCCCCAGGGAGTCCCACCTGCTCTGCCCCTTGGTATCGCCACCCTCAGCCCGAGTTCTCCCTCTGGCACCAGGTCCTAGCTGTCATCTCCATTGTCCCCTCCCCATGCCCAAGTGCCTCCGAAGGTCACCAGGAAAGTGCTCGGGACCCATCCTGGCCGCCCAATAAACCAGCTTCAAAATAGCTTTGCCTAAGCCCCCTGGGGACACACAGACTCCCCGGCTCCTGGTCCCCATTTCTCGGTCACGCGGTCCCAGCTGTGCCAGGCAGAGGCTGTCACTCAGCGGCCGGGAGCAGGAGCCTATTTTTAGGCAGCTCCTGGTCCTCGACAGCCACCTCCGGGGGGCTTGGGTCCACTGTCCTGGGCTGACGGTCACTGCGCGTCTCTCAGCCAGGAGTGTCCTGCATCGAGCAGGGGACACAGGCTGGGAAATGGGGGTGGGGGGTGGCCCCCATGCCCACCACGGGGCTCCGCAGGCCCCACACTCAGAGAGATGCTCCCGCAGGGCCCGGGGCTTTCTGCTGCAACCCTCACGGCTCTCGGGGCCTTTCTTCCCCTCCCCTGCCCCCAGGCGGGTCACCTCACTGGACAGCAGTGCTCCCATGTGACAAGACCCTGGAGGGAGCCAGAACAGACACCCTTCTGTGGGTCAGATCTCTGCCTCTGGGTCTCTGTGTCTGTCAGACGGCAGGATGTACCTGGCAAGGTTGCTATGGGAACACGACCCCAGGCCTGCCGGGGAGCAGGAGGTGTTTCCGGCACCTTCCAGATGCCCCCTGGTTTCTGGACGGGGAGGCAGACACGGTCCGGCTCTGGGAAGCGGCAGCTGAGTGCCAGTAGTAAAGCGGCAAGGGTGGCACATGTCCCCTCCTCCTCCCTCCTCCCCTGCCGGCCTTGGGGGGCCCATGGGGGAGACCCCACGTCCCCAGGAGTGGGCGTCCAGCCGTCGTGCTCCTCAGAGCAGACCTCGCCCTGGTTCACACCGGCAGCCTCTCAAGACAACACTCCGACGTGGGTGCTAAACGTTGATGCCCCAACGGGAGTGAGGGGGGAATAAACCCCAGCCAGGCGCCCCTCCTGCCACGTGCGTCCCACGCGAGGGACAGGTGCTCCTGGCCGTCTGGCCGTCCCCAGCGCAGGCAGGAGCTGCCCAGCCCAGGGCTCAGGCCAGGCGAGCCGCTGGGACTGTAGTTTGGAGCCAGCCCGGCCAGGGCCAGCTGTCCCTCCTCCTCCGGCTCCACGCCAGGAAGGGTCACAACAAGAGAGACGGGGCCACTCCCCGAGCTGCACGCTCTGGCCGGGAGTCAGGGGCAGCTGGGGTCCCGGCAGACAGCAGCCCGCCTTTTGGTGCCGAGCCGGGCCGGGAAGGAACACTCCCCCTGCCTGCTGCCAAATTTCATCAAAGAACAATGCAAGCGGAGGTGCCGTTTGCAGTCAGGGAAGCTGGAAGGGGGTGGCGGTGCAGGTTTTGGGAAGGTCAGAGGTCAGGTCAGATGGGCAGGGAGGTAGAGCAGGCTGAGGTCGTCCCCTCCCATGCGCGGCCCCTCGCAGGGCTGTTCTCAGGGCGACCGGCGGGTTGTGGAAGCCGCTGCCCCAGCAGAGCCGAGCCGGCTTCTCCCTCTTCCTGGCTCGCAGCTTCTCACCGTGAGATGCAGGTAAGTGACTGCTGGGTCTTGCTGTGCTGCTGACAGCTGCCAACGTCCCCACAGGGCATTTGTCCATCGGCTTCAGGACGTACCGTACAATATCTTAGGAAGATACCATCTCTGCCTTCTAGAAGATTCCAGTCTATGTGGGAAACACTGACAATCGTGGCAGAGGGAAAGGCAGCATCGCGGGTTAAGACCCTGGGCTCTGGGGCTGGCCGCCGGGTCTGGATCCCGACTTGGTGACTCACTGGCTGTGTACCGTGCCTCAGTCTCCCCCGACAGTGGGGATAAAGACGACCACAGCAGCTACTTTACAGAGTCACCGCGAGGATTCGATGAGTCACTGTGTGCGACGCCCTTAGAACGGCGAGTGTCCGGCATCGCACGTGTGCAGTGTGTGAATGAACCCGAGTAAGATAAAAACCTGGCCCATGGCAAACCGGGAAGAGACACGTTCAGTTTTCAGGGTGAGGTGCGGCGGTTTTCCAGTGTGGGTTTTGTTTTTTAAGCGTAGTTTCAGTTGCTCCAAATCCGTCAGGGTCTGCGGGACAGGCCAACGGGAAAGAACGCGATTCCCACACGTAGGAAGTCGGCAAAGCTACAGAGATATCGACGACCAGGCCTCGCCCACCCGGGGTGACGCTCGAGCAAAGCGCTGGGGAAGTCACTTCTCCAACAAGGCCCGGTGGACGTGAAGGCTCCGGGCTCTTCTGAAATCAACAAAATTAAGAGCCAGGAGACTTGGCGAAGGCCCCGGCGCAGGTGGCGGCCGAGGTGTGCTGGGCCCCCACAGCCAGACCCCCGGGGGCCGGCTGGGGCAGGGCTTTCCTCCCCGGAAACGCAGGTGTTTCTGCAGCATTCCGTCCTCGCAGGCAGCGCCCTCTCTGGTCCTCCCAAGACCCGATGGAGAGAAAGAAGGGGTCCCTAGCTAAGGAAGGGACACGAGCCTGGTGACCTCTTGAGCTCAGGCACACGCCGGCCGGGGGGCTGGTGGTGGAAGACATGTTTCCCCAGCAGCTGGGGGTCCCCTGATGCCCGGACCTTGGGGACCACCCGGCAGAGGGACGGCCCTTCCTCAGTGGGTCCCTCCGAGGGCCAGCCCAGGCTGGTACCTGTCACCCCAGGCTGCCCCGGGCAGAGGAAGGGTCATTGGTCCCTCTTACACCCCTGTGGGGAGTGGCCAGGCACGGCGGGCACCCAGGGTGACTAGGAGCTCAGGCTCCAGTGCAGGCAGGGTGGCCAGGCAGTCTGGGGCCTCCAGGTAAAAACAGCTCCTTGACTTTGTGAAACAGCTGAGTCACCCCCACCCCAGCAGCCACTGTGCCTTTCACCACCTGCCACATTCTGCTCAGTGCTTCCCCTAGAGCACTGGCTTGGTGGGCCCAGAAACTCTGGGTGGGAGGTGGTGTTATTGTCTCCATTGTGTAGATGAGGCAACTGACACACAGAGAGGTTGAGTAACTGCCTCAAAGATGCACAGCTTCGATCCTAAAGCTAGGATTCAAACCCAGTTAGCTTGGCTCCAGAATTCCTGCCTTTAACCACGACGTTACACAGCCTCCGAGCTACACAATTTTGTATACACGGCCACGTCCTGCTCGCATCTGCTGTCTAAGCTGCCGCGTCCCCGCTGCCGGCCACCGTGCTCGTGAGCGATTAGAACTCAAGACAATTTCTGTTCAGCCAACGCTCCCTAGAAATGTCTTAAAACGACGGGTTTCAGCCCATTATTGCGATCTCAGAAAGCCTGTCTCACGAACACCAGCTCGGTCCTGCGAAGCACGCCCGCCCTCCCACGGAGCGGGGTCGTCGGCGGCATGGGTCAGCGTGTTTTCTCACGGGTCCCTGCAGGGGAACAATGAAGGGCCGGGCTGGGTGGAGTCCCTTCCTCTCCTCGCTGCTCCCCAGTCGGCTGCGGATCCAGCCAGCTGAGGGCTGCGTCAGCCCATTCGTCCCACAGGCTGTGACAGGGAAGTGCCCCATCCTGGGTCCTCTGCCGCCTTTTCTCTTAGCTGAACTGTGCCGTGTCCCCCTCCTCACCTCTCCTCCCACGTCCCGTCCCCTCCCCTTACTTAGGGGTGTCCTTGGGGACAGGTCCTGAAACCAGAGCCGAGAGCCAGCATTCCACCTATTGTCCTCGAAGCCGGCAGAGCAGAACAAACCTGCCTGAGATTCTCGTGGCAGTCGAGCTTTGGGAGCCGGGCCAGCTGCGGCTGTTGCCAGGGCGACCAGTGGTGCAGAGAAGGGTGACACAAAGGAGCCTTAAGGCTCTTGACCAGCCTTCAGGAGTCAAAGGGTTGAGGGCAGGGCTCGGCTTGCTATTCGGGAGCGATTGTATTTGTCAACTGCAATCACTCTGCGTCGTCGTCAGGGGTCCACTTGGCCCTGCAGAGCCTTTTCTTTTTTTTGTGTGTTCCTCACTCACACTTGTCTGTCTTTAATCTCTTCTTCCCTTTCCCTCTCCTTTCCTATGTGTGAAAACATCAGCATCAAAAGACCGAAAAATATAAAATAAAACAAAATGTACATAAGGGCCAATGATGGTGACAGCATCCGCAGATCTGTCCTGTGGCCGCAATACCTCAGCTGCCAAAGGGCAAAGGCAGCGTCCTCAGCCTGTCCGGACAACACCAGACATGGGCCCCTGGGTGGTAATTTGGCGACAGCCCCCACGGCAGTTTCTCTCCAGTTACTGATTGGAGCCTTTTGCTGCCACACCCTATGGACCCCACGGGGACATTTTCCTCGAAGACTTTGGGAGAGGTGGCCACGGGCCCCTCCCCGACCCCGTCCAACATCTCAGGATCCACCTGCGTGCAGGGCCCACCTGGCCGTGTTCTGTCTCCAGGAGGGAACCCCCTGCACGTTTTAGACGTTCACGCAACCCACTTGCCTGAGCTCAGGCTCAATACATTCCGTCACTTCTGGGAGGTGACCCCTGGTTCCTTCCCACCCCACCTGCAGGCTTTTTTTCCTAATCCTTTGAGGTTGCAATAATTGTTTGGGTTAATTTTATGTTTCTCAAAATATCCTGATCAGAAGAATCCGTCGGAAGCACGTGCTTGGAGTACAGGCTCCTGAGCCCCAGCCCAGAGCTACTCTGGGAGGTGGTCTGGGAATCTGTTTTGGGGATGCTCAGGATTGGGAGGTTGGAGAAGCCAGGCCCAGCGATGCCTTCTCCTCCTCTGCACAGCAGCGCCTCGGCTCCCTCTGGGCCTGGGGGGCTGTTTCAGCTGCAAGGAGGGGCCAATCCTTGCAGCTTTGCCACCTGCCCACGAACTGCCCGGCTGGGAGCCCCCGGGGGAGGCACGATCGGCCTGGTGCTGGCCCAGTGGGCTCTGCCCTGCCCACCCCCCAGGGGGCTCAGACCTGGGGCACCCTGGGCCTGCTGTGGGTATTGCATCTAGGACCCTCGGCTCAGAGCACCTTGCTCCTTCCCCAGAAGGAACAGATGGGGGAACTTCAGCCCGAGCTGCCTGCCAGGTGTGTCATGTCTCCCGGCTGCAGGAGCCAGAAAGGAGGTGACACGGCGTCATGCACCTGCCCTCTGAACACTCGACGTGCCATCACTCTTTGGCCTTCTGGCAGCACCACATGCTGGCACGAGCCTGGGGTTTGGAGCTCCAAAGCTCGGGGTAAAATCCCAGCTGCCTCTTGCTACCTCTGGTGGCCTCAGAGCACTCGGTCGTTTCCTTATCTGTAAAACACAGATAATAAATGACTTCACAGGGTTGCTATGAAGATCAGGTCTGGAAAGTGTGCAGCTGAGAGCTTTGCAGGTAGAGAACTCGATGCGTGTCGGTTCCCTTTCTGTTCCTTCCCTCTCCCCGTGTAGGTGCAGGCCGGTTCCTTAAACCTCTCTTACTTCCTCTGACTCCAGCAAAACACTTCCCGAAAATAAGCTCAAGATACAAAAACCACCACCCAAAAATTGGGAACTGATATTTAAAAAATCAATTCCATTTACAATAGTGTCAGAAAATACAATTAGAAACAAATTTAATGAAAGAAAGATGGGAAAAATTCGATACTGACAGCAGAAAACATTGCTGAGAGAAATCAAAGAACATATAACAAACGGAAAGACATACTATGTTTATAGACTGGAAAAGTCAACGTGAATAGGTCAGTTCTCCCCCCCCCTTTTTTTTTTTTTGAGACAGAGTCTTGCTCTGTCTCCCAGGCTAGAGTGCCGTGGCGTCAGCCTAGCTCACAGCAACCTCAAACTCCTGGGCCCAAGTGATCCCCCTGCCTCAGCCTCCCGAGTAGCTGGGACTACAGGCATGCGCCACCACACCCGGCTAATTTTCTGTTTTTAGTAGAGACGGGGGTCTCACTCTTGCTCAGGCTGGTCCCAAAGTCCTGAGCTCAAGAGATCCTCTTGCCTTGGCCTCCCAGAGTGCTGGGATTACAGGCCTAAGCCACCGCGCCTGACCTCAGTTCTCCCCAAAATGATGGTTGGCTTCAGCATAATCCCAATCCTAATCCCAATAGGCTGTCATTTTTAAAAATAGAGATAAATGGATTCTAAGATTTAGAAATTCATAGACATAGAATAACCAAAACAATTTAGAGGAAGAAGAAAAAGTCGGAGGGCTTACACTCCCCGACATCGAGATTTACTGTAAAGCTACGGTTATCTGGACAGTGGGGCACTGACGTAAGAATAGACAAATAGATCAATGGATCAGGCTGGAGAGTTCAGAAACAGATCCACTCTGATACAGACAACTGACTGTTGACAAAGTCATCAAAATAACACAACGCAAGAAAGGATGGCCTTTTCAACAAAGGATGCTGGAACTGGGTATCCACTGGGAAGAAATTACCTTTGGTTACTGTCTCACCATACGCCAAAACTAACTCAAAATGGGTCACAAGCAAAAATACAAAAGCAATACTCATAAAGCTTTTCAGAGAAAATGGAAAACGTAGGAAAGTGTCTTTGTGATCAAGGAGTAGACAAAGACTTGTTAGAGTACACAGAACAATAACCATGAAATAAACAACCAGTGAATTAGACTTTACGAAAATTAAAACCTTCTGCTCATCAAAGCCAGCCTCATAACAGACATGCCACAGACTGGGAAGAATATTTGCAAAACATATCAGACAAAGAACTTGTGAGCGTGTATGAAGAACTCCTTCAATTTAATACAAGACAGATAACCCAATCAAAAAGTGGACAAAAGTCTTGCACGATGCCTTCATTAAGGAATATACTCAACTGGCCCATAAATAAATAAAAAGGTGCCCAACATCATTGCTTATTAGGGCAATTAAAACCATGATGAGAACCCCGTCGCCCACTAGAATGGCTAAAATTAAGACGACTCACAAGACCAGATGTTGGCAAACACGTGGAGCAACCTGGACTCACATGGCTGGCGGGAGAAGGAAATGGTGCAACCACTTTGGAAAATGGTTTGATAATTATCAGGCTGAACAGATACCCGCCCTGAGACCCAGCAGTGCCACTCCTAGGTATCCATCAAAAGGAAATGAAAACACGTGTCTACAAAAACACTTGTGCACGAATGTTCCCAGCACTCTATCCACGATAACTAAAAATCGGAAGCAACACAAACGCCTGTCAGAAAGAGAACGGATAAACAGATTTTGGTATATCCATGTGATGGGTGACACCACCATGACACACGGGAATAAAAGGACAGGCGTGACGCTTACATACGTCACACTGAGCAAAAGCAGCCAGGGCACAAAAAAGAGCACACGGGTGGGTACCTGTGTCCATTTGTACAAAACCCAAGTTCAGCAAACTAGTCTATACTGACGGAAATCGGACCTGTGGTTGCCACCGGGTTAGGGCTTGATCAGGAAGGGGCAGAAAGGAACTTTCTAGAGTGACAGGAATGCTCTGTGTATCTTGGGAGGGACGTGGGTCACATGGTCATATATGAGTTCATTTCATCGCATGTAAATTTTATTTCTAAAACGCCATAAACAGGTACTGACCCTATACCAATAGAGGTATAAACCTCTGGGTATAGGTTTGCTCTCCGGTGGTGTGGGCTAACGGCTCAGAAACTGCTGTGTGTGTCTGTGAGCAGCCGAGGAAAGGTATCGACGACAGCGGGAGCCAGGTGTCTGCGGGAAGAGGCAGCACCTCTGACTTTCCGGCTGGTTCCTAACGGTGGCCCTGGGGTCTGGCTCTCAAGTCCACCTGCCCAGGCAGCCCCTCGGCCCCCAGAGTGTCCCGTCCGAGTCTCTCTCGGACTAGGGCTGGGGCATGGGGGGACGGTTCTCACGCGTGTCCATAAGCAAACCCGCCCAGGGCCGTGTCCGTCTGTGCCCGTGACGGCGGGGGCACGTGAGCGCGTGTGCTTGCCCGTGTGTGTGCGTGTCTGCACCAGCCGGCAAGCGGGTGCACGTGCAGGGCATGCACTTGCAGGGGAGCGTGCACGGGGAGGCGGAGCTCTGGGGCTCGCACGCGGGTCGGCTTCTGTCCCCGAGTTCAAGGTCCTGATGGGGCGGGGCTGGGCTCTGAGGAAACAGGAAACCCTGTCTCCGAGAGGCCCGAAGAGCCCCCGCCAGAAGCGCGCACGGTTCAAAGAAAACCCGAAGGCTGGTCTCCCCGCAGCCCTCTCCTCCGCCCCGCCCAGGGGAAGTGGAAGCAGATGTCTGGAGGAAGGCCAGGCTCGGAGCAGGCTGGGGGGACCGTGCCTCTTCAGGGGGAGACAGAGACGGAAACAAAGCACAGAGAGACACGGACAGAGAGAGCCAGAGACAGAGAGACACAAACACAGAGACAGAGAGAGACACACAGAGACAGAGGGATGCAGAGACAGAGAGATAGAAACAGCGATAGAGACAGACACAAAGACATAGAGAGACAAAGAAATAGAGACAAAGAGTCAGAGAGGGACAGAGACAGGGAGAGACAGGGACAGAGAGAAACATACACAGAGAGAGAGAGACACACAGAGACAGAGGGATGCAGAGACAGAGAGATAGAAACAGCGATAGAGACAGACACAAAGACACAGAGAGACAAAGAAATAGAGACAAAGAGTCAGAGAGAGACAGGGACAGAGAGAAACATACACAGAGACAGAGAGAGAGACACAGAGACAGAGGGACGCAGAGACAGAGAGACAGAAACAGATAGAGAGAGACACAAAGACAGAGAGACAAAGACAGAAACAGAGACAGGGACAGGGAGAGACAGGGACAGGGAGAGACAGGGACAGGGAGGGACAGGGAGAGACAGGGACAGGGAGGGACAGGGACAGGGAGGGACAGGGAGGAGGAACGCAGCCGCCCGAGGCCTGGCTCCCAGAGGAGGCAGCGCAGGCCGCAGAGCCCAGGAGGGGTGAGCCTGGCTTTGGCCCCAAACTGCTCCGTGCCCCCTGCTGAGGGAGAGACCCCTGTGGGTGCAGGTCCCACCCCCTGGGCTTGTTTCGGGGGGTCAGGCCGTGCCCCAGGCAGGCGGGAGGCCCTCAGGCGAGGCCCGGCACGTGGGGGTCAGCGCCACACGCCACTGGCTCGCTGTCCACAGGGTCCCGCAAACCTGTCCCGTCCCTGCTGGGAGCCCCCCCCGGCCCCACCAGCCCCCCTGCCAGGTCCTGGCTTCGGGGTCACCGTGAGGCACCGGCCAAGCTGGTTTCTGTCACTGAGCCCACCCCGCAGCCAGAGTGACGACAGAAATGGGCGGGTCCCCTGTAAGGAACCACACACAGACGGGGCTGAGTCACCGTCCCCCCACACTGCCCTGCGCCCTTTGGACCCTGAAGAATGTGCTCGATCATTAACCAGGAGCAGGTAAGAACAGCAGCCGTGTGACGAGGAGGGGTTAGACTGGCAGTGGGCCCCCAGGCAGGTCACTCTCCCTGTGCCTCAGTTTCCTCATCTGTGACACGCAGGCCTCCCAGCGTGGCAGGAGGATGGAGGTAGTTAAGAGATGTGCGAGCTGCAGGTGCTGGGTGACCCCTCCTGAATCCCCTCTGCCCCTCACGCTCCCCCGAGTCCTCGGTGCCTTGTGCTGAAACTGCGCCTGTCCCAGGGCAACCTGCTTTCACTGGCCCTACGAGGGAGCTGCCGTCTGGGGGCAGCCTGGCACCCCGACCCCTGAACTCACAGGGCCTCCTGGCCCGATCCTCCCTCCTGGGCTGGCTGTGCCAGAGGCGTGGGCAGCCCGGCAACTTCTCCCCATCAGATAATTAAATTCCTTGTATGTTTATCAGGCACGAGAACACCCTGTGCCCTCACTCGTGGGCAGCAGCTATGGGCTGCCCTGAGCCTCCTACCGAGTGACCTCAGGGCTGGACGGGCCAATCCATCTGCAGGTGAAGGGCGTGGAGTGGGCCCGAATGTCCCAGGAGGTCTCTGGGTGCACGGAGGCAGGACACTGCCCTCAGATGCCACAGAGTCAGCGTCGCATGCCAGGAATGAAGTCACTGAGATGACAAGGCGGCTGGATTTGCAACTTAATGGGCCCCGATATAGGAGCCCAGCCTGGCCGCCAGAAGTTTCTGGGTCCTTGAATACCACCACCCACCTCCTAGGCTCTAAGCCCAGAGCTGGGCACCTGGCACGTTCTCTGTACGGTGTGTCATTACGCACCAACTTCCTTTATGGGGTCAGCTACTGAACACTCAGCAACGTGCCCGCCTCCCCCCCAGAGGACCCGGCTGCACTGACTTATGTGTCTACACTGGTGTCCCCCTCTGCTGGCTGAGTTGTCACACCTGCTCCGAAAATACCCATCACTCCGTGGCAGCTTCCCCAGCGGAGCAGGTATTCCTGCCAGGCAGGGGACGCCAGTCTCAGCTTCTCTCTGGCTGCTCTGGTCACTTGTCCTTACGTCTGATTTCTGTCGGGGGCTGGTTCTGTGCTGGTTTAAATAGCTTTGGCGAGGGAGCCTGGAGGACAAGTGGACGGAGACCTCGCGGGTGTGGAGCCGGGTGAGCTCACCCTGAGGGACAAGGAAGCACTTTAGTGCTTGTCCCGAAAAGGGGTGAACGGAACCGGGGGGCACGTGCTCCGGCCCACGGGAGCCGCTCGCAGCAAAGCAGCCACGAGCCACCCTTTCTAGTGTCGTGCCTTGAAGAGCTTGTGGCTTCGCCATCCTGATGGGTGTGAGAAGCCAGCCAGCCCCGAGCGCTGCAGGCTGTGCGCACAGAGGCTGCAAACCCGCTCGTCCTCACACAGGCGGGGTGACCGTCGCAAGGACGGCAGCTCCCGTACCGGGGCCCAGCAGGCAGAGGGACTCCAGTCACCGTGAAACCCACCGTCGCCCTCTAAGAAGGTCCTGCTGTCGTACCTTCCTCCCGACTGCTGATGGAGTTGCTGGGAGAGGGAAGAAGCTGGCACGGAGGCTGCGAGTCGTCCTTGGAGGAGCCTCTTCCGTGGCCAGAGCCACGTTTCAGGAAGACGTAAGAGCAGCCCTCAGAGGAGAAAGGTGGGAGTCCCTGACCCGGACCAGGGGCCAGAGCATCCCAGCCCTGAATGACACGGGAGTCCAGTGTCTACTAACCAGCTCTGTTCCCGGCCAGCTCGGACCAAGACTGCAGCCTAACAGGGGGGCGGGAAAACCACCCACGAATGGAACCACTTCTAAGACCCACGGCTGTCCCCCTACTCCACCGAGTCCACTGCTCAGGCTGCATTTATCCAGCTGCAAGAGTTTTTAGAGAGAATGAGCTGCCCACCGACACCCCCGGGCTGGACCCAGGCGCGGAGCCGGGTGTGATGAGGGGAGCCCCCCCAGCAGGTGTCCCCCGGGAGCTGCTCTCTCCTTGCAGCTGGACCTGTGGGGCTGAGAACTCGGCCCCAGTCACGGCCAGAGCTAGAGCTCCTGTTCCTCTCCCCACAAATCCCAGACACTGTAAGCACGCAATACACTGTGTTAATAAACATCTGTGTGCTCGCATCAAATTATAAAAAAGATTGTAGATAAATTTGGCTTTTATTCACCTAAGATTAGTCTAGTACACGGCACACAGTAGGTGCTCAGTAGATGTTTGTGGGATGAATCTGGCTTCAAGAACCCTTCCCTCCTGAGGGGTGGTGGCTGCCAGAGACCCACCTCTTCCCAGCTCCTGGGAACAATGGCTGTGGCTCAGGGGGCAGGTCCCCAAGGATGAGGACCTGGGCTTTGCAGGGGCCTGGCGCTGGGCCTGGCAGCTCTTTGTCCCAGCGTCCCAGCCCAGAGTGTGCACTCCCTGCCCGGTAAGCACACCACTCACACTCACAAAGGCACAGAACACACACTCGTGTAAATGCACGAACAAAAACGCAACGAGGTTTAAGCCCCGTCATCATTAGCAAATACAGCTTTGTTTACAAAGTGATGGGCTCCATAAACAGCCAGAGCCCCGTCCCTGCAGGTAGGTTGGCCCCTTCCTCTGTCCGCAGCTGTGAGGTCAAAGGCTCTGCAACTCTGGGAGACCTTGACCTTGGGATCCAGGTCCCCAGGGCAGGGCTGTCCCAGCATTGAGAATAATAGTAGCTTCTGTATAGCAACCGCTGCCTGTTCCAGGTGCATTATGGAGTTAATCTTTCTAACGACCTAATTAGAGGCAATTAGGTGGGTTTGTAGGTCCCCTTTACAGCTAACTGGCCTTCAGAGAGGTTGAGCAATTTGTCTGAGATCACACAGCTGGTGGACTGGGGATGCCTCATTGCCTCTCTCCGGGTCAGAGGGAGGCAGAAACCACCCCAAATCTTCCAACTTGTTTACACATAGAGCAGAAATTGAAAACCAGGGAAGAGAAGGGGTCACGCTAGGGTGTCCAGTATCAGCAAGTCCACCATGACACACAGGCACCAAAGCAACACCCAGATAGAGGGGACAGAGTTTTGCAGACGTTCGTTGCAAATCAACACGTTAAGCAAACACCGAACGCTCCCTGAGTGCCGGCTGCCGCCTGGACCCTCTGGCGGCTGAGCACCCACCATGGGAGAGAGGGAGGAGCTCGAGGTCACCGGAAGAGGAGCATTCAGTTCCACTTGGGTGTTCACCACATACTTATTGTGGGTCAGGCTTGGCGCTAGGCACTGCTCACCCAAAAAGTAAGGGGGACCCTGCCCCGAGCTCGTGCGGGCAAGGACAAAGGGCGATGAGTTAGAGTTCAAAGTCCCCGACAGCCAGCTCCCCCCTGGCACGGCCCCACCGGCCTCCTCGGGCCGGATGGTTCCATGGCGCAGACCCTGGAAGGCCCCACGCCAGGTCTGGGCCCCGTCCACGCCAGGGCCCCCCGCCCCATCCGTGTGTGAAGGAAACAGGCGGGCGAGCCGGGCTCTGGGTCTCGTGCCCCGGCGTCCTGCCCCGGGCTCTCTGCAGTGGCCGCAGGAAGCGAGCCTGCCCGGCTTCAGGGCCCGCGGCACACCCTTTCCTCCAGGGCCGGCCTGGCTGCGGGCGCTGCCCAGCGGCAGATGCCAAGTCTGCGGCTGGACATCAAAACAACACGGCCTCCCCGTCCCTCAGCCGCCGGCTTTCCTGGCGGAGAGCAGCCCCTTCTGAAAGCTCACAGCCCGCTCCGCCTGGGGGACAAAGCTTTACCTCTGCCACGCCAGGCCACGCCACGCCACGGCTCTCCTGCCAGCACGTCCTCCTCCGGCGGGGCTCCCACGAGGCTCTTTCTACCTGGCTCTTTCCTGAAATCCCCAAACCTGGCTCCTCTTCAGAGCTGCGTGGTGGGTGTCCCTGAAACACCTGCTCCTGGTCCCACCTGGAAAGAATTTCTGAGGGTTTAAGGTGGCTCTGGAGATCTGTTTTCTTCTGAGAGCTTCCCCGGGTGATCCTGGGGGAGCCCCAGCTGCAGGGTGTGTGTCCTGAGCAGGGGGCCCCCCGAGGGCACGTTCCGCTGGGCTGCAGCTCTCTGGTGACACGTGTTCGAGAAACTTTGCTGTGAAATCCTGCTTTGGGGGAGCTTTGTGACCACGGGGACACGGGAGGGGATCGGGAGCCTTTACAGCAGGTCACTACTGTTCAGGGACAACCAAGCGGCTCCTCTGAGGAGAAGAGGCGTTTTCCCCGTTACCACGACGGTTTTTCTAGGACCAGACGGGGCAGTTTCCCCCAGACCTTTCCTTACTTCTTCCCTCTTTTCCATCAAAACGTACCGACTTGTGCCCGCTCTTTCCAGGGCACCGCGGGGTCCTGAGGAAGACTGACCGGAGAAGGTGGTTCATTAACCCTTTAGTGAGTTCCCACTGCGCCCTGTGCAGCCCCCGGGCTGGGGCCCGAATGCAGGGACAGGGGCAGCGTCAGGAAGAACAGAGTCCCAGGAAGCGTCTGTAACTCCTTGGGCTGAGACGCCCTGGGACCCTGAGCAGAGCAGCACGGAGGGGTGGTGGGGTCTTTCCCTTTGGCGCCACCTGTCCCTTTGGGCTGTGAGCGCCCGCGCCTCTGTCCTGGAGCGTGAAGGTGTTCTGGGTTATTCACAAAGCAATGCAGGTAGGGATTTTGAGGAATCCCTGGGGAAGTGAAGCAGCTTGGAACTTAAGAAAAACCAAAAAAGTAACACCTGGGTTCCACCCCAGAAATCCTTAGTTAACTGGTCCAGGCGCCACATGCACTGGGAGGATTTTCGAAGCTCCTCAAGGTCTAATCTGGAGTTTGATACTTTGTTTATCGAGGGACAATCGCCTGGTCCCTCGGCTCCTCTTTCCAAAGCTAAACGAAGCTAAGATGTTCCAAATAAAGTTGATCCTCATTGTTCACGGAGTCTGCATTTTCCAATTCACCCGCTTGCTAAAATTTACCCGTAGCCTCAGAGTCGGTACCTGCAATGCTTTCTAAGTCGTTCGTGAACACGTGCAGACGGGCAGAAAAATGGAGTCACCCGACACGCGTATCCCAGCTGGGGCTGAACAAAGTGACGCTCTGCCGTCCTGTTCCAACCCTCACACTGTCAGCAAGTGAGCTTTTCACGGTCTATTTAGTACCACATTTTTGGCATTTTTCTGTGTTTTCTTGGTGGTTTCTCTGTTTAAACTGGCCCCAGACGCAGCGCTGAAGTGCTGCCTGGTGTTCCCGAGAACAAGAGGCTGTGACGTGCCTTACGGAGAAAATATGTGTTGACTCAACGCTGTGTGTTACATACGGCACCTTCACATGGAAACGCAGATGATGAAGTGACGGATTGACAAAAATGCTGGGAGCAGAAGCTCCAGGGAATCCAATTCAGTATTCCCCCGGTGCTCACGACACGCCTGGGACACAAAAGTCCTCGATGCTCAAGTCCCTGCTCTAAGATGGCACCGTGTTTGCAGGCAACCTACGCACGCTCTCCTGTGTGCCTCAAATCATCTCTAGATGACTCATACCTGACACAATGTGAACGCTGCGTAAATGCTTGTTATGTCGGACTGTGAGGGGAATGATGACCAGGAAAGTGTCTGCACATGTTCAGAACAGACCTAACCCCTGCAGGCCTAACTGCGTTTTTGATCCACGGTTGATCGAGTCCGATCTGGAATTCGGTGCAGTTGCTAACTCGGTGCTCTCGTGACTCTAAGACCATAACTCAGAGAATAACAAGAATCAGCTGGACTTTGATATCATGTGAGAGCTAAGAGGAGTAAACAAGCAGAATTCAGAAGGCATGAAACAAATTCTCATGCGGAGGCTGAGATAAACCAGCATTTATTGACTATTTTACTTACACCTGTATCTCCTAGCCCTCAATTGCTGAAAAAAGTTCACAGAGGACATCCACATTAGGGGGAAAGTTTGATGCTTCTATGGTCAAAACCATAAAAAAACTGAGATTCTCTCTGAAGTTCACTGTTAGCACCTTCTCTAATGATTTCATTCTATTTTTTTTTTTTAAATAGGGACATGACCTAATACAGTAAAGTACACAAATCTACATGGTTTGGTGGATTTTTACATATGTATACAACCATGAAATCACCACCTGGCCCAAGGCTTAGAACGTTCCTTTGGCCATTTTAGGTGTGAAAGACACACCTTACCATACCTGGCAAGTGACATCAGGAATGATCTCACTTCCACGAGAGATATTGCCTCCTACACCCACGGCAGGGGTGTGGTTTTTAGTTTCATTTAGGCTCGTTAACATGGCCCTATATTGATAAGATATACGTGGTAACATTATATTGTAAAACAAAACATGTATACATATAGGAAAAGGAGGGTTATTCTTTTAAACCATGATGAAAAATAATATTGGTATTAATTATTAATAGTAGATTCTTTTAAAACTATTACTTCAAGAATACAAGTTTCGAACAAGATAGTATTCCTTTATCACTGGGCAAGTATTTATGGGTGGTTGTTTTAACTTTCATAAAATTTATTTACATCAATACTTTGATATGTTTGGCTAGTAAATTTCTTTAATTTCTTATTTTTTAGAGAGAGGGTCACCCAGGCTGGAGTGCAGTGGTGCAATCACAGCTCATCATGACCTTGGACTCCAGGGCTCCCGCCTTGGCCTGAGCCACCACACCTGGCTAATTTTTTAAATTTTTTATAGAGATGGGGTCTTGCTGTGTTGCCCAGGCTGGTCTCAACTTCTGGTCTCAAGTGATCCTCCGCCTTGGCCTCCCAGAATTCTAGGATTACAGGTGTGAGTCATCATGCCCGGCTTTTGTAAATATTTTGATAGTATCTTGGGGAGTGAAATGTGTGCAGTATGTGTGTTCCCCACCAGAGACACCAGGCTTGTAAGGTCATGTTCATTCATGCTTGTCTTCTGTGGATTTATGGCCAGCTTCAGCTTAGGCAAAATCACCTACCAAAGCAGTTTGGGATCATAAGTGTGAGAAAAATCTTCAAAGTCATTTTTATTATAGGTAGTATATAGTCGTTTTTTATTTTTTTTAAAGGTAGAGTGTTTTTGATCTTGCATTACAGGATTTTTGCTATGCAGGGACCTCGGGCAGCCCCGTTTTATCCACTGGAAGACCTGTCTCTAGAGGCAGGTAGCCCGTCCCCTCCGCCCAGGGAAGGACTTTCTGCCCTGCCCACAGCTCACTCGTCACAGAGTTGTCCTGGCGACCAGGAAACAAACTGAAAGAGCACTCACCGCTGATGATGCGGGAGGTGAGGTCTCCCGCACCTGACTCACCTGCCCAGGGCCCTTTCCTAAGCGGAGGGAGCGAGGTTTGGGATGGGGAGGGTTGCCATGGTGACGACCCATCCACAGAATGGAGAAAAGAGAAATCCAGTTGGAGAGGAAATATGAGTCTTAAAGGGAGAGAGGGCCGACACCCGAGGAGGGAAGGGAAGCCGGTGGAGTGTTTGCAGGTTGGGGACGGGGACTCCTGCATGGCTGGGCAGTCTGGCCTCTCAGATGACTGGGCAGGGGCTAAACCGCAGCGGGTGGGGGAGGCTGGGCTGCCACCGTCGATCTCCACGCAGAAGAGGAGGAGCCAGGTGCGCCCCGACCCTGTGGCGGGCCCAGAGCTGGGACTCCCAGGACTGCAGGCCTCTCACAGGTGGCAGGAGGGGCGGGCGAGGGGCCCCTGGCTGGGGGCGCTTCATTCTCAGAGTCGAACCCGTCTCTACGCGCCGAGGTTGCCCCAGGGCCGGCACGTCCCCCCGAGGGCCCCTCCTGACGGATTTATGACCCACGAGGGCCAGGCCTGGGCCGCGGGAAGCTGCAGAATTTCGAGGCCGCGGCTTCCCTGGGGGGTCTGGGATTCCTTCCGAGCTGGGTCTCCTCGGACTCCTCCGTCTGAGGACGGACACCCTCAAGGCCTCAGAGAGAATTTTCTCAACCTCCCATCTCAGCCCCTCTGGCAGTCGCTGTTTCTGGCGTCTCCGCTTGGCAGGCACCTCTCCGACGTCACTGCTCGAGACGTGTTGCAGACCTCGCTGGTGATGGCAGCATGTCGCTGACTCAGGGGAGCAAGGACACCCCAGCCTGTGTGTAGGCCCCGGGCAGCGACTTTGGCTCCGGAGCTGCTGAGGCTCGGTCCGCGGGGCAGCCCCGGCCGGGCACCCCTGGAGTACACCCCTGGCTCACGGGGACGCAGCCAACCCCGCCATCGTCCACCCTGACCCTGTCTGGTTCTGTTGAACTGGGGACACACAGCCGAGTCCCGCTTATCCTTGGTTAATAAGGGGCTGGAGATTCTATGGAGAAATGAAATAAAAACAAGCCCCCACGTGGCGGGCGTTATGGCCCCACCAACATTGTC
This sequence comes from Lemur catta, assembly GCF_020740605.2. NCBI lineage: Eukaryota > Metazoa > Chordata > Mammalia > Primates > Lemuridae > Lemur > Lemur catta. The sequence continues at coordinate 46,564,590 of NC_059145.1, forward strand.
GTTTTCTTTCATTTGTCTTCTGCTTTTTGTTGGAAGATTTTGTCACTGCCCCATCACCAACGACTTTCAATTCCTGACCAGCCCTGTTGGGTCACCGTCCCCCTAGTCCCCTCACACGATTCCTCAGCAGATCTAGACGACACGTCATCCCGTCCTTCAAAATCTCCGTCTGTAACTCTGACGAAAGCGCTTTGTTAGAATTAGGGAAACAGGACATTAAGCAATTTAAGTTTCTTTTACTATGGTCTATTAAAGCTTGAAAAGAAGAAAAAGGAGAAACAGACATCAACGACTGGTGTTGGAGAGTCGCACGTGGAGGGTCCCTCTGATTTGGGGACCTCAGACACCCTCACCCACCCCCCGCTGGCTGTTGACTGAGGAATTTGCACCTGGGTGGGAGCAGCGAGGAGGCCCCCAGGGAAGAGAGCAGGTGGCAGGGAGGGTGGCAGGGAGTCCATTCCCCGCTGGTCCCATAAATGGCTTTTGAGCCTCGTGTGGGAATTACGGGTAGAAGGTTAAGCTGCTCTTTTTCGAGGGACACGAGAGGACTTTGGATCCCCTGTAAACTCAGGCCCCTGGGATGGGAAGGTGATCTTCCCAGAGGCCAGAGGGTGAGTGTTGAGATTGGATGTTCAGTCACCAGGTCTCAGCCAGGCCTTTGTAGACCTGGGTCCCTGCCAAACCCTTTCCTGACGGCCGTCTCTGTCCTGGCCTCAGCCCACGCACGGGCTCTCTCCTTCCCCTGGTCTTACGTGAACTGAATGACTGCGACACTTACTTGTCACGCCCCATGGTGCCTTGCGGTGTTATTTTTATAGATAATAGTAAAACCCACGTTTATAAAGACCTTGCTATATCCCAAGCCTTTTATAAATCTCATTCCACCTTCTCAAAAAAACTCCAAGGCAAAACCTGTTATTACCCCTATTTTACAGACGAGGAAATGGAAGCCCTAGGAGTTAAAACACTTGCCCAAAGTTCTGCGGCCGGTAGCAAGGGGTCGGGCGGACCTCGGGCCCTCGTCTCTGGGAACTGCAGCGTAAGCTCCGGGAGAGCCAGCGTGCTGTTTGGGGTTTTCTGCTCTTCTCAACAAATAGCCACGGATTGATCTGCAAGTTTATAAACAAAATCAAATATGTTTCTTTTAAGGAATGCAAATCCCTTAGGAGATCATTTCCAGCTTGTTTCCAAAGAACCTCTGAACAGTATCAATCCATTACTCTCCCCAATCTTGTGGTCACCCCCCGCCTCTGCCCCCAGGCTGAGCTGGTCCTGTCACCCACACTGTCTGGAGATGGGGGGACGGGAGAGAGAGAGGCTCACATCTATTTCAGACAAGAACCTGAAGTTGTGGAATCAAAGTTCTGCAACAAACACTGAATTTAATTTTAGATGGAAAAAAAAAATGACTAACCCCCTTAAGCCCTGCCTGATAGTTTGGGTTATGTGTCATTGTTTAAATATTCTTTGCATTTTTCCACTCCGAGGCTGCAGTTAAATTAGAAGCTGGCTTAAGCGCACGTTATTTATGGACGTGTGCCGACGGCCTGCCTGGCCGGGCCGGCGGGGAAGGTGGGCTTTATATAGCGCAAGAGGGTATGTGCGAAATGTTCCTTGAATAATGATCCCAAGGTGCTCGGAGAAGACTTGACTTTATTTAGACATTAGACTTCTTCACAGTTTCCTCCCTGGGAGGACTCTTGACTTCACCCGCAGACAGCACGTGAGTGGGAGGAGAAAGGCTGCGTGTGGGGGTCCGGGCTGGGGGCTGCAGGGGCCGGGTGATAGATTTTCATCATGGGGGAGATCGCATCATTCATGCTCACAATTCCCATGTGGTGCAGTTTGCGTAAACCTTTATACGGTCCAGGTCACCTTCCGCTACCCAGAGAATGATCCCAGAAGAACCGAGAAAACATCCAAGCGGCTCGATCAGAGAGAAAACGTTCACAGATGGCAACGACCGGTGTGTACCTGCCTGGAGGGTCTAAAGCATTTGCCAACACGTCATTCTCAATTTACAGAGCAACACACCAAAGCACTCTCTGTGGAGGGGGGACCTCGAAGTTTGCACACTTTGAAAAACATGTCTGTAGGTAAAGCTGAGTTAGGGCTGCAAGGACAGGTCTCCCCCGCCGGGAACGCCTGGGAGAGAGTTAGGGGTTGACTCAGCTGTGAAATGCCAGGACAGGCATTTCGGACGGGAGGGCTTATCCTTTATAAGTTGCAAAATAAACCGAGAGTCAGTTGGTTCTAGGAGACGGAATATACCAGAGCTATTCCCAGACAGCGGGATCCTTGTTTTCAACTCAGTGCCGTGAACATTTTGGAGCCTGTTCCATGTGCCAGATACGCCCTCTCTCTGGGACCCCAGCCCTGCAGCTGGCTCAGGCGCTGGTCGCCCTGAGAGGACCGGCTGTCTCTGGCTGGGCCGCAGGATGGGGAAGCCCTGAAGCCAGGCCAGTCTCGCTCCTGGGCCTGGTGGGGACCGCAGCCTCGCCCCTCACTTCTGGACGGCAGCTCACGTCCAAGCAGGTGGCTGAGGGCAGGGTCCCCTTTCCCCCAGTGGAGGAGGCTGGGGCCCCACCTGTGGGCAGGTGAATGTTCTAGAAGGCAGCGTGAGGCGGTGTCCAGGTCTGTCCGGCCCTCCTGGCTGCCCCCCCAGCTTCGGGGCTGAGCCCTTCGTCACCCCAGGACATGGTACTGGGTACCCTCGTCACCCCAGCCAGCCAGGGCCGGCTTTCTCCTGGGGGCACATTTGCACATAGGTGGGTTCTCTGGGGCAGCCCACATGTGGGGTTCTCAGCACTGCTGCTGTCCCTGACGGGCCGGGGCCCCTCCAGGTGATCTCTCTGCGCCAGGCTGCACCCCTGCACCCCAGTGACGGCCCCTCCAGCCGCCTTCCTTCCAGATGAGCCCGGCCCCTTCCGCAGCATCCACGCAGCTCCTGGGACCCCCGTGCCAACCTCGCATGCCAAAAGGAGGAAGTGCCATTGGGTGACGCCGGCCGGTTCTCCCAGGAGCTGAAGGACGACGGGGGCTACATGCTCTTCCACTCCCAGACCCCCCCCGGGGGAAAAGACGCTGCCACACACCATCTGACAACGTGCCCGGTGGGGTTCAGGGCTCAGGGCTCAGGGAGAGGGTCCCTCCACGCTGGGACCTTCTGCAGCTTCGGGTAGAATTTGTTCCTGAATCATAACGAGACCATCTCTACTGTGGAAAGAAACTGCCTTTGATGTATTGTTTGGTGGCAGCTCCTCGGCGCTAAGACCTGATGTGCCCACAGATTCCCCGTCCAGAGAACAGGACACGCCGCGGAGATGAAACACGTTGGCCCAGCCGAGCCCGAGGAAGTCCTGGTCGCCAGAGAGAAAACTCCCTCCGGAAGGACGCTGAGTCCCTCGTAACACGGAGGCTCCTTTGATGTGAGCCGGGGACTTTTTACTGGGGGCCATGTCAGGCTGGAGGGCTGCTGCGTGTGCAATGAGGGGACAGCGCCCTGTAGAGCGTTTTCTGGGGAAGGCCGGGGGGGGGGGTGTCCCAAGTTTAGTAGGACAGCTCAGGGAGGGCCTGGCAGTGGAGGCTCTGGGTGCTGCAGCTTCCAGTCAAGGGGTCTCTGGGCCACTGAGAGAGGACGAACTTTATATTCTCGACAATTCTGCTGACAGTTTGGAGACTGGCAACACGTCCTGACTTCTCCAGGGCTGGATTCTAAACTTGGAACCACTGGCGTGCTCCTGGCGGGCTTCAGAGAGTTCACAAACATCCTGAACTTGTACCAACACATTGTGTGCGTGGGCGTTTCCCTGGGACCAGGGTGAGGGGGAGTTTGTGGCCATAACGTTCCCGGCGGGGCTGAGGACCTCTGCTAATCTTTGCCACGTGGAGAACTCGTGCCCACACGGGCTCTTGTCTCTAAGGGCTTTGGTGCGTGCCTGTACGTCCTTCAGAGCAAGAACAAAAAAACGACACTTAAATCTCTAAATTTGGAACCATAATTCGGCTGCTACAGTTTGTGTGTCGGGGGGATCTGGGGGGCAGCAGGGAGGACCGTGCGTTCCCCGAGTGTGTGTGAGCAGAATTTACCAGGACAGCATTGTGCGGGTCAGAGCGACAGGAGTGGCGTTTTCTTACCTCTTCCTCCGCTCTGTTTGGACCCACAATGGCCCTGCTTTGAAGACCTGCCTTTGCTGTGACTTCAAAAGCCCCGTTTGTCCTCCTCTGCCCCGTGCTGCCTTTCGGGGCACGGCTCTGCCCGCGTGCCAGCAACCCGTGCCAACGGCAACAGCGGAAACCAAGACAGCGCTGGAAAAATATTTTGTTTAATTAGCAGAAACGATCTGTGATCAGGATCCATGTTTAACCGCCTGGCCTGGAGTCGGGCCCGACGCGGTTTCCTTCAAGATTGTTCTTGGTCTGGAGCCGAGCAAGGGGTGTCTGGCTCTGACCCGCGTCCCGGCCGGGGAGGGACAGGCCCGCCCCGCCCAGACCCCGGCTGTGTCGGGACAGGCAGTGCCAGGCAGGCCGGACGGGATCTGGGGGAGTCAGGGGGCGCCCTGGTTACTGTCAGCCCCAAAGCCATGCGCCATGGACCCAGCTCCGCCGCGAGAGGCACGTGGCTCTGGGGGTGCCACGAGGGCTTGGGAGGAAGGTGGTCTGGGGGGGAGATGCCCCGTGGGACGCCCATAAGGGACAGGGTGTGTTAGTTACAGCTCTGGGCGTGTTGCAGGCTCTTGGAGAGACAAAGCCCGTGTGACAGAGATGCGTGGCTCACGTGTGGAAGGGCTGATCTCCCGGAATCGCCTGGGTCTGGCTTTAGGTCACAGGGGCTGCGGAAATCCCGAGGACCAGCTGAGAATCTGCGGAGAGGGGGTGAGCCCAGACCAACGCCCGGGTCGTCTCAGCCCCGAGGTTTGGCTCTGAGGGTGTCTGGAGCTTCACCGACCGGCCCACGTCATTCTCAGACCCCTAAAACCGTCCTCATCTCTCTAGAATTCCTTTTAGGACTCTTGGGCTGGGCCTGTGTCCATTCAGGACGTTTTGGGTAAGAGCCCTCGCGTCACCTGGGAGGTGGCATTGCCATTTTCCAAGGGACGTCTTTGCAGAGAGGCCGGTTCCCTCCAGGCGGAGCAGGGACAGCCCAGGGCAGCGTCCTGGGTCCCTTCCGGCTGACCGTGCTGGGCCGCTGCCCTCCGCACCAGCACACTGACCCGCACGTCCTCTGCGGTCGGGCGTCGGGGGGCGGGCAGCGGCAGGAGAGCGTGGGGTGGTGTCTGCCAGCCCCCCTGCCTCCTCTGCACCCTCACAACTCACCCCATCGTTACGCCTCCTCCAGTTATCCTGCCGGGCCCTCAGTGAGCTACAACTTCCACACGGCGTCCGGGGGGCATCGTCCGGACAGACGGCTCCGCTGGACAGAGGCTGCTGTCGGGGCAAAGCGGTTCTTAGTGGTCTTAGGGACGAGGTCGGTGTGCAGAGTTCAGGGAGGGGGATGGGGCTTTGAAGAACTTACTGGCTCAGAGGAAGCACAGGGGCTGCCTCTGTGGTCCCCCCGGAGAGCCGCGGGTCCCTTGCATGATGACATTGGCCCCCCTGTGCCCCGGGCGCACCCGGCAGCAGCGGCTCCTTCCTGCTGCGGAGGCCGATGCGCTCGCCGATTCTCCAGCACTTGTGAGAGCCCCTTCCCTCGCACCCACTTCCCACCCCGACACCCCGACACCCCTCGGCCAGAGCCCACGGGCCCCTCCTCCGTTCCCTAGTCTGAAGAATCCCAGCCTCTTCCCTTTGCCCCTCATCCTCAGAGGTGACCCTGCAGGGTCCCCCTTTTTACCTTTCTGCCACCACGTGGGTGGTCTCACACCGGGCAGGTGCGAGTGGGAACCTGGAGTGCAGTAGGGCTGTGGGCTGCGCCTTGTGTCTCAACCCGGCCCCACCTCTGCAGCCCCCTCCTCCCCCGTGCTGAGAGGAGTGTGGGAGGGGACAGGGGAGACACAGCGGGGGTGTCCCGCAGCGGGGAGGGGTCCTCGGGAGAGTGGGTGGTGTCTGGCTGGGGAGGGGCCCTGAGTCACTCGGCTGCCTTGGGAACGTGGCCGGGCAGGTGCCGCTCAGGGAGCCTGGGTGGTGTTGGGGGTCAGGGAATCGGCACCTTCAGGCTGTGGAGTCCTGGGTGACCCTGACAGGGCCGTGCACCTGTGTAATGTCCCCGCACGGAGCTGCCCAGCTGGCGTTTGTGGTCAGGCTCACGGCTCGGGTCTCAATCCCTGGACAGCTTGCACGGTGACCTGTCGGTCCCTGTGTCGAGAGGCAGGACCCCTTCTCCACCCGTCTCCTGCGGGCCCTGCCAGGACTGGAAGACAAGGCAGTGGGGGTTTGGCCTGGAAGAGAAATGGGGTGAGTCCCCAGGGCCCAGCCTCCCCCCGGGAGCCCTGTCTCAGGGGACCCTCTGTCCCACCTGCCCCGGCTGCTCCAACCGGTTCTCCAGGCAAGCTCAAACTGGTTCCACCTGGCGGTAGCCGCACAGACTCCAGCAGGCCCCTGTGTAGGAGCTTCTGGAAAAGCAGGGGCCTCCAGGAACAGGGCAGGCATGGAGGCTCCCTGTGATGGGCTGAAGTGTGTCCCCCCAGATTCCGATGTTGAAGTCCTGACCCCCAGGAACTCGGGATGGGGCTGTGTTTGGAGACAGGGTCCTTCCAGCAGCCATGATGCCGTTCAAGGGAGGTGGCCAGGGAGGCCCCAGCCCCTCAGGACGGTGTCCTGACGAGACGGGGCCGGCAGGTGGCTCGAGGGCGGCGTCTGTGCACCCAGGAGCCAGGCCTGGGCCGGAGTCCGAGAGGCGAGACACCCGTCCCGTCGGGGAGGCCGCCCAGCCTGGTTCGAGCCCCCCGCTGCCCGAGGCTGCTGTGACGAAGCTCCGTGCAGGCAGCGGCTGACAACAACACAGACGTTTCTCTTTGACAGCCCAGGGTTCAGGACCCAAAGCCGCGGTGTCAGCAGGGCTGCCGGCTCCTTCTGGAGGCTTCTGGGGAGAATCAGCCTCCCGCCTTTCTGGCTTGTACAGGGAGGCCCCCATGGCCTTGGCTCGGGGCCCCGTCCTCACGTTTCTCCCCGCTCCACTGCCCCGTCTGCCCCTGACGAGGGCCCCGAGACCACGCCGAGACCACCGTCCCTCCACCCCCAGACTCACCCCTCAGCCGCTCACGCGGGGTCCCTGTGGCCGTGTGGGTCACGCGCTCCGGCTTCCAGGGTGGGGAGGGGGCGTCTTTCGGGGTGTGTGTGCAGCCAGCACCCCCTCCGCCCCGGCCTGAGCCTGCAGCCCGGGCAGACCCTCAGAGGCGGCCTGGGAGCCGGAAGTCCACCAGGAGGCAGGGCCGGCCGGGTCTCCCCCCCTGGACACGGCAGCGTGCGGGGCGGGCTGGGGCCATGGTCACCCGAGCACAGGCAGAGACAGCTCTGGCTGTGGCGGCTTGGAGGAGCCACCCAAGCCCCGGGCCTTGACCGCCTCATCTGGAAAATAGGAATAAAGGTATCGATAAATTAACCAAATCCCGCCTGAGGGTGCCCCGTGCTGTTTGTTGGTGCGTAACCAACTGCAACTCAGTAGCAAAGGCCCGAAGGCTTAACTGGGGGGATAGCTTGTAACAACAAACAGCTGCGATTCCGCCAATCACGGCGGCCAAGCTTCAGCCGGTCACGCGGCTGGCGGATCAGACCAGGCTCGGGCAACGCCAACGGAGCTGCCGCCAGCACACTGTGCCCCACCTGCACGTCTGTCTGGGGACACCCCCTGCCGCTGTCCGCTCTGGGGGCTGCCCGATCCCTGCGTCGCTTTTGCTCAACTACACTCAATTGGTTTTAAGTTAAACTCAATTAATCGGTCGATTAAATTAAATTGAATTCATCCAAAGTTCTCACCTCATTGGGCAGTTGTGGGAATTAAGTGGCAATTTCTTTTTTGCATGGGGAGAGCTGAGTGTTCAGTAAATGCTGGTGACAATGACAGCAGCGAGTGAGTGTCCCCAGCTTTTGTTCAGCACTACAGTGTGCGGGACCCAGCTGTGTGCACACGTGTGTGCTGACGTGTGCGTGCAGGGGCCAGGAGACTGGTGGGCTCAGGAGAGGGGGGTGCAGGTGACCGTCACCTGCTGCCAAAGATTCTTTCCTCCAAGGGAAAGCCACAAGCCACCGCCTCCCTTCCCTCTCCTTATTTCCAGGGAATCCACTGATGGGAAATGGGATTCAATTGGCTTCCTCCGTCCACCCCAGCGCCCCGTCCACCCTCAGAGTCTCGCCCATCGTGAGTCACTCTGAGGGCATTGGGGAGCTGCGTACAGGGCGAGACCTCACCCTGGGGCAGAGCTCGCTGGTGCCGGAAGGGCCTGCATGTGCTGTCTCCCGGCGGCACGCTGGGAGGCGTGTGTGTACCTGTGTGTGTGCTCGTGTGTATGTGTGTGCGTGTGTGTGTGTGTGTGTGTGTGTGAGCACATGTGTGCAGCAGGGCCAGGGAAGCAGGTGGGGGAGCCCCGCAGTGCAGGGCAGGGGCGGGATTCCAGGCTGTAGGTTTCCATGTGCCTGAGCTGGAATTTGAACTCGCTCCTTATCTCCAGCGCGGGTGCCGTGTCTCAAGCAGCTGAACCCTGATTCCAGGCACGGCTGTCACACTGCCTGCCTGGCAGGTCCCGGGGTCTGGGGGCCGCAGCAGGGACGCTCAAGGCTGGGGGCTCCCTGGGGGGCAGACATAGCCCAGTGGAAAGAGCAGAGGCTTTGGGATCGGACTCCCTCGCCCGTGCGACCTCACAGATTCCTCAACCTCAGCCAGTCGGCATCTCTGACCCTGAAAATGGGACAGGGGCCTCTTCCCTTCAGGGGGCCGAGAGGATTAAACGAGCCAGTTCAGGTAGGGTTCAGGCAGAAGCGACAGCCCTGACGACTGTTGTGCAGTGCACCGGGCACAGGCCCACCCCTCGGGGCTGCCACTCGGGGCCGCTCCCCTCCCCACGCCACGCTGCCCCCTCCTCCATCTGTGCAGAGATGAGAGCTCGGGAAAAGCTTCCAGAAAGGTCGACCGGGGCGGGGCAGGTGGGGCTCCTGTTTGGCTAAACCAGAGCTGGGAGCCTTCAAAGGAACCCAGCAAACCCGGACAGAAAGGGCTGGTGTTTTTCCCATACAGAAGAAGGAGACAGAGAAGTTTGCTGAGTAAGTCAGGCCCCATTAAACTCACAAAAAGGCTCTTTGTTCCGGCCTGAGACGGGGTGAAAACAGTCACCAGAGAGGCCCATGGGCGTGTGTTTGCTTCCGTGTTCTCAGGGCGTTTGGCGAGTCACCCACCTGGTCCTCCTCCCCGCCCATCTGAGTCCTCTGCCTCGTACTCCTGCCCTTCAGGCCAGAGGGTTGTATGGTGGCCCGGCCAGCAGGGACTGCGAAGGCCTGTTAATTCAGCCAGATCTTAATTTTTAAAATAATGGTACATAATACTTACATTTTTTATGGTTTCTTCAGTGCTTTCACATGCTTTATGTTGTTGAGTGATGTGACTAAGGCTGTTGCCAAAGGTCAAAAAGCTAGTGACTGCCTGAGCTGGGCCTGGAATCGGGCCCCTTAGTACCCAGCCTGTTGTCACAGACTGTCATTCCTGGTGCTGGCTGTGGACAAGTCTGCCTGATTCTAACCCTTTTGCCTGTAGTACAGAGAGATCTCTATTAAGATTTGTTTGTCACCATTAAATCATAAATCCTTCCAGGCAGGTCACTGTATGGCTGGTGGCCCCCTGCAGTTGTGCAGTGTGCAACCTGTGAGACTGAACATGGCGGCCCTTCTTCCAGGGTGAATCCAATACTGTTGACTCATTCCTCCATGGAATGATGACCTCGGGGGGACATTATACCTTTGCTTCTAAGACTGGTGGGTCCAATGCCCATAGTCCAGTATAACTGGGCCCAGCTGTGTTAAAAGAAACCAGCAAGTGAGGTAAAAAGAAAGTTCTCCACTCCTGGACACATTGGCTGCAGGAGGAGGCCTGTGTGCTCTTGGGGGGCTTGGCTGGGTGGCTGTGGGCACATGGGCAGGGGAAGCGATCCGTAGGCCGGCATTTCTGGGGGCTCTGATGGGTGGAACTACCCAGCCAGACCTAAGGACCCAGTGGGCAGGGGCTTTGCTTTGTTCCTCACTGTCCCCCCGTGCCTAGAGTGTGCCTGGCATGTGCCTGGCACCGACCAAGATTTGCACCAAGAACAATGCAGGTTTGACAGAGGAACGAGCATGTCTGGTTGAGGGGGGTCAGGAAAGGCCTCAGGGCAGCAGCAGCATCTGAAGTCGTTGTGGTCCCGGGAGGGAGGAAGCCTTCACCCCTAGGTGCTAGTCTGCGTAGATTAGCCTGGACAGAGGTCAGCGGCCACCTCCTGCTCAGGGAGGCAGGGAGCCCCGTGGGTGGGCACCTGCTCCGGGCGCAGCAGGCCCGGGTCTCTGCCACGCTGCCGTGTGACGCTGTAAGCCTCAGTTTTCCTATATGTGAAATGGGCATAATAATAGTTGTGAAAACTAAGTAAATTTGTGTAAAGTGCCTGGCCCATAGTCGGCACTCAAGAAATGATACCTGTTATAAACACATTGGATTGGAAATACAGATACATATGTTCTCACCCCCCGGGTTTGGAATCACCTGCCCTCCGTTGTTTGGCTGGAGGATAGTGGTGGCACCAGGAAGTGAATAGTCTGCTCGTGCCTGTCCACGCTGTTCCTCCCACAGAGAATTTCATCTCCCCTCTTCTGAATGCATCATTCAAACACTTGCTCAGGTCTCACTACCTCCAGGAAGCCTTCCCTGATTACTCTCATCTGGGACTCTAGGTGCTAAGGTTTTCTCCCATTTCCAAGCCCTTAAAACTCTCTTAGTTGTAAACACACAATCTTACAGCCGAGAGTGTCGCTTGTTGTTTGTTTTGCATATCTGTTGTTTTGATTTCCATTTTGAATACCTATTTCTTGAGGGCAGAGGTTCTGTCTTCTGCTTCTGCGAGCCTCCAGCCACATCCCTAGGACGGTGTGAAATAGAAGACAGGCGTTCTCTGCACAGGTGAGACGCTGCAGAAAGAACCTGGGCCGGTCCTCACGGCCGCTGCACCCCGGGAGTGAGTTCTGGATGACAGAGGGGGACACCTGGACTTTCCGTCCCGTGACGAGGTTGGACGGGCTTTGGCACGTCCTGCAGGGGTGCCCAGAGCGCAGGTTGCTGTGACCCCCCTCGCCTTGCAAGAAGCCCCTTGGGTGCGCCAGCCCCCGGGGACCTTCCTCCGGCCAGCGCTCTCCTGCCCGGGTCAGCCACGCGCCTGCCGTGGTCCATCTGGCCAGTGTCCTTGGCTCTGGAGTGCTGGGCTCCCAGAAGCAGAACCGCAGTGACTTCTGTCCAGCTTGTGGTCTGACCTGAGGCTGCTTCCCCGGGGACTGTCCTTCCTGTCCTGCACCGGGAGGGTAGCGCCTAGCACATGCCACTCCTCACAGCCCGCGGGCCACGCTGACCCCAGACGCCTCCAGCCCCACAGAGCGCCGGACACGCTGCCTTTGGAATGACGCGTGACTCATGCTTCCTGTCAACAAAAACAAGCCCAAGCGAGGCCCAGGGGCCGTCCTTGGCCAAACAATTGTTGAAACTGAGCCGGAAGGGAAACCCGTTACCCAGGGGGCTTTGCAGGGGAAGGGGCAGGAGGAGAGGGGCCAGAACAGCCGGCCCAGGTGGGACCGAGACCCCCATGCACTCGCTCGCCACTTCTGTGCTCCGAACCTCGCGGGGTCCCTGCTGGCCCAGGGGAACCTCCATGCACCCTGGGCAGGCCTGTGCGTAGCTGGCTGGGACAGCCCTGGTGTCCTGGTGTCACCGTGGCGTGAGGAGCACGTGGGCTTTGGGGTCAGCCGGGCCTGGCTTCCTGGTTTTACGGCGTCGGGCGGGTTACTTAACCTGGAGGAATCTCGGTTTCCTCATCTGTAGGATGGGTGCAATGCCTGCCTGGAAGATTCCCGAGAGATTACAGGTGACATAAGGACAGTGCTGGAACGTAGGAGGCCCACAAGGATGGGGCAGTGAGCAGAAACGGGGTGTGACGTGCATGGAGGCAGAGGCGGGACCGCGGGGAGCCCCATGACCCCAAAGGGAAAACAGCAGGTGGAGAATTAGGTTCCTGTCCAGGCCCAGTCACAGCCGAAGCTTTGGCCCCACCAGGAAGACGCCGGATAACGGAGCTCGCGCAGTCACGGAGGCGCCATGGGTCTTTTTGTCCCTCCTGGGTCACCCGACCAGCACTGGAGAGGTCTTAGTTCCCAGATGAGCGTGTGGCAGCCCCGTGGGTGCCATTATAATAAACATCAGCTTCCCGAAGGCGGGGCCTGTGCCCGGCCTGCAGCACGGGCTCAGCAAGTCATCGCGAGACTGGGGAGTGAATGAATGAATGAATGAACAAATGAATGAAATCGCTGTTCATTCTCCAAATACCGTCAATATAGCTTTGTCCTCACTCCACCGAAAAAAAAGAAAACAAAGCCATGGCGACAGCTACAATCCTTTTCCACCTGCCACCTTCCCCTCCAGCGGCTGACGGAGGGGCAGCAGGACATGGGAGGGACCAGGTCCCTGTCACACACATGGCCTTGCCGAAGCCCATGTTCTAGGGGAAAGAAATCTCTTTTTAGTCTTTGGAGTTTCCTGAGGTCCCTGCGGGCTTTTTTTTTTAAACAGAAGGCTCGGTTGTTGCAGAACCTTTTTGCATGTTTTTGTTTCTTTTTAGTGGAAACCTCTATTTGGCAGCAGAACTAAAGTTTCCTCACAGGTTTTGGGTTACAGACAGAGTCTTGCTCCATCCCCGAGCGTCCTCTGGGAACACCGTTTTCTAAAGTTGTGACTGTGCAGAACTGGGCTTGCATAAGGCCACCAAGCCTGGATTCCAGAACTGAAAATTTCCTTTTAAAATTAGGTAGGGGCGTTTGGACCAGGAGTTTTATTTGGAGAGCCCAGTTCTTGCAAATGCAGCTGGTTCTCTTGGGATAGTCTCAAAAGCTTTCATGCGAAACTTCAGACATTTACTTTTTCACGGTGAGCCCCTACAGGGAGGCATCGCCGTGCATAGCGCTGTGATGAGAACTTTGGGAGACACAAGGACACTTTTTATTCCACTAGGCAAGCGGCCCTGTGGGTTAAATCTTCTCCAGGTGGTTTTCCCCGGGAGAAACATCCAAATCTGTGCTGTTGTGAAATTCTCCTTCACGTCTAATCACAATCTTCCCTGCTGATGTTTAAGACCATTTAGTTCTCACTGGAAAAGAACAAGTCCCTACCTTCTGCCTAATCTCTTTTCTGAATCGAAAGATCTTAATCTAAATGTTGGGAAGCATTTTCTTTCCCCGGCGAAAGCAGCACAATTCTCTAACCCAGCTCCTTCCTCCCCTCCCCGCTGGGGGGGGCGGTGGTGACGGGGGTGTTTGGGGCAGAGTTTGCAATCTCTGGCCAGGCTGACCTCTGAGTGGTAAGAACCTGCCATGTAGGCTGGGGTAGCCCGGGGGAAAGTTCTGGGGCTTGGAGCCCACTGGGGCCAGGGAACACAGCTGAGCCAGGCTGGCCGACGGGGCCTGTGGGTGGCAGGAAGTGAGTGTCCCTTGCCGTTTGGGCTCTCTCAAGTCTGCACGCGACTGGCATCACTAGAGCAGCCCTCCCCGCGTTCAGCATGGAATCCTACAGCATCAGTGCTGCTTTCTGGACAAAGACGCAAGCAAAGGAAAAAGCCCAAGTATGTCCGCAGGCTGGGTACAAACAAACACCAGCCCACCTGCAAAGCCCCTGCCCTGGTCTGCAGTGCGGGAGGGTGGGGGGGTCTGATGGGGCAGAGGCAGCCTGAGATCCGGATGTTTCCCCGGGGCTGGCCCTGACCTGGGGCCGCAGGGTCCCGTGGTGAGCGGGGCAGCTGCACGGTTTGCAGGGCTCGGTGCAAAATGAACACACAGGGTCCCTTGCTCAGAAACTATGGAGAATGTCAAGATCGTGACTGCAGAGCCCTAAACCAGGCTCGGGGCTCTCCTGAGAAGGGTCCCGTGGGGGCTGGGGGGCGGCGGTGAGATGAGATGTTCCACATGGGGGCCCCCGACCCAGGGCTTGGTTCTGTGGCCCCTGGATGTTCCCAGCACTCTGATGAATTTCTTTTCTTTTCTCTAGGTCCTGTCTGCCCAGGCAGATTCTGCCCGGCGGCTCCTTCCTACCTCCCGGCCTCTCCCATCAAGGTCTGTCTACTGGGGTCCCCGCCCCCAGCACTCGCCCGCCCTGGGAGCTCCTCTTTGGTGCAGCCGGAAGAGTGTGAGCCTTGGGACGGCTCAGACCCGGCGTCACGCTCTGAGTCACTAGCTATGTGGCCTTGGGAAGTTATCCAGAGTCTCAAAGTCTCAATCTTCTCTTCTATAAAATGGGCTATAAAAGTAGCTACTGTGCAACTTGCTATGGGGATTAAATGAGCTAATGAGATGCAGGGCAGGCACGTCATGTCAGCGTGCCACAGGAGGGCTCCAGACCAGAGTCCTTGGGGCATGCAGTGGCCACAGGTGAGACTGGCGAGGTTGGTGACTGTAGGAGGTGAGCTTCACCACGGGCCAGTCTCCAGAGGGTCACTCCCTGGCTGTTCAGCTCCTGCAGGTGTGCAGGGCAGCCCGGGTGGCTGTCCAAGAGGCCTCTGCCCACCTGTTCAGCCTCGGGATGCCCCCCTCCCTCAGCACTAAATGCCCAGCTCTCTTCCCTTCCTGGGTAGTTCTGCGCATGTTAGAAAGAAAAAGACATGAAGGAGGTGTTTAGGGGACTGTGTGTGGTTCCTCCAGTGATTGTTCCCATGTATTTGTTCTCTGGTTATAGAAACTCTGCCATCATTTCTGGGTCTATTTCAAGCCTTTCTCTTCCCTGCACTTAGGAAGGTGCCTGCCCCACCCAGCACCCAGCCTTGTCCGTGGTGGGAGGGACTCAAGGACGCTGCGCTTTCTTGCTTAGTCCAGATCCCTAGCTGAGAACCTGTTGCTATGGAAACCACTGCCAGGAAAGCAGGATGGTGGGGAGGCTGGCACATGGGTTGGGCTCAGACCTTTCTCAGAGGCAGTGTTTGGTTTTGTCTTATTTGGCTTTGTGTTTTGGTGGAGAAACACAACTGATATTTCCCACCACTTCTGTTCTCCACTCTCACCCCAAATGTGAGTTTGGATAATACATTTCTCCAGCGGGAACTGCTGGTCATTTTTAGTTACTGGCTCTGGGAGGCTTTGAACAGGCCCCTGGAATCTATGGAGATAAACAGGAGCCGGCGACTTAAAATTAGAAGCACGGGAGGCAGAGAGTGCTTTATATAGCCTGGGAGTGCAGGAGCCGAGCCCTGATTTACGAGGGGCCCAGGAAAAGCACTTGAGAGCCAAGGTCATATTTATAAATTCCTCCCCCCTGGATGGATGGATGGAATGCTGTTCGGAGCTGTAGGCAGTTAGGACCTTTTTGGGGGATGAGGGAAGGTTGCTTAAGTCCAGTTATTCAATGACTGAAGGGGGAGAGAAAAGTCACGTCAGCCCCGACACTTGCCAGAGCTTCCTTGGGCCCCACCTGGACAGGCGGGGATGAGATGCAAGTCCCAGCCAGGTTGGTGGCAGGGACTACGGAGACTCCCCCCCCATGGAGGGAGATTCTGCTTGTGTCCTTCCTGCAGAACTTAGGAACGTCCTACCTTGTGTTGCCCCTTCCTTTTGGCCGGTGGCCGGCATTCACGTGGGAGCCTCTGCCATGGCTCTGCTGCTTGCAGGCCCGGGGGCCGCTGCTCCCCGCCGTGTGGGTACCCTGTCCCAGCCACGGGACTCCCACTCCCACGTCTGCACCGGGTGCTGCCGACCACGCCCGACCCCCGAGGGTGGCGGGGGATTAGCTCGGCTAGCTCAGCCTGAAAGGCCTGTCCTCACTTCCGTGCCCCTGGCAGGAGGAGTCACAATTCCCCCTGCCTTGGGGCTAGTGCTCACCTGAGACCCCATCGTCCCCATCCCTCAGAAGTCCAGCCCCAGGGAGCCTCTCCTGAGCCCTCCCTGCACCCGTCTTGTCCTGGGGGCCGTGACGAGACTGGGAGTGTGCAGGGCGGCCTCGGCGTCAGAGCGGGAAGGGTCCCTAGTGGGGGCGGTAATCGCAGCTGTCACGTATCAGGCACCTGCTACGTGCCAGGTGTGCTAAGAACACTGTTCCCACGGAGGCAGAGGGGCCCGAGGGCCGCGTGCGAGCGGGCGGGGCACAGCCCGTGTGCAAACCCCACTCAGCTGTGGGGCCCAGGCTGACCCCTGGGGCTCCCCGTGTCTCAGTGTGCTCGTTTGCAAGACAAGGACGAGCAGGAGAGCAGCTGCCCCACAGGGTGGCAGTGAGTTTCCGTGCAGGCCGGGTGCCGGGACAGTGCCTGCCCAGGCGGGGCGGCACGAGGGCCCCTTGCTTACAGAGGGTCACAGCCGTGCAGCTCCAGGGCACATGCCCCTTGTTTTGCAAATGCGGAAACACAGGTGTTGTGGGGTAGCAGGAGAAAGGACCCACCCACCCCAAACACAGCTTCCTTTGGAACCACGGTGACCTCGGGCCAGGCCCCTGCGCCTCTGGGTGGGCTGATCGGGCCTGGGGCGTGGCGGGAGTGTGCAGGACTGCCCGTCCTCGGCTGCTGTCACGCCATGTGCCTGGGCGGTGAGCCTGTGGGAGGAACAGAGACATCAGAGTCGCTGCTCCACCCTGACCCACGCAGGCCTCCTAGGAGCTCTGTGCGGTTTCTAACCACTCTCCCTACCCGCTTATCCATTTTACTGGAAATAAATACTTCCAGACTTCTCTCTTTTTGCTGCACCCACCCATGCAGGAATTCGTTGCAGTTTCAAAAACACAGAACATGGGGATTCTGGCCTCGTTTCAACCCGGGATGGTTTCAGTCGGAACCAGACAAAAGGAAACGGTATCAGAACAGGAGCGTCTTGTTTATTCCCGGCCGCCCCCCTGGCCCGTTCACTCAAATCTCCCTCTGTCCGATGGAGGAACGCAGACATGTTACAACCGACCCCAGCTCCACTCCCGGCTTCAAACGATGAATCACACGGCTTGGCGAGGACAGAATGGAGCGAGCTCGGGCTGTACGAAAGGGGGGATGTTGCCCGGAGGCCTGAGCTCCATGGCCAAAGCCCCCGTCACCACCGCTCACCCAGGGTCCAGCTGTCACCTGCCTGCCTGGACCCAAAAGCAGGTGGAGGCTGCAGTCCCAGAGGCGGCGAGAATTCTGGTGTGGACCGAGGGCTGCAGCCCCGTGTCGGGGTGCTGGGTGCCCATAAGGGACCTGCCCAGGGGGCTCTGAGGTGTCATCCCGGTGGACACCTTTGGCCCGTTGTCCATGCAGAGGAAGGTCACCTCTGTTCCACTCCTGAGTGACGCAGGGTTACGGTGGGCAGGCGTGGGGTGTCCCGTGTCCTGGAT